>NC_069145.1:31623143-31954156 GCF_943734635.1 Anopheles cruzii
AAGATCGATCGTCGCAACCTGAAGAACCTGAGCGTGGCCATCGGGGAACCGTTCGGTTTCGATGTGAAAATTGCGGGAGAACCCGCACCGGACGTGGACTGGACGATCAACGATCGGATGGTGACGGTGACGACGACGCGCACGATCGACAATGTGCCGTACAATAGCAAGTTTGCCAACCAGAACCCGGACCGTCGCGACTCGGGCAAGTACGTCATCAAGGCGACGAACAAGTTCGGAACGGATCAGGTGGAGATCACGGTCACCGTGAGATGTAAGTGACGGGTGTTGAGCCAGGGTGCCATGGTTTGTGCTACAATCCCGTCCCCCTCTTTTCAGCGAAACCTGCCATTCCGGAGGGCCCACTGGAGGTGAAGGACATGACCAAGGACAGCTGCAAGCTGGAGTGGAAGAAACCGAAAGATGATGGCGGTGTACCGATTGACCATTACGTCATCGAGAAGTTCGATCCGGACAACGGTATCTGGATGAACGCGGGCAAAACGGATGGCCCGATCACGGAGTTCCCGGTGGAGGGCCTGGTTCCAGGGCATCGGTACAAGTTCCGCGTGAAGGCCGTCAATCCGGAGGGCGAATCGGACCCGTTGGAAACCGCTGGAACCGTCGTGGCGAAGGATAGCTTCTGTGAGTGTTGGCTGCCGTCCGTTGAGGTCAATTCACGCTCTAATCGTTTTCTTTGTTTGTAGCCGTTCCCGACACACCCAGCGCACCGACGGTCGTGGACTGGTCCGAGAACCATGCCGTGCTCAAGTGGCCTGAGCCGGACGATGGTGGCAGTCCGATCACGGGATACATCATCGAGAAGAAGGACAAGTACAGCCCGATCTGGGAGAAGGCGATCGAGACGAACTCACCCAATCCGACCGCCACCGTTGGGGGGCTGGTCGAGGGCAACGAGTACCAGTTCCGCGTGGTGGCCGTCAACAAGGCTGGCCCGTCTCCGCCGTCCGACTCGAGCCGCACGTTTACGGCGAAACCGCGGTTTGCGCCGCCCAAGATCGACCGGCGCACGATCCGCGATCTGTCGATTTCGGCCGGTTCGATGCTGAAGTTCGATGTGGCCGTTGCCGGCGAACCGGCACCGAAGTGCGAGTGGCGCGTCAACAAGGCAATCGTGACCGGGGGCGACCGACGGCTGGAGATCCTGAACACGGACTACAACTCCAAGTTCATCTTGCGCCCGGCGAGCCGCGCCGACTCGGGTGACTACGAGATTACGGCCACCAACTCGTCCGGCCGGGACCACGTGCTGGTGCAGGTGACGGTGACTGATAAGCCGGGCGCACCGGAAGGACCGCTGGCCGTGTCGGACGTGACGAAGGAGACGTGCAAGCTGAAGTGGAAGCGCCCAAAGGATGACGGTGGGTGCGACATCGAGTACTACCAGATCGAGCGGTTCGATGACGACGTCAAGGCGTGGGTTCCGCACGCCCGGAGCGTGGAAACTAACGCCGACATTAGCGGGCTGCAGGATGGCAAGAAGTACAAGTTCCGCGTGGCCGCCATCAACGCGGAAGGGGAATCGAAGGCGTTGGAGCAGGTCGGTGACTTTATCGCGAAGAATCCGTACGATGAACCGTCGGCACCGCGCGATTGTAAGGCCACCGACTGGGGTACGGACTTTGTGAAGCTTGCCTGGCAACCGCCAGTAAGCGACGGAGGTTCACCCGTCACGGGCTACATCGTGGAGGTGAAAGACAAGTACGGCGAATGGGAACGCAAGATGGCGGTACCGGCGGATGCTACGGATGCGACCGTTCCGGACCTGGTCGAGGGCCAGAAGTACGAGTTCCGGGTGCGTGCCGTCAACGGGGCCGGTCCGAGTGAACCAAGCAACGCGACTCCACCGATCATCTGCAAGCCCCGCAACCAGCCACCGAAGATTGATCGGACGAACCTGGTTGAGGTGCGCATCAAGGCCGGCAACAACGTGGTGTTCGACGTGAAGGTCTCGGGCGAACCCGTCCCGACGACCCGCTGGTCGATCAACAAGCGCGAAGTGAAGCCGACCGATCGGTACAAGCTCCAGAACTACGACTACAGCACCAAGCTGACGATTCGCTCGGCGACGCGCGAAGAGAACGGCACCTACCAGCTGGACGCCGAGAACGAAAACGGCAAGGATACGGCCACCGTCCAGGTGACGGTATTGGACGCGCCAAGCCCACCGGGCGGTCCGCTGAAGGTGGTAGAAATTACGGCCAACACCGCGATGCTCGAGTGGCGCCCCCCGTCCGATGACGGTGGTCTACCGATCGATAACTACATCATCGAGAAGCTGGACGAAGTGAAGGGTACCTGGGTGTACGCCGGTGACTCGGGTGGCCCGCGATGCCGGGCGGAGGTGGACGGGCTGATCGAGGGCCACACGTACAAGTTCCGGGTGCGGGCCGTCAACAAGATGGGCCGCTCGGAGCCACTGACCATGGCGAACTCGGTGCTGGCGAAGAACCCATACCGGGCGCCCGATCGCCCGGAGCAGGTCACGATCACGGACTACGACCGGGACTACGTGGAGCTGGAGTGGAAAACGCCGGAGAACGATGGCGGCTCGCCGATCACGGGCTACGTCATCGAGAAGCTGGGCAAATACTCGAGCGACTGGGAGAAGGCGGTCGAGGTACCGGATGGGGCCGCCACGAGCGCCCAGGTGCCGGACCTGATCGAGGGTACCGCGTACCAGTTCCGCGTCCGGGCCATTAACCGGGCGGGCGAGGGTGACCCAAGCCGGCCGACGGAGTCGCATGTGGCGCGCAGCAAGAACCAGCCGCCTAAGATCGACCGGAACCACCTGTCGAACGTGAAGATCCGGGCGGGGCTGACGTTCGAGTTTGACGTGCCGGTCAGCGGCGAACCGGTCCCAGCGAAGGAGTGGTCCCACAAGGACAACATGATCATCAACACGGACCGGATCAAGGTGGTGTACGAAAACTACCGGACGAAGCTGCGGGTGATCGATGTGAAGCGCGGCGATAGCGGCGTCTACACGCTGACGGCGAAGAACAAGAACGGGGTGGACATTGCGACGCTGAACGTCACCATCCTGGACGTGCCGGCACCGCCCGAGGGTCCGATACGGTTCGAGAACCTGTCGAAGACGGGCGTGACGCTGATGTGGCGCCCCCCGAAGGACGACGGTGGGTCGGAGATTATGCACTACGTCGTCGAGAAGCTGGACACGGATCAGCTGCGCTGGGTGCCGGTCGGCGAAACGATCTCCACCAAGATCCGGCCGGACAACCTGATCGAGGGCCACTCGTACCAGTTCCGGGTGCGGGCCGTCAACAAGCAGGGCGAATCGACACCGCTGATGACGACGCAACCGATCACGGCGAAGGATCCGTACAGCAAGCCGGACAAACCCGGCAAACCGACCGTCGTCGATTGGAGCGACGAGCACGTCGACCTGGAGTGGACCATCCCGAAGCGGGACGGTGGCGCCCCGATCACGAGCTACATCGTCGAGAAGCGACCGCGCTACGGTGACTGGAAGTTTGCCGGGGAGTTCACGGAGCTGTATAAGCCATCGGCCAAGATCCGGGAGCTTACGAAGGACGAAGAATACGAGTTCCGCGTGTGCGCCGTCAACAAGGCGGGCGTCAGTGATCCGAGCGAACCCTCGGAACCGGTCGTCTGCCGATCGCGCTTCGTACCGCCGCACTTCAACAAGAACGCCCTCAAGGACCTGGTGGTGCCGGTGGGCAAGAAGATTGCGTACAACATCTCCGTGGAGGCATCGCCGCAGGTGACGGCCGTCTGGAAGCGCAACGGGGCCGTCATTCCCGAGGCACAGCGTGTCATCCGCGAGGTACACAACAACGAGGTATCCTTCGAGATTCCATTCTCCGTGCGTGACGATACCGGCCTGTACACGCTGGTGGTGAAGAACGAGTGCGGTGAGTTCTCGGCCTCAGCCAACGTGACGGTGCTGGACAAACCGGCTCCGCCCGAGGGACCGCTGCGTATCACGAACATCACGACCGAGGGCTGCCGGTTGGAGTGGAAGCTTCCGAAGGACGACGGTGGCGCTCCGATCACGCATTACGTCATCGAGAAGATGGACATGTCGCGCGGTACATGGACGAGCGCCGGCATGAGCACGTCCCTGGTGAACGAGATCTCGCGGTTGATCCACAACAAGCGCTACTCGTTCCGCGTGAAGGCGGTCAACGAGATCGGCGAATCGGAGCCCCTGGACTGTGGGCACCCGATCGTGGCGAAGCGAGACTTCGAGGAGCCGTCGCAACCGCCGAAACCGGAAGTCCGCGACTGGGACGCCAACTCGGTCACGATCGCGTGGAACCCGCCCAAGTCGGACGGTGGCGCCGCCATAACCGAGTACATCGTGCAGAAGAAGGAGAAGGACAGCCCGTACTGGAGCAATGCGGGCCGGGTGCCCGGCATCAAGCGGGACCTCCAGATTCCGGATCTGGCCACCGAGACCGAGTACGAGTTCCGGGTGATTGCGGTGAACGCAGCGGGCGAGTCGGAACCATCGGATGCTTCCGATGCCGTGTTGACACGTTCGCGTTTCATTGCGCCCAAGATTGTAACGCCGCTGCGTGACATGGTGGTGAAGGCGGGATTGATCTTCCACCTGGACATCGCGTTCACCGGTGAACCGGTACCGGACGTGGAATGGACCCTGAACGGTAAGCCGGTCAGTACGGACAAACGCACCACGATGACGGCCCTCGGACATCACACGATCGTACACACGGTCAACTGTAACCGCGGCGACTCGGGCACGTACCGGCTGGTGATCAGTAACTCCAGTGGCCAGGATGAGGGCAGCTTCCAGCTGACCGTGCTGGATCGGCCCGACCCACCGCAGGGCCCGATGGTGTACGAGGAGATCACCGAGAAGAGCGTGACGGTTTCGTGGAAACCACCGACCGATAATGGTGGCTCGGAACTGACCGGGTACGTGGTGGAGAAGCGGGACCTCACGCACGGAGGTGGCTGGGTGCCGGCCGTGGCGTACGTCAATCCGAAGTACACGCACACGGTGGTGCCGCGGCTGAACAAGGGCAACAAGTACGAGTTCCGCGTGATGGCCGAGAACCTGCAGGGTCGCTCGGATGGGCTGGCCAGCGGGCACCCGGTGGTGGCGAAGGACCAGTTCGTGGTGCCTGGGCCGCCCACAAAGCCGGACATTATCGACAGCGGGTACGAGCAGATTACGCTCGCCTGGAAGCCCCCGATCAGCGATGGCGGATCGCGCATCTCCGGGTACATCGTGGAACGGCGTGACTTGGCCACCGGACGGTGGATTCAGGCGAACAAGTATCCGGTTCCGAACATCGAGTACACGGACACGGGCGTAATCCGCGGGCACCAGTACGAGTATCGCGTGTCGGCCGTCAACCAGGCCGGCCAGGGCAATCCGAGCGACACGTCCGTCAAGTGCTGGGCTCGGCCGATGCAACAAGCGCCGGCCCTCAACATGGACAGTTTCGGTAAGCGGACGATCAAGGTGCGAGCGGGTGAACCGATCGTAATCACGATTCCACTGACGGGTGCACCGCTGCCGACGGTTGAATGGTCACGCGACGGAGCGAAGATCCCGGAAACTTCGCGTGTCTCGATCGACACCAACATGGAGCAAACGGTGTTCCGGGTGGACAACAGCACCCGGAACGACTCGGGCACGTACCGAATCCGGGCGGCGAACCAGTACGGTGAGGATGTGAAGGACTTCGAAGTGATCGTCGTCGATCGGCCGCAACCTCCGAAGTATGTGTCGGGACTGGAGACGACCCAGGACAGTGTGACGCTGAACTGGGACGCACCGGCCGATGACGGTGGGTCGGAGATCACGGGGTACAGCATCGAGTACAAGGAGTTCCCGTCGGACAACTGGAAGATGGTGTTCGGCACGGTGCCACGGTGCTCGCACACGGTCAAGCACCTGACGGAGAACCACGAGTATGTGTTCCGGGTGCGGGCCGAAAACATCTACGGTGCGTCGGAGCCGACCGAAAGCAAACCGATCCAGCCGAAGAGCCCGGACCCACCGGAGCCGGTCGACAAGCCGAGCGTCACCGACTACACGCCCAGCTCGTGTACGATCGCGTGGAAGCCGCCGCGCGTCCAGACGCGCCCCATCGTCGGCTACCTGGTGGAGAAGCGCGAACGGGGCACCGGCGAGTGGGTGCAGGTCAACAACTACCCGACGACCAACACGACCTACACGATCCCGGACCTGATGGAGGGCTTCCGGTACGAGTTCCGTGTCAAGACGGTCAACGAGGTGGGCTGCAGCCGGCCAAGCGAACCGACCGATCCTATCACCGCGTCACACCAGCGGAAGCGCCCGAACCAGCCGGACCCGCCGTCGATCGACAAGATTGCGGCCACGGCGGTGACACTCTCGTGGCGTACCCTACGCCGCGACGCCAAGGAGCGCATCAAGGGATACATCGTGCAGTACCGGTTGAAGGACGACGAAGCGTGGAAGGATGCAAACGGCCCGGCGGACCTGATCACCGACCAGTCGTACCGGGTCGAGGGGCTCGAAGAGGGCAAGGAATATCAGTTCCGGTTGGTGGCGGTAAACGAGATCGGTGCGTCAGACCCATCGCGGCCGAGTATCTCCGTGACGCTGCAGGAGCAACCGAACAAACCTATGATGGACCTAAGGAACGTACGCGACATTGTCGTGCGGGCGGGTGAGGACTTCAACATCCACGTGCCGTACACGGCGTTCCCGAAGCCGGTTGCGTCGTGGTTCGCCAACGAGGAACCACTGGACGACCGGGACAAGCGCTTCCACACGCAGCTCACCGAGGAAGCGGCCAGCATCGTGGTGGTGAAGGCGGTCCGCGCCGACACCCGCCAGTACCGGTTGATGCTGAAGAACCCGTCCGGTTACGACATTGCCACGTGCAACGTCCGCGTCATGGACCGACCGTCCAAACCGGAGAACATTTCCGTGGAGTCGTACGGTGGCGAGCATTTGGTGCTTTGCTGGAATGCCCCGCTGGATGATGGTGGCTCGCCGGTCACCAACTACGTGGTGGAGAAGAAGGACAAGAATTCGAACGCCTGGACGAAGGTGAGCAGTTACTGTACGACCACGTACCTGAAGATTCGCAACCTGCGCCTCAACCAGCTGTACGACTTCCGGGTGTACGCGGAGAACAAGTACGGGCAGTCGGATGCGGCCCAGGCCGATTCGATCGTTGCGAAGCATCCGTTTGATCCGCCCTCGCAACCGGGAACCCCGGTGCGGGTCGAGACGACCGAGGACACCATTACCGTTTCGTGGACGAAGCCAGCCAGCAATGGTGGATCGCCCGTGACGCACTACATCGTCGAGAAGAAGCTGGCAACGGAGGGCCACTGGTCGAAGGTGCAGCAGGGTACGCTGAAGGACCTGATGTGCAAGGTGACGGGGCTGTCGGAGAACCACGAGTACGTGTTCCGGGTGGCGGCCGTCAATGCGGCCGGCACCAGCCCCTACAGCAACCCTTCGGATCCGATCATGGTGAGCGCCGCGTTCACGGCACCCAAGATCACCTCGGACATTGGAATGCGCGACATTCTGGTGATTGCGCGCGATCCGTTCAAGATTATCGTTCCGTACACGGCCACTCCGCGTCCGAACGCGATCTGGATGGTGAACGGTAGCGAAGTGTCGCGCAACGATCGCATCGAGCTGCCGATCAATGATACGGAGGCAATCTTCAAGAACGACAACTCGCGGCGTATCGACTCTGGCAGCTACACGATCCATCTGGTGAACTGCGTCGGAAAGGACACGGCGTCCTGCCGGGTGTTGGTGGTGGACAAACCGTCGCCACCGATCGGACCGCTCGAGGTGTCGGAGATTACGCCGGAATCGTGTACGCTCGCATGGAAGACACCGCTGGACGATGGCGGAAGTCCGATCACGAACTACATCGTCGAGCGATACGAACCGCTCGGCTACTGGACGAAGGCGAGTAGTTTCGTGCGCAGCACACACTACGACAACATGGGCATGGAGGCGAACAAACCGTACAACTTCCGTGTTCGGGCCGAGAACCAGTACGGCGTGAGCGATCCGCTCATCCTGGAGGAACCGATCGTGGCGCGCTATCCGTTCACGGTGCCGGATCCACCGAATCCACCGCGCGTCTCGGACTGGGACGCGAGCTACGTGACGGTGGCGTGGGAACGCCCGCACATGGACGGCGGTGCCCGGATACAGGGCTACCGGTTCGAGTACCGGGACGTGACGGACAGCACGTGGATCACGAACAACTTCCTGATCAAGGACACCAGCTACCAGGTGTACAATCTGTTGCCGGGTCGCGAGTACGAGTTCCGGGTACGGGCCCAAAACGCGGCCGGTGTAAGCAAACCGTCGGCCTCGTCGAAGAAGTTCAAGATCCACGGCAAGATCACGGCCCCGGCGGCACCTGGCGCACCGGCAGTCGTCAAGGTCGGCAAGAGCTTCGTCGACCTGAGCTGGACGACGCCGGCCAGCGACGGTGGTTCGCGCATCCTCGGCTACTACATCGAACGGCGCGATATTGGCGGGGCCCGCTGGGTCAAGTGCAACGAGGCCAACATCCCGTTGACGGAGATGACCGTGACGAACCTGATCGAGGGTGGCGTGTACGAGTTCCGGGCGTACGCCGTCAACAACTACGGCGTGTCGCCACCGTCGCCCGAAACGCGCTCGGTGCGTATCGGCGAGCAGCTCGACACGGAGAAGCCCGAGTGGGTGAAGCGCCTCAAGTTCGCTCTGGTCCCGCTCGGCAAGTCGGTCGAGCTGAGCTGCGAGGCACACGGCAAACCGGAACCAACGTGTCGCTGGTTACGCAACGGCAAGGAAATCACACACGGCGGCCAGTTTGCGCTCGAAAGCAAGAACGGAGTCTTTACGCTGCACATCTCGAACGTGACGTACCGGGACGAGGGCGACTATACCTGCGAAGCGCTCAACTTTGTCGGTGTCGTCCACACGACCGGCTCGGTCAAGATCGGCGTACCGCCGAAGCTGATGAACATCCCTTCGGACGTGTACCTGGTGAAGGGCGACAACGCGAAGATCAAGCTTGCCTTCCACGGCGACCAGCCGATGGAGGTGAACATCTCGAAGGACCGCGAGCGGTTGGTCGAAACGGAGCACATCAAATATACGGTCTTCGACGACTACGCCGTGATCTACATCCGCGACGTACTCGACTCGGACCGGGGCGTTTATCTGGTGAACTTCAAGAACGACAGCGGCAGTGTTTCGTGCAATGTGAACGTCCACGTAACCGGGCTGCCGGGACCCCCGACTGGGCCGCTTCTGATCAGCCATGTGACGAAGAACATGTGCACGGTCTCGTGGAAGCCACCGACCTCGGACGGTGGACGCCGCATCACGCACTACATCGTGGAGCGGCGAGACATCAAGTCGCCGCACTGGCTGATCGTGTCGAACTACATCAAGGAGTCGCAGCTGATCATCAAGGGGTTGATCGAGGGCTCCGAGTACCTGTTCCGCGTGTCGGCCGTCAACGAGAATGGTATCGGGGCGGCACTGGAGGGTGTCGATCCGATCAAGGCACGCGGACCGTACGACCTACCGTCGGCTCCGGGCACTCCGATCATTCACGAGGTTGGAGGAGACTTCGTGAACCTCGAGTGGGAAAAGCCGGTGTCGGACGGAGGCGCACGCATCCAAGGCTACTGGATCGAGAAGCGCGAACAGGACACGGACACGTGGCAGCGCGTCAACACGACGCTGTGCGTGATCTGTACGATCAACAGCCCGAATCTGGTCGAGGGTCGCCATTACGAGTTCCGGGTGGCTGCCCAGAACGAGATTGGCGTTTCGGAGTTCTCCAAGGCGTCGCAGCTGGTTAAGGTGGAAGATCCGGATGTGGTTCGCCCGCCGGAAGTGGTGAAACCACTCAACACCCTGACGTGCGTCCAGAACCGTGGGGTGGAGTTTGTGTGCAAGATCACGGGTGTACCGCGGCCACGCATTACCTGGCACAAGGGAGCGCGCGAGATCTGCTCCGGATCGAGGTACCACATGTACAGCGACGGCGATACGCACCACCTGGCGATCAACGACGTGTTCGGTGAGGATGCGGACGAGTATACGTGCCGGGCGGCGAACCGAGGTGGCGTCCGCTCGACGAAGGCTTCGCTCATCATCAAGTCACCGCCGAAGCTGAACGTTCCACCGCGGTTCCGCGATACGGCGTTCTTCGACAATGGCGAAAACATCGAGATCAAGATTCCGTTCACCGGATTCCCGAAGCCACGCTGTCACTGGACGCTGAAGGGCGAGCAGATCGAGTCGGGAAGCCATTACCACATCGAGACGCGCGAACGCCACACGGTGTTGACGATCCGCGATGGCTCGCAGCTCGACTCGGGCACCTACACGATCACGATCGAGAACGAGCTGGGCCAGGATACGGCCGACATCCGCATCCAGATCAGCGATCGGCCGGACAAGCCACGCAACCTGACCGTCGACCAGGTTGGGCTGGACCACGTTACGCTCAGCTGGCTACCGCCGGCGTGGGACGGTGGCGCAAGTATCACGAACTACATCGTCGAGAAGCGCGAAGTCCCACTGTCGACGTGGATCCGGGCCGGTACGACGCGCTTCAATCAGCTCATTATTCCACACCTATCGCCGGGACACCAGTACGAGTTCCGCGTGTTCGCGGAGAACGTGTACGGTCGGTCGGAGCCGTCGGACCAGACGGATCTGATCAGCCTGAAGGACCTGGGCATCAAGCCGGCCAAGCGCGTCAAGTACGAGCTGGACGAGCAGGGCAAACCGAAGCGCCAGGGCCGCAAGGAGGCCGTCTCGGATTACGACGACTACGTGTTCGACGTGTACTCCAAGTATCACCCGAAACCGGTCGAGATCTCCAACAAGAGCGTGTACGACCAGTACGAGATTCTGGAGGAGATCGGCACCGGCGCGTTCGGAGTGGTCCATCGGTGTCGCGAGCGCAAGACGGGCAACGTCTTCGCGGCCAAGTTCATCCCGGTCTCGACGAACGCGGAACGCGAGCTGATTCGGCGCGAGATCGATATCATGAACCAGCTGCACCACCGGAAGTTGATTCACCTGCACGACGCGTTCGAAGACGAGGACGAGATGGTGCTGATCTACGAGTTCCTGTCCGGGGGCGAGCTGTTCGAGCGCATCACGACCGAGGGCTACCGAATGTGCGAGCAGGAGATCATCGAGTACATGAAGCAGATCTGCGAGGCCGTCCGGTACATGCACGAGCGGAACATCATCCACCTGGACATCAAGCCGGAGAACGTGATGTGCCAGACGCGCAACACCAACCAGGTGAAGCTGATCGACTTTGGGCTCGCGACCAAGCTGAACCCGAACGAGATGGTGAAGATCTCGACCGGGACGGCCGAGTTTGCGGCCCCGGAGATCGTCGAGCGCGAACCCGTTGGCTTCTACACGGACATGTGGGCCGTCGGTGTCCTGGCGTACGTGCTGGTTAGCGGGCTTTCGCCGTTTGCCGGTGAAACCGACATCGACACGCTGAAGAACATCAAGCAGGGCACGTGGGAGTTTGACGAGGTCGCGTTCCGGGACGTGTCGGAAGAGTGCAAGGACTTTATCCGGCGGCTGCTGATCAAGACGAAGGAGAAGCGCATGACGGCGCACGAATGTCTGGCGCACGCGTGGCTGAGCGACACGTACAACAGCTCGACCTCGGTGATCTCGATCGAGCGCTACAAGCAGCTCCGTGATCTGATCCGCCGCAAGTACGAGAACTGGGCATCGTTCGTGTTGCCGCTGGGTCGCCTGTCGGAGTACTCGGCGCTACGCAAACTGCTGATCCAGAAGTACAAGATCATCGAAACGTCGGTCGATCGGCGACAGGCCGCACCACGGTTCGTGATTCGTCCGCAGTCCGCGTTCTGCTACGAGGGCCAGAGCTGCAAGTTCTACTGCCGCGTGATCGGCGTCGCAACGCCCGTGCTGACCTGGTACCACAACAACCAGGAGCTGAAGCAGTCGGTCAAGTTCATGAAGCGGTACGCCGCCGACGACTACTACTTCATCATCAACCGGGTCAAGCTGGACGATCGGGGCGAGTACATTATCCGGGCGGAGAACCATTACGGTGCGCGCGAGGAGGTGATCTTCCTAAATGTGCACCCGATGTCGAAGCAGGTGCCGATCTACAAACCGGAAACGCTCACGATCCGCAAGCGCGAACCAAGCCCACGGCCGTTCTGGCAGGAGGAAGCCGACTCGGCACCTTCGTTCACGTTCGCGCTCCGGCCACGTGTCATGCAGATGCGCGACACCTGTAAGCTGCTGTGCTGCGTCACCGGCAAACCGATGCCGACGGTGAAGTGGTACAAGAATGGACGCGAACTGAGCAAGTACGAGTACACGATGACCCACACGGACGGTGTGGTCACGATGGAGATCATCGACACCAAGGTGGACGATTGCGGCGAGTACAAGTGCGTGGCGGTTAACCCGCTCGGAAAGGCGGAAACGAGCAGTGTCGTGATCGTCGAGGATCACCGTGCCGAGGCGCTTCAGGCCACCAAACAGGCGGAAACGAAGAGACCGACCCTGAAGAAACCGGAACCGGTGGCCTCAACGGCATCCTCCGGTTCCCGGCTGGGCGCTCCGGTGAATGAGGCCCGCTCTAGGAACTCCACTCGCGAACTGATGCGTAAGTTGACCGACGGGGAGCGATCTCCAATCCATGACACACTGCTAACGTTTCCTTGTTTTGCAGCGCTGCAATCTGACAGTCTGATGCACCCGCCGGAGTTCAGCAAGATGCTGAAGGATGTGGTGGCGGCGGACGGTGAACCGTTGCAGCTGAACTGCCACGTCGGCGGCGATCCGCTGCCGCAGATCGTCTGGACCAAGGACGGCAAGAAGCTGGCCTCGTCCGACGTGATCGACATCAAGTACAAATCCGGTATCGCCAGCCTGCGTATCAACGAGCTGTTCCCGGAGGACCGGGGCTTGTATGTGTGCACGGCCAAGAACTCGATGGGCGAATCGTCCACCCAGTGCACGTTGGACGTGAAGAGTGAGTCGACGGACTTGCGGTGGCTGTGCGGCGCCTGAGCAGCTCCTCCTAATCCTTCTTCTCTTTTGCAGAGGGTCCAACGTCCACCGCCCGGCCCGAGGGCAAGGGTGTGCCGATCAAGGCACCCGTCATCCAGAAGCACGCCGAGTCCGGCTACCATCCGGACGGCTCCGAGGTGTTCATCTCCTGTAGCATCAAGTGCACGGATCCGTTCAACGTGATCTGGCTGCACGACAACCGGGAGATCAAGAATTCGGCCGACTTTGAGTATCTGAGCGACGGTGACATCCACACGCTGCACATCGCCGAGGTCTTCCCCGAGGACGCCGGCACCTACACGTGCGAGGCGTTCAATAAGGGAGGCGAGAGCTTCAGCTCCTGCACCATCACCGTGCTGCCGCAAGAGGAGCAGAAGGAGAAGGCAACGTTCGCCCGGTTCCCGGGCTCGCTAAGTGTCCTGGACGGGGCGAAGGCGGTGTTCTCGTGCGAAACCTATGAGGCGCCGTCGAAGCTGCAGTGGTACAAGGACGGCGAGCCGATCAACGAGTCATCCAATCGGTACCGCTTCGTGAAGAAGGACAACAAGTACACGTTCTCGGTGGCCAAGTGCTCGTTCGAGGACATCGGCCAGTACCAGGTGCGCGTGGTGACGCGCGCCGGTGATGCGCTGGCTTCGTTCTCGCTTAACGTCAGTGCCTAGGCGCAATCACCTGTGTAGAGACGCAGTCACCTGTATAGCGCGATCGACTACTACTGTTAAATGTTTAGGCTGTAACGGATAACGGATAAGCGATAGTGTATCGAAGCCAAGCCATTTTGTTTTTTGATTCTTCCTTTCGTTTCATGTATTCAAACCATTTGTGGTGGGGAAAAGGGGGCGGGAAAAGAAGAGAGGGCCATGACGTCTGGGTAAGGGAGAGTTTTTTTAACCTTTTTACGTAATTTATCATTTGGTTATCGCAAAGTTGTTAAGTTTAATTTTTGTAAATTATTGCAAATAATAAAGAAAATAGTATTTTGCAAAAAATGGATGCCGGATTGCTGATGTCATAATTGGCTCACGGAACCGTGAATGTGTTTGCTAGGAAGGCAACAAAGCCTTTCACTGGTAAGTCGTGCCACGTTCGAGGGAGGTCGATATGTTTCAGACTTCGTACATTGCGTCCAGTTCGCCGTTGTATCGGCTTCTCCATCGTCCCTTGAATGAAGTCAACCGTCTCGACACGAGATGTGAGCGAAGTAATTCCATCAGATTGCAGATTAACCTGTTGGCTGCTAGCACCCTAGCACGAATCTCCTCAGTTTTGTCATTGTTGGTACTACCCTCTGACCCTAGATAGGTGATGCTCGAGACGACTTCGAACTTTCGGTCACTTGTCACTAATACACTACAGAACAACGTCTTTTACATGTTTGCCAAATTTTATGACAATATCACAAATAGTTTCACAAATATTAGCTTCTGCAGGACCCTTGAACAGGCTTGTTTGAAAACATGACACCACAGCAACTGAAGAACAACGCATCCATCTAATCAAAAACATCGCGGCTCAGAAGTCCCCCATTGATTGTAAAGGAACTCACTAGGTTTCTTATGGAGCCGCAAAACAATCAAAAGCAGTATGTAAAACAATACAGTCCAAAAATGTATTACGGGTAGTTTCTGAACACAGTAGTATAATGGGTAAGAATGGATATAAATGGACTACAGATTACTTAAATATTTAAAAACATTTTCAATGAAAGGACAAATGGTACATGTAAACTTTAACCCGCCCATAATACTACAAATGTAGTCAATTATTTCAATCCTTTCCGACTGCGACAACCTGTTTGCTGTTACGCAACAATTAATTAATTAAAGTAGTATCGAAATCTCGTTTTTGGTTCTTCACCCTGCTGGATGCCCGACAGCGCTGCGCAACATCCGAACGGCCAGTGCCATCTTCTGGCATCGAACCTCTCATTTAAGTCTTTCAAATTCTACAGTTCGCTACACCCAACCACCGAACCAGTAGCCGACCCAACGCCCAACCCGACCGGGCCATTCGAGACCGGCCGGACTTAAGGAAATTAGCAACCCATCCTCTACGACCGGCAAACCACAACAGCACCACGGTTCTCCGCGTGCCTGGCCATTGACGTCGATCAATCGACGCCCCTTCGGCCGCTCCGAAGCCTAACAGCGTAGCAACCATTAATTATCAAACTTTGTCGGCTCCCGAAGCCATTAAGCTACAATCGTTACGGACGGCGATCGATAGCTTGGCGGTGGAAACACCGGAAATCGCATCGGTTATGGTCGGCGATTCCTCGCCGGGGCTCCGGGGGCTACCGGGGTCCCGGGACCGGGTCCGATCAGGGGGACAATTTTCCACGATGACTTACAGATTGCACTTTCCGGGGGGCCCGGTAAGTTTCGGGACAGCCGTTCAGGTGCCATTTGTAGATAAAGTTAGACTGTCGGATCTTGGCCCCGGCACCGGGTCGGCTCCAAGAACCGAACGCAAATAAATCCTGCACCTTCTGCCCAACCTGCCGGTGTCGCCGGATGGAACCGTCGTTGGCAACGTTTAGAGCCGGGGGCTTGTAAAGGCAGGACCAAACAGCCATCACCGACACGGGACGGAACGGGTTTATGTAAAATGGTATTGAAACATCATCGTCAACGTCAGGGGAAGGTGGCTTGGGCACACAGGGATGGTCGGTACAATCGGCTTAAGATTTGTTGTGCTGTCCTCTTAGTTTTTTCACCCGTTCTGCTCCGGTTCCGGTTTAGCTGTTGCCAATTTAAAATTGACTTCACCCGAGGATTCAGTGCCGTGCCAAACGACCTCGGGAGAGAGGGAGGGTGGCGAGTGACCAAAGTTATCTTTCGTGACAAACGCATTAACAAAAAGTCTCCTCCAGAGTCCACAGGGCCATCCTTCGCCGTGCCAGGATGTTCAGCTTTCGTGGGGAACGGGATCAGACTCGAGCTCCGGGCACCGGGCCCCGGTGGAAACAGGATTTTCGCCTCGATGCTACAAAAAAAAAAGAGAAACACACACGCGTGTGCACGTTGACTTTACGTTGAGTTACCTTTCGGTCGACCGCCCCGGGGACATACGGTCCCAAAGATTAATAATACGGTGTAGATCAACCAACCACACTGCACGGATGCATCCGTGCGCCGTTGGCTTGTCGCGGCCTCATGAAAGCCGCAGCGCTAAAGCTGAAGTTATTATCACTAATCCTCGACGAGGGGAAGATATTAATTATGTCCTGTCAGTGGGAGCGGCTGGGCTTAACCCGCGGCCAAAAGGCTCTGGAAAAAAAGCCAAGCCAGGTTCATGATTTGAATTCACGCTTCAACGGCCGTCGGCCGGCTTATGATGGTTCGGTGGTTCGGGTTTTTCGGCACTCCGAGAGCCTTGGGTCGAAAAATCTTGAACGGTTATCATTTTGGGCGTGCTGCACTGCGTGATAAGGTAACGAGCCAAATCACGATCTCTGCTGACGACGGTGCCGCGGCTAGGGTACGGCACGTCCGTCCGTCCGGCAGCGGCGATTTGCGTGTGGAGTTGCATTTAGCGTGATTCGTCAAGAACCAAAAAAAAGGCCAAATTACAGGAGTGCGGACCTAAATTATATACACATTCATATGCGTTTGGCGACTCAGTTTCTGTTGCGACTGCGATGATGATGATGACTGCGCCGTGGAGCTTCCTGGAGGCGAAACGCTTCTCGGTGAGGGGCTATTAAGCGGCAGTGCCGGTTTTTTGCCGCCGCTTGCGGTTTCGTTAAATGAGCTGTTAAGCATTTGTACGCCGTAAATGAAGCTTTGAAAGGGTTGGATGTTGTTTTAATGAAAATTGTAGCCTCAAAATAAGGGCCCTTGGGTTGGGCACGCCATCTGAGACGGAGATGCCACCAGGGCAGGGCAGGTTGGGTTTGTAAATTCATTTGAAATACAAACTCGAAAGCCAATTGTTACGCTGTAAGTGTTTGAATTGGTTCAGCAAATCACAGCTGGACCTCAACATTGCAACTGCTTGAATCGGACCGGTAAAAAAACGTTCAAAACCAAATCACAACCGAATCAGGAATATCCATATGAACTTGGCTTTTATTGGCTACGAAATATGCAAATTTAATATGTCCGCCGGTGCTGCGGTATCGATGCTTTCGGATCGTAATCCGTCAGCCCGAGTTTTATGTCGAGTATTTAAACGCACGGCCAGCGAGCGGACCCCGCGTGAAGAATGGCGGAAGAGGTATGCTAAGCTTTACAGTTGGATTTAAAAAAAAATAGGGTTCTAGCGCGCTCCGTAGCATCTGTCAATCATCGAACCACTCGGATTGGAAGCTGGTGGTGGTGGTGGCGGCAAGTCGTAACTCCTACGAGTGCCCCTCTCGCATGGAGCCGACGGCGGGTTCGGAGGCGGGTGTGTGAAGCTAGAAACATCCAAAGAAACACGCTCCACGAATCCCCAGAAATCGAAAGTTCGACGAACTCTCGGTCGAGCAATCTGGACGGTCTGGTCCTCCATCGGCTCCACCGAAATCAGATGGATCACGAACCACGGCCGAGAATTGATCAGCACGCGGCCCCATGCCACCGCGGCATAGCCAAGGCCACGATCCATCATGCGTCAATCAACATTTGCATATTTTTCGAAAATAGGGGCCTGGACCCGGGCGTACAGGAACGCAACCATCTCGAGCGCGCGCCGTAAGAACGATGCCGACGGTTGGGTTTGAAGTTCGGGCCACTGTTTGACTTCCGAACTAGTCGCACTGAAGCGTCTGTCAATAGGGTTTGGGTTTTTTGGATCCGCATGCACTCTTCGTGCAGCACCAGGTGCATCGGGACCGCGACGAGTGACGGACGACCAACCGCCTCCGGCAGTGGTCGTGTTGCCTTAGCCATGTCGTTAGGGCAACGATCATGATCACGTGAGCAATTCAAATGAGCTGAGCCACCGGACTGCCATGTTTAGCGTTACGACGCGTTGTTGATGGAACTGACTTTGTTTGGGTTGTGTCTGTTAGAGGAACCGTTAGATTTAATGGACTGAAGAAAGTCTTCTACGGTCAGTGGGGTTTTATGAAATAAAATGATGATTTGAGGCAGACAGCAGAGAAATCGATTATTACTTCATTTAATCAACATTCGAACTGATACGAGCTCAGGTTTTGTCAGTCCAATAAACTAAAATAAATGTTTGTAAAATGCACCAAGACGGTATTGGCTGTTTAAGAAGTGATGCCTCTGAACAAGAATCCGATTAAGGAATTCTATTGATTTACCGAACGTCCGACGGAGCGTACGCTGATATCTTTATTGGCGAAGTGCATAAATTTGTCTACCGAATGGGAAAAGGTCGGATTAATGCATGCTTCTTATGCTGCTTATGGTGCAGGCATTCTCGTCCAGTTGGCGCAATTTACCTGCGGCCTAAGCACCGGTGACATCTTCGACTTGTAGCATAAGAACTAAGGCCCGACCGAGAACCGCGACACCAACGAGTATCGGCCGAACGGCAAAGAGAGAACATAAATCATAGCATCAAGGTATTCGTTCGATGTGTTTTCGTCGTGTGCCTTGAACGGGCACGTTGGCAACCCTTTAAGCAGTATTTAAATATTTGTGAAAGGCAAAGCATAAATTATCTTTTTTCTCTCTTCTCAATTCGGTTGTTACATGAATCATTCCGAATTGACTTTTTCATTCGGGTTCGGCTATGCTCAAAAGGTTTGAAATTACGAAGCGGCACTGGGGATGCCGAAGGGATACTCATCAAATGGGGTTACTGTATCAATCGTTATGTTCGCATGCGGATTAAATTCCTGGCATACAAATCGTCGCAAACCAATAGTAAGGCCAAAGACCCACCGGCGGTGACTAGGTGGATTGGATCAAACCACTTTTCGCACACACAATCGGAATTTATGACTCGCGCGATGTGTCAGAGATGTTTGATTGATCGAAAAAGCGCTTTTCAATGCCCGCCGCCAACACTTCATTACTTCAACTTGTTCCCCCGTTTAAGATTACAACACTTGCAAATCCCACAAAGTGCCTGGCGAATAAACATGCGAATATTATGGCCGAAGCGAAAGGAAAGGTTGAACCTACGGTACGCAACGGCAGTCTGGAGCTAACGTTGCGGGACAACATCAGAAGGAATCCCCTCGATTCCGTTAGTTACGTAATGATTTTGCTATCCCTCGGGATGGCAATCTTTTTAAGTGCGTCCGGTTTGCCGTTCTGTAATCAGTCTGTGCGTGGCGCTCTCTCTCTCGCCTCAGCCTCAGCCTGGTATGTTATTTGTTTGTCCATTTCTGATGACCCTGGTGCTGTGGTCGTATGTTGCGTGGTCAGGTGCATAATTAGAAATGAATGCAATAATTATTTTGCGTCACGAGCTCGTTGTGGGAATGAGTTAATTATTGTGAACCATTGCATTCCGCGTCCAGCTGGAATAGAAATTAAAAGCTGATTCGTAGCAGCGTGTTCTTTTTAAAGGTTGATATTCTATTCTTTATTCTCGAACATCTTCTCTCTTACAATTTATTCTAAAGCGTAATTAAGCATGGCAAGAGGTAAAATAAATTAACTTTTTTCGTCGTCTTGGTACGCGATGATATTTTCACACTTTTCAATCATTACGAAAGGGTTTTCTCTCGTCATTAGCTTCAACGTCCTTTCGATTGGGTCCATTAAGCTTGGTCTGCAGTTTTGAAACTCAGTGCTGTTAAATAGAGCAAAAAGAAGAGAGAGTTGCTGAGAATGGCAAATAAGTGTTCTCTTATCATCTAGACAGAAAACCGGGCAGCTATCGTGGACGAATCGTCATGATCGACGTTTGCTGGATGGTGACCCCTTCCGTTTGCCACTTAAGTTTTTGCCCAAAAGTCACGTTTCAGTGGAAAACTAAAATTCAGCATGTCTGGCTGCGTGTCTGTTACTTTGCGATGGGTGCGATGGATGGAAAACCCGGCGCGCCTCGACATGAACGGCTCATGCCACAAAGTAGCTTATTTTGTAAGATTTGCAGTATTTCCAGACCCAGACATGGACTGCCGAAGAACTGATGCGTGAGAATTTGTGAACGATGGAGACGCCGTTTGTTGGTGTGTTTCTTTTCAAAACGCTTTGCATTTTAAGCGCAGTATGGTGTTATGTTTGAGTATAGACTGAAATAGGGCGCATCCCGACACAAGTCTGAAGAAAGCTTGTTAAAACCGGAGCGAAGAAGCGGAAACACTGTTTTGCAGACACCTAGAATCAGACAAGCAACTCATCAATCGAAAGAAATACCCCCAAATCCGTGTCACGTAGCGCACAGTGAATGATGTGTTGATTGTAGAAAAGCTAAGTTTTCCGTATTTGATTGCAATGAATGGAATTATTAAAAATTCTCAAAGTGTTCGGAAAAACCGAAGTGAAGCAGGGTTTTTTTTCGGAAGACATTCTTTAATCTCTACGAGCTCATCAGTGGATGACTTTGTAGATATCAACAAATATTATTTGGCCGCCACTTATGCAAACTGATAGACATAATTATTAGATCTGATTGAAAGGTATTGAAAGTTAACAACGATAGCAATAACTTTTAAAGGTGATGAATTTAAAACAGATCTTTCTAAAATAGACATCAATTATCAACCTGTAGTATTGCAATGTGCTTTGCAATCTCCACACATACTGGATATTTTTCACACTTCATGACTCACAGTCCCTCTTGTAGAGAGCCATTACTTGAGCATACAATGTGTACGGTCTTCTCAGCATTCTCACCTGCCACTCACTTTCGATCGCTTTCGAAGCGGTCTTCGACGTAGTCAAGCCGAGCGATCGTTTCGTGTCGATCACGCACGGACCGCAAAGACGCACCAACGCGTAATGATCGCTTAATGAAAGTTAATTAATTTTGCGTGTCTTGTGCCGTGAAGTGGTGTTGCCCGGCCCAGAGCGGCCGGCCAGTCACTTTTAGCCAATCGCCAGGAAACTTCCACTGCGTAGTGCACTTTCATTGGCATCCATCAGCAGCAGCAACAGCTTCGTGTCTTCCACGCGGTCGTCATCGTCGTCGGTGGCGTTTTCGCATCGTTTGTGCAATGTTTGCACAGGTTAATCGCTATGCAAATATTGCTACACGTCTGGTAGATATGCTGAACTGTTTACCGTCCTCGGCGGCAGGCGGACGGTCGGTTGGTAACTGTTTTTATTCTCCAACGGCCGCGCTGGCGGTGCATGCGCTTGCAGCAAGTTGCAGCCACGCCACTCTACGGCAGCTGTCAATCAGAAGTAAAGCCTTGGGGAGTGGGCTTCCCGCGCGGGGACGCGTTCTGGGCGGCAAACCCCAGAACGAGCGCCACTCAGCTGGGCCGAGTCGGGTTGCCGAGGAATGACGAGCCCAATCGAGTTATTAATCGCTCCTTGGCCACAACCTGTAGCTTAATGATTTAATAAGCTCGACTCAGCCGGCATCGAGGACCCGGCGCGGCGTCTTGGCGTCGAACCGTCACCCGGCGATGCCGCCGGGTCTTGTCACGCGGACCGCGCAGGTTCAATGAACCGCAAAGCCCCCGTTCGACTACGTGCTGGGACCCCCGGGAGACGGGCCGCGGGACTGTCGGCGGTTGTCGCTAGGTTCCCTCCGGCCCACCACATCACCCGGAGTGTAACGGGCGTTGAAAGGCATTTCGATTGGAGTTGATTGAGATTTTAACCGCATCATTTCGCTATCGATTAACGCGGATGACCACGCGACACAGTCCGTGGCGGTCCGCCGGTGGGGTGCTTCCCGACGGCGGCGGCGGCGACGATCATGAATATCGGAAACAGACACCCGGGCCAGGTGGCGATGTGGCGGCGTGATGTGGCTTTTCGGGATCGGAATGTAATTAAATACGCCAAACCTCCTTAACGCTCGTCACGTACTTTTTGCGGTAGTTTCCAGGACACCCGTGCTGGGCACGTAGCACGGCCGCGAACGACGGGCGGACAGGACCAGACAGGTTGGGTGGCGGCGAAGTTATGAAGTTGAGCTGTGATTGAATTGTGACCGACGCGGTATGAGCCTGTTCGGCCAGTGATTTGAGCCTTCTGGTTGGGCAGCTTTCGGATTCACGTGGCTTTAGTCTTACGTGGGTCCGTTACTAGGTACGATAGAGTCGTTTGTTTTGTATCATATTAACCTTCTTTATCGTACCTACCAAACATATTAACCTACTTTATTGCTTCAACTAGTCAAACAAAGGACAACAACTGGGCATATCAAGGAGTTGAACGTGACGCAGTGGATGTTGCGGCCTAAAAGATGTTGACTTTGAGTATTCTTCAAATAATCTGTAAACTAGCCATTTTTTTAGCCAAATTCAGTTTAATAAGTAACGTTAACAACACGTCTTTTTTAGAGCAACACAATTGACTACGATTTGACACGATTTTTTCAAATTTCCATAAATTGTTTAACAAATTCAGAAAAAAAAATTGGAATGTTTCTACTTCCTTTTTTATGAAACGTCTTCCTCGAAGTAGCGTTTAAGCTCCAATGACTTGAGTAGTTGACGTTGACTAGTTATCTTGCAACGAAATATCATGTTTTCAGGAGTTTTTTTCTAACAATCCTTCTCACGAAACGTCTCAACTCGAAAATATCGATCACGAACCGTGCGGCCAGACTTATCCTATATCCCACAAGTTACAAGGATGATTTTGAAGCATCAACTCCTACCTTATATTTGTTACTCACTTTATTATTATTAATAATATTAAACTCACCGCACTAAATCCCGGTACTGGTTGTGAGTAAAGTAAATCCTTCCAATCCCAAGCGGTATGTAACCGACACGTGTTTTTGTGCCTTCCTTGCATTTATGATTTTCTGATAGCACCACCTTCGCGCGGTACTTCGAATGAATGAAGCCTCTGAACCGAAGGGATGCTCGCGCCGTGTAACGATCCTGATATGCGGAAAAGTTGCGCTCCTGGCGCACACTAATCCTACCCGCGATGCAATAGAAAAGTGTACCAAATTTTACTTCAGACCGAGGTGCTTCTGAGATGATGGATTGATATGCTACAAAAACCGACGACGGCGTTGGTTACGAAAACTCCGCCCGATGTTGGTGCAGCCACCAGATCGGTGCACCATCCCTAACGCCATTCATCAGGTGCAGCGCAGAAGGCGAACTCTTTCTGCCGGCGAATCTGGTGGCGCTTCAGCTTTTGTGAGATTGTACGGAAACAATAGAGACCGAAGCCTAAGCGCCACGCCGTGGTTATTCTTCGCCGGAACGAGACACGCCGGAAAATGTTATTGTTTCTACTGTTTCGTATCAATGGCTCGCCCGGGATCGGCGGCGGCCACCGAGCAATACTAGCGGCCCATTGTGTAGTAATACTTTCTCGCATTTCCTACGCCACTAGGGAAGAGCCTACGCCAATCCGGGGAGCACCGGTACCTAGTCGCAGCCAATGAGCCATAAACGACCCATTTTTCAACTCATTAGCAAGCAAACTATAAATCTCTTCGCTTCATTTGCCTAACGAAAACCAGCCGCCAGTCGCCCCCGGGGGCGGACTGCGAATGGGTCTGATTTTTTTTTATTTTTTTGTCTCCTTTTTGCTGGTACCGCTGCGTAGATGCCATAGATAAATGGGGCGTAGCGCCCCTTCGTGGCCGTCCTCTCGCATCCGCAAATGTCCTATTTAAATATTTACTCCAGCCCATTACCGAAAGGGGCGCTAGGGGCGAAAATGGATTGGGTGGCGTGTGGCTTAGTGGACGTACTAACTTTTAAGCCAACGTAAGCCACCCAACTTTTGTGATTTCGGAGAACTGTCCAGCAGGCCGCCCGCTGGATGCGGACCGGCGGTACGGTTCCGAAGGATTTTCGCCGTATGATTTTGCTTGTCGCAAGTAATAGTTTATTTGTGTGTTGGTAAGCTACCAGAGCTAAGCTCCAATAAGCATAAAAATCATATAAATTTCACTCCATCTGATACGGCGATGAAAGGATACCACCGTAAAGGCCAATGTTCACAACTATCCTCCATGACGCAAGCTCTCCAGTTTTGATGATAAATTCGATCGAGCCAACGGCCGAGATGCATAATAAGTGGTCGGTTTTCTTCTGCGGCTGGATGGTGTTTCTGCAACATAAAAATCTTTTTATGAGTTCCTTTTTCACACAAGTCACATAAATTACTTTCATAAGTTTAGATTCTAGTGCACTAACTTTAATGGACACAATTTGTACGAATTGAGGATTAGAAGCGAGTAGCATCAATCATGAGGGTTGAATCCAGTTAAAAAAACCTGCCAAGAATGAATGCTCGCATTCGACGGAAGACAGCAGGCTAGGGAACAGGACAGACACTCGATCTACTTCTGCAACTGCACTACCGTTACCTTCATTATTGTCGTTGCATTAGGCTTGCCGGGCTGCGAAGTACACAAATCCCGCCCGTAAGGTAGCATCACATATTTATGGAACAACAGAGCGATCGGCCGCTTGCCGTCTGGGGGATTTGAATGTATCTTTTTCTTGCAAGATAACAATATAGACGATATTACATGGGAATCGTCAAGATAAATGACACCCAGCGGGGAGGAGCACTCGAGAAACGGCTCCGCGAGAGCCACCGGAATTGTGTAACCATTTTGTGCGTGGTTTTTGTATGCACGGTCGTCTTCGTTTCTCGTCAAATTTATTCATATGGTCTTGGCTGGGCTCCGGTTTGCCGGCAAACAATCGTGCTTTGTTATGCGCACTGTGTTTCCGGCTGCCGTTTTGTTTGCCGTTGTATCCAGATAGCAAATAATGAATCGTTGGCGGATTTACGCACGCATCGCACGCGCTCGGCAGTTACTCTTTTTCGTATAGTGTTTGCAATTTAGCATTTGCAGTAATGGGTGCTTTCGATGATAGGAACGGGCCGAACAAATGCGCAATATTTTCCGTTCCTTTCGGGTGCATGCAGGCA
This sequence comes from Anopheles cruzii, assembly GCF_943734635.1. NCBI lineage: Eukaryota > Metazoa > Arthropoda > Insecta > Diptera > Culicidae > Anopheles > Anopheles cruzii. The sequence goes on from NC_069145.1 coordinate 31,648,188, forward strand.
ATAATGTTGATTAAAATGAAAAGCATTACGTTCTCAAGATTTTTCAGATAAAACAGTAATTTTCGCCCTTTCCTAGAATTGTGGAGCAGGCATGGAACGTATGCTTGAAACAAGATGAATTTTGCGACTCTGATAACGGTTAAATTCCCTCCTCAGATCCGGCCGTTTCATTGATAGATAAATAATCTTCGATATCGCCGATCCTTGCTGAGCTAAAACAAGCTTCTTGCAGATAGACGTTCACACGGAACGAACACGAATGGCGTAAAATTAATCATCAACTGGAAACCGGGAAAACGACCGGGACCGGGGCGTAAATTCGCCATAATATTTCTCTCCTGGCTATCGGCAGTTTATCGACTGAAGTGTCGCCGCATGCACTCGGCAAACCAGAACATCATCCGCGTGTTCGTCAACCATTTCCGGGCTGGCCGTTCTTCGCGGTTCGGCCAGCAGAAGTCGTAACGGAAGCCAGCATCTTGTCGACCGCACAGAACATCGACCGCCAAACACGCGAAAAGGGACCCTGTCGCCTTGTTTTACCTATCGGTGATTAATGGTGGACTTTCCGTTGTTCTAAAGACTACAATTTATTTCCCATCAGTGTCAACATTCACTCCTTTCGTCACACACACACACACACTCGGCCAAGGTGAACATTAATGCAGTGCTTCCTCTAGAGATATTCAAAACCGGTTCATTTTGCATGTTGGCGCATAGAACAGCGACCTCTGAGAGCGGCGCGATTTGACCGATGTTCCACATTCGGCGCGCAACGAGAGGCGCATAAAAGCCGTTGCGTCTGCTGCTACTGCCCGGTCATTAAATCTCGGTGCGTGCCTCCTTTTATTGACAGGCTTACCGCCCTAGGCACGACACGTTTATCCTGTTCCCTGTTTCTTGCGAGTAGTTTATTATCGATAAAGAAGGGTCGATTCGAAACCTTCCGTACTTCACTTCTGACTATTCCTGTTTTAGAAGTTAATTACTTTTTCTTTGCCCTGTTTGTGATGGGTACGTTTTACGACATTTTAGAACAAGAGTGGTTCATTCGGCTTCATTATGTCTTGTGGGTACATTCAGATTCAATTCATTCACATTCAAGCTACCAATGATATCTGTAAATTCTTCGAAGACCTGCTTCTTTCAGGATTTCTTTCACCAACAAACGCTGACATGTTGAATGCATGCTGAGACATCGTTAGCCATTTAATTTAGGTTCTTAGATTCAATTAAAATTTTTCGTTTCGATCGAGGCTAAGACACCTAACTCTTAGCCAAAGGTGCTCTCCAGCCTCTCTAGATGGCTTCGTAAGGTTCGTACCATAAATTTTACGTGCAATAAGTTTAAAGGTTTGCAAATGGAGCCATTTCGAGACGAGCAGCCAATTTGTCTCGGCTTTAGAGATTAAAGTAAGATGCGAAACAGCACAGTTCGGCAGCAAAGCCTATTTTTTCCAATGGCTCCCAATCTGCCACTTACGAAACGCCATTCAACAATTCAATCACTTAACACGACCTGACAGTTTGCGTTTGCGTACAGCCATCGTCCATGAAACGCTCTGCATCCGATTCAAATTATGCGTCCATTCTGAAAAAAAAGAAAACTCTCGGCCGGCCCGTGATGCGTGTACGGGATAAACCAATTCGTGTTTCATTCGAGACCCATCGACTGGTTGACAGACCGAATCTTCCACTCAGACTGTCAGTTACAGAACAGGGCGGCGCCGGGGATCGCCGCTCAGAGGTGTATCTTTTCGCAATGAACGAGTATTCTTTTTCCCTTTTTTGCGCAGGGTAGCTTTTCATTCTAGTCCCGCCAGTGGAAAATGGGACGAGTGCCCGAGCGGTGCAGAAAGAATGTGGCCGAAACATCATTGGTCCCGTTCGCTGATAACGGTCCCGTTTATGGAGGAGGAGGGCGTGATGAAACACAGGTGAAACCGTCATTCATTCCACGAATAAGCGGGAAAACAGTCGCCGCGAAGAAAAAAGGATCAAACGCAACCGACGGAACGTATTGAACGGGAATGAAAACAGCTTTCCGAACAACAAATTATTTAAGCGTAGCTGTGGCAACGACACAACGAAACCCCGTATTCGAGGGTGACCACTATGTTTGGCCATGCTTTTCGCCGAACACCTCCCGGAGGGTGATGCGAAAGGATCGGACCATTTTCTCACCTGACAGCTAGCAATAGGTGATGCCGGGGCCGGTGATTGTGAAAGGACCCTCCCGTTGTTCAGTTGCACGGTGCGCTATGGCACACGGGCTACGTATCCTTGGCGAAATGCAATTTAAATTTGCATCCCGCGTCCTAGTTGGGTGTGGAATTCGGCCCCGGTTCGGTTCGACAAATGGTGCCCTTACTGCTATATTCGCTCCCATGAACACCTCATCAACCATCTTTTTTCCGCGTATCCAACGACACTCGTAGTGCTGGAAGTGTTTTTCTGTTGTTTATTTTTAGTAAGTGAACAAATGCTGGTGAAACATTTTGTTTTATTGAACCTGAAGCAAAAATGCGCAATGTTGCTTGTTTCGTCGTTGTTTAATTGTTGATTGTTGATTGTATAAAGTACAGTAGTGTAATGAAGTAAGTAAGTAAGTAATTAGCTACAATATTTATGAACAATTTTACATACCTAATGGGGTATTGATTTAGTGTTATTTTCAATTCAAGTAAAGTAGTGTGGTATCCCTTTAAAATGGCATAGTACGATTCTGAATTGTCCTTATATGCTGCACCGATCCATCGCTTTTCGTGCGAAACCGTCAGTGCGAGTGAAATTATAGCTCTTTCTGCATTTACAGACTCATAATAGTAGTAACAGTCTAAAATGCCTTTCAGTGCCCTCGCTCCGAAATGCCCTTGCTCCGATAACACCAGCAACACTTGACAGGATAGAGTGGACCAATCATTTCATAAAGTTAATAACCAAAGTACTGGATTCAACCCAAGTTATCAAACAGAAATTCAGGATGGAACGTAAACACTATTTTCAGTACGAAATCCTCTGTCAAGTCTTTCTTGTTTTGTACGTGTTGCCACATTTTTGTGGGTTTGAAGAAATTTACTTTGGCACCGACAGTTTGGAGGAGTAAGTGCTATGAAAACTGACGTCACGTTTTTTACTAGAGAATGTCATCAAAAGAAAATTGTACACACTCGCAAAAAGCACGTAACGGTTGAATGTTACCAATATAATAATGCTCGACGACACTCGACGACGGTTAAAGGATGTTTCCGTGTTCCGTGTTTCCAGTAAATGGCGCACCCAATGGACTTCCCGAAAAGCAGAAAAAGAAAAACTGTGTCATGCTCGATACATGGCACCGAAAGTGGGCGAAACGCGAACCAAATACAAACAACGCAGCAACGGAGCTCAGCACAACTTGAATGACTCCGATGGAGTTGCCCGTACACCAATCAGCCATCCGGAACAGGGCTCGTCTCATCGGGGAAGGTGAAAACAAATTATAATCCCATCAATCATGCGCCTCGATCAAATGTTCACGACACATTCCAATTATCTTATCATGGGCGGCGTTCTCCGGGGACTTCAGGGTCCTCTGGGTTGCCGTCCACCATCATCGGGCCCATCGGCGCTCACTCACCGGCCTCGATTGTATCTGCATTTCGATGCTACGCACCGACCGACCGACGTACGGGCGAGTGCATCCGTCGAGTTGCAAGCATGCGTCAACATCGCAAAAAAACGCCGGCAACCCCGGCAGTAAAAGGTTGTGTGCGCGGACAGCTCCGGCGATCCCAGGGGGAAATGCTCCAAAATATAAAAAGGGAAAATCCATGCGCTTCGTGGTGGCGCCCCACTCGATGGTGGAGTGCGGAAAATATAAAGCAGAAAACTCGACAACGCTGGACTGGGTACCTTGGCTGTGTTTGCGTTTCGAGTGATACGCGGCCACGGGGAAACGTCAACAGGTTTTCGGTCGATTGGCGGTTACAAGGAAGTTGGTTGTTGTGTTTCCATTGTCGGAAACGTAAAACAAAAACAGAAATGTTTACGAGTTTTTCAACTCATCTCGTTCTTCGCACAGAAATAAAAAATGCAAAGCGTTCCTGAAAACATAGTGCATGAAATATGTGTGCTGCAGTGAAAGGGGATTTCATTAATTCTATTACACGCGCCGTAAGGAACCGCCCCCCGTGAGGATTGGTTTGGCAAGAAAAACGAGTTTTCACCGTTCTTCTACCCAGAGTTTGACCCAGAAATGTTTTTGGCCAACGGTGACGCCTGACTTCTGTGTGTGCACGTGCCCTTCGCCGGTACGAGGTGTTGTCGTCGTCGTCGTCGCCGTCATCGTCGGGGGTAGCGCTCGACTTCCGGAAGCGATCATAAATCAATTTCATCTCTCCGCAAGCTGCCATCACTCAAGCTGACGTCGTGAAAAATCACCTCGCGGGAATGGAAATTCATGTTCGACGCGAGCGAACCGTTTACCGGACCATCTTTCCACCGGCTGTTGACGGCGGCCTGGCGAGGTGGGTTGCGAAACTAATTTTGCAGCTGGGCAATGATTTTTGTCTGGCCCGAGCCAGCCAGCCAGCGGAAAATCTGTTACACATTATCGATGCTAAAGCAGCGCATTACCAGGAACCGGGAGATAGGTTCGGGGTAGCCCCGGGTAGAGCAGCAGCCACCGTTCTGGCACCGTGTGGCCGGCGATAAGCATCGGCCCAGCGCTCCGGTTGGCTAACGAAAACTGCTGCACCGATATATCATGCAGCTGCAGCACTTTCTTGTGCATAATCCGAGGAACCGGGCACCAGGGCACCAGGGCAGGGCAATGGGAAACAAGCCAGATCTTCGATTCTGGAGCATTCCTCCAGCAAGGTTATGAAGCTCCATAATCAGACCGTAGTGCACTATCTTGATCCGCCTGAAGCCGGTCGGCCGGCTTGGCAGCCGGCACTAGTTAGTCGCAAACATCTTGGAAGCCGTGGCCGTTTTGGCACTAAATTTTTACCCCGAGGCACGTGCTAACGCTGGCAACAGCTTCTTATTTTCGCCGTTCGCCTTTTTTTTCGTCCTCATTACTTAAAGAATTAGGTTGAAGGCACGACTTTTTATCCAGTCTGTAGCGTAACTTGATCAACGTTGTTTGGTAGGTTATGAGATAGGTATTTCATAGAAACGTGTATCGTATTTCGTAAAGATTCCCAAAATCAAACATGTTTATGTCTTATAATGCTAGTGTCAGAACTTATCTCTGATCAGACAAACAACGGAGCGAACTGGCCTAATGTAACATTCTTTTTCGGAGGTTTAAATTAAGCTGCCTCAAGAGGCTTGAGTTCCACAGTTGTTTCTATCAAATAAAACTTAAGAAATCAAAGCTCTATTTGAATATTCTTCATCCGTTACTTCATCTGAGACTCCGTCGGCAAACTTTCGCCATGTCACGACGGTTCATTTATTAAGCTAAAATTTCAATGTCTTTTTAAGAGTGAGACAAAAGCTCAATTATGGATTCAAATAAATTGATTCCTCTTTACTCACTGATCATTATCAATTGAATAAATTAAATTTTGTAAAAAAAAAAATAAAAAAAAATATTTCAATAAGTATTGCATACGATGTTTCTCGTTCATCCAATTCCTTGCCGTACAGGAACCAGAATGCAGACGGCTTAACGGTATGATTTCATCGCCCGCAGCCAGCAGCCTCCGAATCCCAACCGTCGCGTAAAGTTTTATCGGACCCCCTCCGGGGCTCGCAAGTGTCAGCGTGGAATCTACAGATCCGGAGCACCGAACGGTACCAGCATAAACAGTATTTGATACCGCATGCCGGGCACACACCCATAATCAACCGGTCTTAGGCCGTGCTTCGGAACGAACGAGCGGCGGCCTTCACAATCCATCATTTATCTTTTGGGGGGCCACAAACTTTGGTTTGGCTCCGACCCAGGGCACAGATTAACGGTCGGTCAGTTCTCGGAAGTTTTTTCTCAAGTATGTTTTGAAAAAATAAGATGAGTTGCGAAAAGAAACATGAAGACACTTCACGAGTCGGAAGGAAGGAGGACCGTATGGAAACTGTTTTAGCAATTTGAGGCTTTCTTGTTCCAAATTTCGTCTGCCGGGCGTCTTTTCAAGGGAAAGGGAGCGAAAGAGAGAGAGAGAAGGTGGTGCAAAGCGAATGTTGCCAAACGTATTAACCCCATTCAGAAGGGGGCCAGCTTTGTGGAACAGGAGCAGAACGCCAAGTGGCGAAAAACTGGAGGCACTGCGCGGCCCCGGTTCTTCTGGCAGCGCCCCATTTAATCGTTCTCCGCTTCATTGCCGGCGGTCTGGAAGCCGGCTCGGCTTATAATTTGCAGCGATGCTTCCCTAAATGGTGGGTGTGATCGTGTTTCAGCCGGCCATTCCACGAAATGAGGCTGCATCCATTCATGCCGCCGCTGCAAGTGTGAGCTCCGGCCCTGTTTTGGCCCACAGGGGCCAAAAAGTACCACAAAATCCAAACCCGGGCTGCTGGCCACCGTCTGGGACACTTCCCGAGCACTGCTGCTGCTCACCCCACAATGGTCGTCTTTCACCAATTAACAATTCATAAACCATTTGCTCATTCCGGTGCGCGATTCCGTGCGTGGCGTCGCCACGGCGGGGCCCGAAGGAGCAACATAAAATTTAGCTTTCCTCGGGGGGGCAAGACTGCCGGACCTAATGGTTTGCGCCAGCCACCGTGCACACCCCGCCCGCAGTGCCGTATGTGAAGGTTTGCCGATACTTTAACCTAACTTATCGCCTTCCCCGTTGGCCCCGTTGGGGCAGGAGACCCTGTAAGTATTGATTGCGTCTCATCAGCATTTATATGCCCTGCACTTGCGGAACGCCGTCGGGGGAACCGATTTGCACCACGCAATGCACGACTTGGCCGCCGGAAACCCCACCTCGGCCCCGGCACCGACCGTTGGCGGTGAGTATTATTTGCATGCTATTGTATCATTAAATTCATTCATAATTTTCCAGGCCCATTTTAGGGGTCGGATTGCTTGAGCGCATCTCCCAGGATAATGTAGCATTGGGCTAATCGCACGTCCCAAATTATCTCCGTACGTCAAATGTGGAAGGTACGTGGAGTGGTTGGATTATGCGAACGCAATGCTCATTTGCCCGCGTGTTTTTTTGCGTTTCTTCCCAACCTAAAAAATCGTGGTTCTTCGAATCCCGATCGTGTGACTCCTTCGCGGAGTTACACGGCTCATTGCACGGACTGACGCAGACGCAGACGAACGGCGGTGGGCAGCAAGAAGTAGATAACTCCCGGTACGTGTGCGATCCTTATCCAATTGGCTGCCGCCGGAATTCGGTGGGGCCGAAAACTCTCATGCCATCCGCAGGAGTGGCCGGTACGTGGCCGTTCAAGGAACCGCCGAAGGATTACGACCACCAAGGACCTTCGCGCGTACCGTGATCATCCCTTGCGGCGACCCATGCAGACTTGATGGGAGGGCCTCGGACCGCTCCGGGCACTGTTTGTGGGTCAATTATTTTTGACGCGAACCGCAACGTGGCAACCACTCTTTGCGCTTGCGTGTTTGCGTTCCTCTCGCGACCACCAAAGCTAATGATTCATCGCCGATAGTGTGGCCCGCCGGCGAGGGATGCCAACGGCATCGCCAACGGCGAACCGCGCCAGTTATTAATTTGGACGCGATCCTCCTCCCGATCCCGGTGCGCTTGCGTTAGAGCCGAGTTATGCTTTCGGTTTTTTTTTATGCCGGGTTATGCTGCAGTTATTATAATGAACGCCGTGCGCGATTGGTGGTGGCGGTGGCGATTAGTGCAGTGCCCGCCGCCGCCGTAATGCACTTGCCCACCGTTGTCGCGGGAGGGGAAGGGGCCCAGATCAAAGCGAGATCCGATTGATCCCCGCCATTAACGGAAGGGTCTCGCCCGCTAGGCGGCCAGTCTCTGCAGGCTGCCACCGGTTCGCTGCTGGTGCCGGTAACGGGGCTGGAAAACATAAAACAATAAGACGAAATTCGGTGGGAAACATATAATTTTCGTCGTATTTGAGTTTTGTTTCTGGCTTGTCGTTTTTGTCTGCCCCCTTAACGATCGCTTCTCAACAAGTAGCAACGAGGCTTGTGTTTTTTGCGAGGCCTTCCAACCTGAAGCGCGGATGAGCGCGCGAATTGGAACCGGAAACCGACGCGGGCCGTCTAATAAAGTTTACGAAATTTGGTAATTTAATGATTTATTGTTAGCTAATTGCGTTTGCCTGCGGTTCGGTAGGGGGTCATTGTTGGGGAATGCCAAGAACAACCGTTTTCAGGTTACTGGAGAAATATTCGATAGTGGATGTTGCGTAAGGTGGTTGAACCTAAACTGAGGCCTGTCTAACAAATAGCCCAAGCAACCTCCATTTTCATCAAGGGCTTTAAGTACGTTACATTCTTGAATTGGAATAAAATGGAAAAAATACTCTCTTAAGGTGTGGCCAACAACGGTTGAATCGTTTGACGATTCCGCAATTTTGTCGCCATTTAACAATAAGGACAATGTTTCGTTCTTCATCGGCATTGTCTGCATCGTAACTGCACCAAAACGACGCGCAATGCATTAAAGAGCGATAGAAGCGGGACAAAAGTTTCGCATTCGCAATCAATCATCTTTTGGCGCCCTTTGTGTTCGGATCAAATTTCGAAAATTAATTGTTATCCGAAAGTTGGTGCCAAAGGAACGGCAAATTGAAATGACAACAAACGCGTGGCCTGACGACCGTCTTTTGGGCCTGAACGATGACCCGTTTTTCCGATTCGATTGCCATCCGGCGCCAAGTCGGGTTCGGCGGGTGGTGGCTGGCGGGGCGCAGCTGTGCGGCTAGAAGTCAAGTACAAAGTAAACTTTTGCCCCGTCGTCGGTGTCGTTCATTTTTCATTTATCATCGAAATCTGCCATCGTCTCCGATTCGCGCCCAACCCGATGTGGGGCGTGGGGTGGTTGGGTGGCGAAAAGCGAGCAACCCATCGGCAGGGGGCTTATCAGAAGCGGGTGCTGTGCCGAAGGGCCACGTATCCGCAACAAGTGCGTGGCACCGGCACGCCGCGCAAAGCTTGTCGCGTGACGGATCTCAACGATTCTCTCCGCTTATTTTGCTCTCACGACAAAACGGGTGGACGAACGCAATTGTGAATCTAATTGTTTTGTTGGGCCTCCTTTTAACTTAATTTTTTGTTTTTTTATATTGCTCATTTATGTGTTTTTCAATATCAACGCATTGTGTTAACGTTTGTTGAAGGGTTTCGTTTTGGGTATCAGATTTTTGTAGATTTTTCAACGAATTTCTGGCCAAGAAGTGAGCGTGACCCAACCGTAGTAGTATGTTGTACCCAATAGTAATCCAGCCTAAGCGCCTTAACAGCTTTCCTAAAAATTTTCATAACTGTTCACAGCAATTTGAAAGATGTCAGAAAATTGTTCAATAAACATCTAACAGAAACAGGAAAACACTGTATTTACTCATCTGCTCAAGCTGCTATGTTAGTTGCAGCGCCGTCAGATTTTGTTTTGCACCATTATTCGCCGAAGAGTTGAAAAATATAAACTGTATGCACTAATGTTTGTGGCCATCCATTTGACCACAGTGCAGTCCCGGGGTTGCAACGTTGCGTCGCCCGAGAGAGAGAGCGAGATTTCTCTTTAGTTCGGAAAGCCTCGGGCAAAGTGAGAAGAATTCTCTTGTGTCTTGTGAAGTGAGAACGCAGAAAAACAGAGAGAGCCAGCCACGAGTGAGGTTTGAAAAGTCAAAGTCCCGTTCGTTGGTCAGTAAACGCAGAAATCAAATTTGAACCATTCCAACGTTAAGGGGAAAAAAGTTTTCGTTTTTCGGTTAAAGTAGTCGGACGTGTTTTCCGGTTCCGGTCGAAGGTGGGCAGAATTACGTATTTGAACGCAGAAAAACAGAACGGTTTGCACTCAGATTCACGGTGTTTCGTCCTCGGCCACTTATTTGCGTGTTGGCTGATAAAAGTTGGTTTGACGATGAATTCTCAGAATTTGTGCTAAAAAATTCAGATTTGCCATAGATAAGTGCCTCAGTTGAAATTGTAGTAGACGCCAAGCAAAGGACGTTCGTATAGTTCGGTCGTGAGTGAATTCGTTTGCGCGTGCCGGCCGGAACTTCCGCCGGCCAACGGAAGTGAACATCTCTAGTGTTTTTTGCGGGCGACTTAAGTGCATTGTGGTTCACCCGGCGTGTGTGTGTGGGCCGATTGTTTCGTGCCAGTGTTTCGTGCTAGTAAGAAGGGTGTGTCGGCGAAGTTTGAATTTTCGTGCGTGCGACCGTTAGGGAAATTGGGAGCGCGTACAAATCGAAGCCACCACTCAAACACACAACTGCAGGCCGTCGTGTGCATCAGCGGTGATGCGTTTCGGTGCATTGCTTCCACGCACTGGCTCTTCGGCGCGATGAAAGTGAGTCGAGGCGGTGCAGCGGCGCGTGCGGCTGGAAAAGGGCCCGAGGGTGCCCCAGGCAAGTGAAATGCAAGGAAAAGCGGGAAATGTAGCGCGTTGCTGAAGCGGTGCGCTCGCTGTACGCTTACTGTGCGTGTGCATATTTGGCGGCCACAATCGCCAATCGAGCTGCCGAGGCGCGTGCGGCTCAGATTTTCCTTCTCCGCGGCAAGTCCCTTCGAGATCGGAGTGAAAGTACAAGGTTTTCCCGCCAGAAGCGCGAGGTGAGTGAGTGCGTGAGAAAAGCGCCGCAACACCGCGGCGAAGATCAGTGATTCCGGTGCGCGGGTGAAGTCTCCGGGCTCCGGTGTCCCCCGGGGGGTTTGTGTTATCAAGTGAAAGTGAACGTCGGAACTAAACATTGGAAGACGCCACCTTCGCAGGATCATCGCCCACCATCGCCGGGTTCGAAGCAGGTTCGCGTCGGTCAAGCAGATCTCAACGGCGTCGTGAGAAGATCACAAAGTAAGCAATTATGCGTGGAGGAGGCGAAACAATTGGCTCGTGGCTCGGGGCAAACTTCTCAGCATTGTCCCGCAGGTCGAAGATCTGCAGGTGCGCCATCGTCGTAACGTCTCGTCGGGGGATCCCAAGGTTTAACTCATGTTTTTGGAGATGTTCCGTTTTGCTGTCGGGGGTCGTACGGCGCACGCAGAGGCCAGGATCTGCGCTTCTGTCACACCAGTCAACCACTGACGCAGCCCATTCTTGTGAAATATCCGCACACGACTCATCCCGGACCCAGGCCCGGCAAGCTAACAATGCGCGGGAGAAGGTCTCATTGCACCTCCCCAAAACCTCCTGCCGGGCTGGGTAATTACAAGTTTTCACCGCACCAAACAATGGCTGGTGGGCGCAACAACAACCCAAAATGGATGCATTAAAAATCGGAGATCCCACGCCTGCGCCACGTGGTGGTTGTTTCAGGTGGTTTGTCTTACGCTTTCCGGCGACGAATCGTGCGCTTTGTTTTGCGCTGCGCTGGGAACGCGCAAGACGACGAGCACAGGTCAGGTCGTCGCCGCAAGCAGGTTGATAACATTTTGTTGTTAGTGTTCCGATCGGACCGGCGCCTCTCAGATTGACGGGCTGGCTGGCTGGCTAATTAATTGGCGCGATGCTGGCGCGATGTTGGAAGACGAGCACGGCTCTCATCATTGTGTCTGCGACGTACAGAGACCGGAGGATTTGTGACCGATAATGAGCTGGTAATTGGTTGACATTTCAACTCTTGTTTTCATGTGGCGAAAGATGGTCCAATTTGGAGGTGTCTTACCAGGTTTCGGATAGAGATCTACATACCAGTGACAGGCCGTCAATCAATTGGGTCTCTGCATGGAGCATGATCTGGATAAGCCACGAATGATCTGCTTATGAACCGTACAGACAGCTGCCACGCTGTACCATCTGTTGCGTATATCGCCGGGTTCTTCAAATTCTGTATCAATTCTGTTCCATGAAAGTTTGACGAGAGTTTCCGCTGCCATTTCTAGCACCGCGTGTACCTGTCGTATTGTTTCATTAAACGGCGAAAGATGATGACGACGGCGGCGGCGGCAGAAGAAAAACTGTGAGAAAACTACCCAATTTGAAGAGCCCTCTGTCGATTGGAAAACTCATTAAAATTTTACAATAAAAATCCTTTCCCGCCGCCGACGCCGCCGAATGGCTGGCTTGGGATGGGTGCCGGTCGGGGCCGGCCGGCCGGCCGGTCGTTGGCGTGGCCTTTGGCCGCTATGCTCGAGACCGGAGCGGATGACTTAGTAATCGTGAAAGTTTTTCAATTAAAATTAATAATTTCCCTCCACCGGGCAACGCCCAGACCAGGTATACCAGACGCTCCTAATGCTTCAATGTTGCCGGTGCGGGTGGGTGGCGGCTCCCGGGTGGTTCGCCAGAGTGGTGGGCGGTCCCGGCACTGATAGGTGTTCAAATGTGTATCGTACGACATGAGGCCGGCCGTGTGTGTCTGTCTGGAAGATCCGTTCCGCTGAACCTCCAGACGAGGGTGCCCTCAGGTGCCGGCTCTTCATTTGAGGGTTGAGCCCCACTCCTTTATGGATGATAGCCGGATCAAGGGCAAAGTTCTGCCTTCCCACGTCTTGCAGCCAGCGGCGTCTTCAATCCGAGTTCTAGACAAATAGTGCTTCTTCGGTCGCCAACGGCGGAGTTCCCAAATAAATGGGAGACTCCCAGTGAAAGTGAACAACAAACAAACGCGTGCTTCTCAACAGACGACGAGACGGTGGCACCGAGGACTGGAGTAGTATAGGCATTCTTGTGGCAACACCAAAGCCAAACGGATTCTCGAGGAAGGAGGAACTCCCCTCCGAAAGACTCCCGCCGAAAGGAGAATAACTCATCGGTTATCGGGCAATTTGTCATGCTCTAGCCGGCTCCCTGTGCGGTTAGATCTTGGCGTGGTGTGTGATTATTAGATTGATACTTTCATCCCCGATTTTCGCGCTCAACACACGCGCAAGATACGCCATTTTCGGCCGCGACGGGGCCCATATTTCAGTCGCCAACCAGTCAACGGCGCCGCGCCGATGATCCCAACCAGAATAGGATGGCGTGGATAACACTCTTCGTTGAAAGTCGTTTATTGCATCCAGCCTGCCAGCGGAATGGATGATGGTTGGCGCCACCACCCCACACACACACACACACACATCACCGGTCTGCCAAGTTCTTCTTCGAAAACCGGTGCCTCGGACTTACCGGCATTTAGGGTGCCGGTTTTATCGGGAGGAGGATTTATCTGTTTACTCAAGACACGGGATATTTGATTGACAAATTGATTGTTGGTCTCAGCGCGAGGCGTGTGTGTGTGTGAGGGGCGCGTGGTTTTGGCTTTCTAGCCCCCAGGCAGCAAACTAAGTCACCGTAATTTATTGGTCAAGGTCTTTGGGCTAGAAGAGATCCGCGGTTGCTGTCAGAATAAAAATGAAAGTCTACCAAACCGATTAAGTCCCAACGCTAAGACCAAGGCCATGTGTGGAACATAAATTTCATAGATAGCACAATCAATTAACAGTGTGATAAAACTGTTATTTTGTATAATGAGATGGGCTTTCATTCTGCACATTCGGCACCGATGAGCATCACTATAATACTTTTTCATTAATTTTTCCACTGTGACTTCTTTCTGTTTGTTTGAGAATTCCCAACCTAACACTGCATACATCATTTTTTGTGACTCGTTTCGAGTGGAATCGGAAAGATTCCTCACCCTGGACCTATGGTGTCTAATATGCAAGTGCGGCCCCAGAGCATCTTCGGGCTCGACGGATGGATCTTACGGAATCGCTAATGTGCCGCCAGTTCGAAAATGTGCCCATTAATAATAGGCAAAGGAAGGAAGATCCCCAGGACCCGGGAAGGCATCGACATCGGGAAACGACACCGAAATCGCGCCCTACCCGGGCGTTGCTTAATTAAAAATTCTTTAGAGTTTTGCACTAGTTCCGGAGCGACTCGTGAAGCATTTTGATGGCAAAGTGCTGGTCGATTAATTGTTGCCAATTAAAAACGAATCGCAACTAGGACGCCGGCCGCGTAGGCTGAGAGGCCTTCAGTCCGGGGTGTGGTGTCTGGGCACCGTTTGATATGCGTAAAGGAATTCGGCGGAAAGAGCAGCACCAGCATCGGCCAGCACCTTGGGGGCGGCATCAGGCTACAGGTCCGCTTGATTAATTCATGAGCCATCGGTAGAGCGGCAGAGCGGGGCGAAATAAAGATACATGGACTCCTCCCTGGCTGGTGGTGGTGGTGAGTGCGCTCCAATTAGTGGCATCCATAAACTGTTCTGGGGCGCCCAAGTCGGCACGTACCTGGGAGGAGTCCTTTCCGGGGAATCGGACGGTGTTTCTAATTTGTTTCCATCAAAGGTAGCGCCGCTCTCTAGGCTGGAGGAAACCGTCATCGGGGCGAACATCAAAACAAAACCATTAAAACCAACACAGATCCACGACGATGGGTGGCAAGACCGTTAAGTATGGCCGCCCTAAGTGGTCCAGCGAAGCTGTCAAACGATAAGTAATTTGTTTACAAAACACAGCACAAAGAAAACGGAAACTGTCGGTGATCTGTGTGCGAGCTGCGGGTCCGTCCAGTCTGAAGATTCCACGCGTAATCCATCGCCAGCCAAGTCGTCGAAACTGCAGTCCAGTGCGCGCGGCCATTTTGGAACCAACAAAATTTTCCAAACGCGCCGAACGGCGGTTCGGAAATCCATGGCCAAGGGTAGTCCAAGTCTGCCCAGGTGGAAGCGGCTTTACATCGCTCCTCCGGCGCTTCTCGGCAGGGCTAGGGCGCTCTCCGCGCTCCACTGACAACGCTACACACCCCGCTGCCCTCGGAAGGAAAACATTTGCAATTACATATTTACTTTCCGATGCCGGCGCTGCTGCGGCGATGACTTTCGGCGTGTGCGTGTGGCGTTGTTTTTCTTTCCGAAGCCCGGCTCCCTTCGGTTCGGTTCGGTGTGTGTTTTTCGATTTCCCAGCAGTCCCAGCCCCGGCGGTGGGCCATGGTTCGTGGAACGCACTGCTTTCGTGGGCTGGAAAATTTTCCTCGCTGGATCCGCTTTTAAGGTCGTTCGCCCACGTCCATTTTCCGGGCGGTACCAATGAAGCACGGGGGCTTGCGTGGGTGCCCGAACACCCACACCACCCACCGGATGCTGATGAGCTGACTGAGCGCCTTCAGAACGGTCAGCATATAATGTTCGGTCGGCGGAACTGTTGCTTATCAATCGCCTGCTGATCAAATTATCCCGATCTCCAGGCCCCTATTCAGGCCCCGTGTGTGCACTTTTGAGGGTGGGCGCCGGAACGGACCCAAAATGATTGCCCCGCCGCACCCCGATGCACCGCCGCCCTGAGGCCGCAAATCAAACGGACAAACCTGATAATTTTCCGGTTGAATAAATAATGAAGCCGCTCCGGAGGAGATTGCCGGCCGGTCAGTATCCTTGGTCCATCCCGCATGTGTGTGTGTGTGTGATACCGCTTTTCGCTTCTTCTGCGAATTAGCTTCGTTATCCAATTTTTCCCTGTTCAAGTGGGAGTGGGTTTTTCGTGTTTTCGACGCAAAACTCTCTCGGGAGCTCGACCCGGGGAAAGTGAGCAGAGAACAGCCCACCATAAGGCACGGGGTGGGCGAGAGCGTGAAGCTCCGCACCGCCTAATGGCAACGTAACACTGCGCTGGGGAGGCGTTCACCGAAATCCTTGGTCCTCCGGCTCAGACCCGGCCCCGGCAAGATTGTTTCCCGATGTTGTTGATGCTGATGATGGTTGATGCTGGTCCCCGGAGTGATTGTCTAGGCTCTGGGCCGGGCCGAACCGAGGCGTGTAAAAAAGTGGTACGCAACCCGAACCCGGCACGACACCCGGTGTCGTCAGCATCTGGGTCCGTTGTGGCGGTTTGGCGCTGACAGGAAACAGATAACGGAGATTTACGTGTTCGCAACACGGATTCTCCGGTTGCAGGACGGAAGAGGAAAAGGATATTTCATAGCTCAGCGCCACGCGCGTCCCCCAGCACCCGCCCCCGGGGCCAGGGTAGGACCATCTCCCGGAGGGTGTTACAAGGTTGTTATTTAATACCGGCGGGCGGGTCTGGTTCCGTTTGATCGTAAGTTGCGGGGGCCAAAGCAAATCATTCTGTCGCACGAAATGATGTTTACATGGAGTCCGGGGAGCGGCATTTATTTGGAGGCCTCCGCCCACCGATGCTGACTCGGCTGCCGACTGTTGGTGCTGACTGTAATGAGTTATAAGTTAGATACCTCCCTTGCATCCCTCTGGCCTGGAAATGTAGCAAATGACAAAATGTGGCATAATTTGGTAAATTTTTATTAAGGTCATAAGCTCTCTGAAAGAGCATCTCGTTCCTGGTGCTGCCTTGGTTAACCTTGAAGTCCGAAGGGCAACTTTGTACTTGGACTCTAAAGCTTCCTGCTTCCAAAGAGAGAAAGAGGCAAAAATGTAATAAACATTATGTCTTAGCATCGTAAGCCGTAACAGGGATTTGGAATAGATATTATACAATTCCTGGAAATGGAATTTAAAAAAAATTCCTTCAACGGTTTTATAATTTCGAAAGATAATCAAAGGTTCCAACATTTACGTTACTCATAGCAAGACCGTACATGTAGGTACTTTCTCCAGAGCTTGACTAGGACCCTTCAAACACGATAACTTGTGAGCCTCAGAAGACCAGGGCAGACAGAGTCCAACGCATTCCATCAATCCTAATCCTATCTCCAGTCAACCAATAACACCGATCTGAGGTTGTGGAATTTCAATATTACATACACTGCACACTCGACCAGCCGGAAGGGACAGGATACACCAACATTCAACTGTAAAACCTTCGGACCAAAAGGTAATATATTGTGATTAAAAGAGTTCAGTAACTCTACCGCTGGAGCTCTTGCAATTTGCTTTGAAGTAACGGCCATTCACCTAATTGTTACCGCTCACGAGAGGTCCCAGATCAAAGCATATGTTGCCATATCCCTCAAGATGGCTGCAGTAGCACACCGGCATCGGATACTTGCTTGATTGGTACTCTGATACTGTCGTTGGGCAGTTTTCTTCGACTACGATTCGTTTGACCCACAAAAATCGACCAGTTTCCTTTGGAATTCGAGCCTCTCGAACTGTTGCATTTCGGATCGATTTTTCGTTCCTTCGCTCCTGACATGGCCAGGCTCTCAACGGTGCCCGGTATGTGCCGATCGCAGGGCTTCTGATGTCGAGCGTCAGGACCGGGGTTGTTGTCGTGTGCGCCTGATCAAACACACGTTCGCTGAGGGCGCGTGCCCTAACGATTACTATTACGTGAAACTTCTTTCCGTTTCTTCCGGCCGATGGAGAAGTGGTCCCGGTGCATCCCGGTACGGTGATTGGTCGGGGGGTGGGGGAGCCTCGGGGATGGATTTACTGTTGGGCCGAGACGTCGACGATGGAATACATTATCGCCCGGACGTCAGCCGAGGTCAACCGAGCCGCGACTGGGTGACCAGGATCCCCGGTGGGGATAAAAGAAAATCGTCATCCATCCGATGACAGCCCGGTCCGGACCCTCTGACCGTCGGGTGGTCGAGGGCGGTTTGTTTAATGAATAAATTAGCAATTTTTCGTCCTCGCCTAAGGATTGACGGTGGGGCGGTGGGCGTTTCTGCGAGGGTGACTAATTATTTCCGTTCCGGGGTAAACGGGGGGCGAGTGAGACGCGTAAAATTACATTCCCCGAGAAAGGCCAGCAGGTCCGCGCAGTCCGCGTTCTCCGTATCCGTACGTCATCTCGGTACCGCTGGAATGGGTGTGACATTGTAACACTTCGGAGCCCTAATCAGCACGTTGCTCTAGCCACCTAGCTCTAGCGTGCGTGTGTGTGTGTGTGTGTCCTGGGGCCATAGGAAAATGGCGCAGAAAAGTGATCGTGACGGGGGAGACGGGCTTCGCGTCTATTTGGCGTCTGCTTCGACACTCACGTCGTCGACGACGAGGCGAAGCGAGCCCCAACTACAAGCAACTTCCGCTAGTTGGGGCCGCGCTGTTCGAAGAGCGGTCCGACGTGTCCGCGCGGAGTGGGCGCGCACTTGTTGAACTTGTTATGCAAATAGCTGCCGAGCGGCGCACCGTAATCGATTTGAAGATGACAAGACATCTTACATCGATAACGATATGTGTTCATGCCTGGCGCGCGTATCGTTTTAAGGCCGGCAAAGGACGGGTCCCTGGGAAGGAAGCTCTCCCGCTGTGATGATGGGAGGTGAAAATGATAGCCCTGGCTGGCCGCGCGTGTCAAGCTCTTGAGAGCTAACCAGGGCTATAACCGGTGCACGCTCCGCGAGTTGCAGCACCTCGCCCAGCGCCAGAAAGAGCAACACTCTCCAGCGGTAACAACCCTTGTACAGCGCATTCCCCCCCGCACCTCTTCCGCATCCTTTCAGTTCTTCGGTCCTCTCGGCCGAGGCTCCCGTGCCGTCCCGAAGAAAGTGATGGAAGTCCGTGTAATGTTTTCTGCACATTTTTAGCGGGATTCACCGCTGGGATGTGTCTCCTGTTGACGGGAAGAAATGGGGGGGAAGGTTGGAAGGGAACCCTTATGGAGCTTGGAGCTCGTAGCTCTTTGATCACGGAACCGAAAGACTTTTCCGCCGTTCGAGCGACGTCTCGTGACACATTCTTCGGGGGAGGTCGCCCCGCGAATTACGGAACAGTGATTTCTGAAGTATTCTCCATCGGCGCACTTCCCGCCGGGGTTTATCCTTCGGGGCGGCCCGGTTCTCCGCCGTCGCCGTTGCCAAACCGTGTAATCTGGCGCGAGCTCTCCACGCGGTTGGAGAAGGCGAAACGCCTTCCGGTTTCGCTGGCGGCGACCGATGAATCGAAATTATTCTAATGATATCGCCGCGGACCATTGAGCTGTGGCCGCAGCCGCCGGAAATGATCTACCGAAGATAATCGGGGGCTTCGCGATAGTTTCCACTCCACGCGATGAACTTCGGTCAGATTTTTTTGCTGTTCGGCTTTGGACAGAATCTAGCCTCGGGTGGGTGACTCTCGGACTCGGGTCTTGTTGGAGGTCCGGATTCAAGGTGGCCACGGTGGCCTGGTTCGCCACGGAAGAATCGTGGTGGTCGTTAATCACGATTTCGACGGCACCGCGACGAGAAGTCCACTCGGTGCCCCCCGGAAGAGGTGTAAAATTCCCGTTCCTTTTGCGGGTGGACGGGCGGGAGCCCCGTCCTAATCCGTTTTTATTTTCACTCATTCGAGCCCGAAGTCGCCCATTCCCGTGGGTTGACCCGTTCACGTGGAAACTTTATCGCTGATACGGTAGAAAATCGTTTGCTTTTATCATTTAAATTGGATTGGGGGCCGAAACTGTTACGTAAATGTATTTTTATCCTCCATTCCGGTTCACCCGGAGTCGAACCAAACCCAAGGGGGACTCTGTTGTGGGGGGGTGCGGTTTGTTGGGGTCCGCGAGGTGTGATTCGCGAGGATTGGAGGCCGAGGAATTTGAACGAATGACCCATTTTCCGGCCCATGGCCAACAAGTTTCCTGTGGATGTGCCGCCGCGGGGCGAAACACTTATTGGGCTCCCTTCCCGGACCAATCTCTCCCACTCTCTCTCTCTGTCTGTCTGTCTGTCTGTCCCTGTGTCCGTCTCACAATGACGAGAGGCAGGCAATAGAATCCGATGATAATGACGACGGTGATGATGTTGTTGCCGCTGCGCTGGGCTGGTTGGCGCGCGCGAAGACTCCGGGACGCAAGACGCGTGGTGGACGCGCAATCGATCGGATGCCTTTGGGCCGGGCAATTGCTTCCCTAAATTGTTATGATTGTTGCGAAATTTGCCGAAAAGTTTAACGGTACGGTTCGGTACCGTAATCGAGGTTTCATGGAGCGCTGCTGGTTCCGATGGAGTTTCTGCCACGGGGTGGTCACTGTGGGTCGAAGCAGTGCAGGATAGGAACGCGCGTATTCGGGAAGTTCCAAATTTAATCGTTCCCCTAGAAATGGCCGACTCCACAGAAAAGGTCTAGACCATAACGCGTGTCACAAATCGTCCCGTTTTTCTCTTCGCCAAGGTCGACGCAAACGATCCACTGGTCCTGTGGCGCCTCGGTAACGTGTTAATTGACAGTAAAGTGTACCGTCATTAGCGCAAGGAAAATACCATTTTCTGGCCCGGAGAGTGGGGCGCATGTGTGCGGTCGTTTGGTCAAGAATTGGGAGCGCACCTTCTGTTTGCCTCCAATCTCGGGAAAGACCTGAATCTGCGCTGAGCTGTTCGGCTGGACTGGTTCACCTGTGACCAAGCGAGCGAGAGAAAGAGAGGAATAGAATGGCGGTAAAAGAGAGAGAAAGAGAGATGGTTGATGACAAAGTAATTTCAGAAACCAACCAAACTTGCCTCCATCACGCTGCGCTGTGCGACGTTTGCTCCACTCTCGAGGACTGGATGCCCCGGGAGAACGAGTTCTGGACGAGGCACCCTCGGTCCACAGTCAGGGTGCCGGTTTCAGGTGCGCGGGGCAAAAGACAAACAGCTTCCATTTAGCTACGAGCGGTGGTGTTGGTCTCCGGGTCTCCGAACGGCGGATACGAGTTCGGTTCGATTTCGAAACCGGGATCTCCGGATCCCGGAGGGCAGCGTTCGCCAAATCTTGTCCGCCATGACAGCCGGGCAGCCGGGCAGCCCGTTGGCTAGCTTGGCTTCGGTTCTTTCGAGATTTTCGAGAAAAGCGTTTAATTAATTAATTAGTGGAAGATAAACTGAACTGAATCGCATCCACGACGCGGGTATGTGCGCGCGATCCACAAGATCCGGACCTTGGAAGTCCGAGTGGCCGACACGGGAAGACACGGGAAGATACGGGAGAAAGCTTTTTTCCGGTCACACACACACACCACACAGCACACGTTTGCAAAACTTAGCCCGGCCAATCTGAGGGCCGGACCTTCCGGGGGGCCCAGCCGAGAAGGGGAGGCTCAGACACGGACGGTTCCGGTCGAGTGGCCGGTTGGCGAACGGGTTTTCCTCACACTCCGCGGGCACACCGTTTGAAAACTTCATTCTGGTACGGGTTCTACGGTGTTTTTCCTCCGTTTTGCTCCCGACGCTCTTCTTCTTGAGTTGGTGTTTACCCGCCCGGATCGGATTCTCCCAGTTGTGGAGTGGCTAGAGCGTGTACCGCAGGAATTGGAACACTTGCCGACTTGGTTGGATCGAGGTCGCGATTGTTTGCTCATAACTCTGGGGTCTGTCTGTGTGTGTGTGTTGCTCCGATTCGCGACCGGCCGCCCAGAACGCCCCGGGAACTCCTGCGGGAGAAACCTATTTTATGCTTCATTTAAATAGAGACTGTTAAGCCATCATCGGGACCAGCTCGCGAAACAATACACGGGGCTGCTTCCCAGCCCCGACCCTGGATGACCCCTTTTGGGATCGCTCTGTGTGTGTGTGTGTCGTAACCCCGCCGTGCAATCCTACGCACCGGCCAGTAAAGAGGCCAACCCGCGGGACCTCACTCAGTTTACGAGGCTGCGCGGGATCATGACATTTCCGACGGGGACGCCACTCCAGATAACGGGCGCTCCGAGGCCTAATAAAGCGTAAAGCGTTCAATATCATCCTCATCCGGCGAAAGTAGGGCCACTAACGGGGTGGAACGTGCCCATGTTTTCGCGATGTTTGTCCGCGATGAGCCACACGCGTGAATCACACGATCGCGCTGCGTATCTTCATGACAATGGCCCTCGTAGCTGGCGGGCAAGATGAGTGGAGTCTTTCGCCGAAGATCTCATCGCACCCCGATTTCATTAACCTCCTTGGCTGGCTGACTGGCTGGCTGACTGGCTGGCGAGCTAATTGTGTTTTCGGTAGCCGGAGCGGACACGAGGAGCACGACGGAATGGCCATGTCACCTCGCGGCACACGCCGGGGGCCTCGGTGGCGCCACGGCGACCGTGCGCACGACGGCGACAGCGACGACGTCCAGAATCCAGCTGCATGTCTTCAGATCTTCAAAAGCATTCCCAGCGCCTCACTGAAGACTCAGCGCCGTTTGCTGCTCTAAACATTCGTACCATTTTTACGGACTCTCCGGACTCCGTGTGTTCTGAGGAACGTTGCTGGGCGAGCTGAGTCATTCCTCCCGCCCGGGGAGGTGGCGGTGGCGGAACCGGGGAACGCAAACATCTCGCTGAAGCGTAACATTTGGTTTCGATTCCGCGTCGTGATCCGAGTCTGCCGCCGGGCTCTGGTGTGGACTGTGTGTGGGGAACAGTGGATGGCCGGAGTGTGTAAATGGTGCTACCATCTGGAAACCATTCGCCATTCCTGAGCCCGGTCTCTGGTCTGGTCTTTGGTCCCGGATGCACTGGCGACATTAGTTCCGGTCCATTTTGTCGCACTTGTTGGGCAGACTTGCAGAAGGATGCTGTTCGCCTGTGTCTCTTGGTGAGTCGGTGACAGATTCGCCCTCGCGAGACTGTGTCTGGGATACGCGAACTACGCGGCCACTAATTCTCGGCGTCGGCTGGGCGTCGTTCCACAAGTCACTGGTTTTAATGTAGGCGCGGGCACTTCTGGGCAAATGACCTGGCGGTCCGCTTTTTCGGATGGCCCAAGTCAAGACCGCGCGAAAGTGAATCGTAGATCAAAAATAACGCGCATAATTAAAGAACGCGTTTTTCTAGCCCAGAACACGCCGCAGCCTCGTCTTCTGGGGAACGTTCGGTCGGGGTTTTCGGTGCGGGACGCCAGCGTCCGGTGGTAACCACAGGGTATCACTCATCGCGCAAAACGGTTCACTTTTCTCCGCTCGGTCTCTCGGTTCCGTCGGTCCGTAAAAGGTCTCGAGACGATCTCTCGGGGCGAAGAATGTTTCAGGTCCGTTCTGGACCGGGTTCGGCCCTGGAAGCTGGACGCCCGTTGTGTCCGATTTGGAGAAGATTAGTGGCCGATTTCATGCACTTGACTTGTGTGTGTGGCCGAGCGTGGCCGAGGAAATGGAGTTGGAGTGAAGGATTAAGGAGAAGAGATATCAATCATCTAATGAGCAATCGGGTTGTGTGGATTCGGGCTTTGTGGCCGTTGCTTTCGGGAGGTCTTCGAAGGTGATTGAGAAGATTCTTTCCTCTACCGTGCTGGCTGGGCGACCCAATCCACGGTGCTCACGAAGGCATCAGATCACTATCACTAGCCTGCCCGATAGTCTTGACGGCCGAGCACTTGCGGAGTCGGATCAACGCCACGCACTTTGGACCGGGCGCGCTCTCTGATTGAGATATGTGATTAAGGCCGGATCGATCCTCCCGGTAGAGGGGGGGGGGGGGGGGAGCCCCGGTTCCCCGGCATCCATTGGGCGCTGATTGGATTTTTTAGTTCCACAATTCTCTTGGAACTTTTCGGGCGATTCGGACGAGATTCGCCCGAAACCGCAGCCCGCGCGAATGCGCGAAGGCGGAAATCGAAAAGGTAAACATATATTTCGTCTCCGGGTGGCCTTCTTCGTGGTGGTGTTGCTCCCGCGCTCCCCTCCATCCTTCCGCCTCATCGAAGAACCATCAGACCAGTGATGGTCAGTGACTTCACAGCCACCAACAGCGGGGCAGATTGATGGTTGCCACCGGTCTGCCTACCGCGGGCTACTGTAGCCGGTCGAGTTCAAACAGCTTCACTGTACCGTGCACTTGATATGGCCTCCCCGTCAAACACGCTGGACGAGACTTCGGCGCGCGAAGTACGAAATTGAATTGCCCTCATTAAATTACGGTTCGACAAATATAGGGAAGGAGCACCCACAAACAAGTTAAAAAAATGTTCCGGATCTTCCGGGACAACTTTACCACCCGTCAGTAGCTTCGGCAGCTAATTATGTTGGCTCGGGTGGCGAAAACAGGGCCCTTCTTCCGAACGGTTCGGAAGACCCCTTTCGCTTCCGTCAGGTCGTCCCAAAAAAAAGGCTTCGCTTGGTGTTCTTATTAGCACCAGTAATTAATCACATTTACCGTGGCGCGAACATCTTCTTCCCGTAACTTGGCCCGTTTTTCGTCGGCTTGTTTCGGCGTTTGGTTGTTTTACAACTTACATCGCGGTCGGCTCAGGTGGATTGTAGAACAACAGTTTTTCTCACCACTTCGCATCCGGACGCCGGAGGACGATGTGGTCAACCTGACGGGCGCCGTAGTCGATGCCGCTCCACCGAACGTTCTGTGTTTTTCCGGTTCGTGGCCTTCGCCGGGAGATTGCGCCCGGGAGTGATGTAACCAAAGTTCACCGCAGAGAACGTCCCGGTGCGGGACAGGGATTGCAAATGCACTTCCCTTTCACCTTTCTCCTTTTCCTTCATCCACGAGATGAATCCAGAGAGATGATCCACGATGGCCTTCCCGTGGACTTCTCGTGTTCGCTGCGCTGCGCCATATAATTCCTGACCGGAAACCACAAATTATCTGCTCGCCGCCGGATGTTGTCCTCCGCGTACGAGACGACGAGTGTTGCGGCGGAGAACCTGGGCGATTTGACACCTCGCAAACGCGGGGCAGAACCGGGTTTTCTGGGATTATCTCCACCTCAATTCCATCCAGAAAGCCGGCCGGCCGGCCCCGCAGCTCTGACGACCGACTTGACGACCGTCGCGGGCATTAAAGTATGCCACAGAGCCGAGCCCGAAAAACCGCAAGCAGAAATTTGCATCGAAAGAGGAAATTGAATCATAAAATTTATACCTTTAATGGAACAAATTCATAAATTTTCTTTCACCACAGCAGCACCCGGGAGGAGACGGATGCGAGAAAGTGGTGCGTTGGCCTGGCCCCCTTTCAGAGGGGGGGCCAGCCGAGGCTGAGTGCTTCGTAGGGCCACGCGGGTTTACGGTGCGTTGCGTTGCGATGGGAATGGGTCCAAGCGGGCAGAAGATGTTGATGCTGCTGCTGCCGTGGCTGCTACTTTTCCCCGATGACGACGCGCCGATGGCGATGATGATGGTGATGATGGAGAAGATGGACCGAGAGAGAGAGAGCATTGGCCACACTTCGAAACGCTCCATTCTATTCAAATTTTTTTCTTCCTTCTTTATACGTTATGCGTTAATGTGCGTTTCGTCTTGGCAAATGAGAGGAACTCGAAGGGCCGCACTGGCAGGGCACTGGCCGCACTGGCAATGGGAAGAGGGTTGAGGTGATGGAGGGCGGTTACGCAGCGGTGATGGGATCTGTGTAATAAACATCTGCCAATGGGTTCAGCGTTTCCGTGAACTGCACCAATTTCCAGCAACGGCGCCGCGGCGTGGGCCACGTTTTCGGTGCCGCTCGGATCGTCTGGATCGTCTTCATCAACGGGACCGGAATTAACCAAGTGAATGGCAGCACACACACAGAGCGCAATACCTGAAATGAATCTCCAGACGTCGGGGTTGGCCCCGTTTCACACACCACGAGGTGCCGTAATCGAGGTGAAACTCTTGGGGTTTCCCGATAGATGAAGAACTGGAGGTTCTAGACTAATGCCCGTAATCCGAAGCCATCCGAATCTGTCTTCAGCGATCTATCTCCATCGTCCATTACTCCACATGGATCTCCACAAGCAGGCGGGGATGGGTCTTCCAGACGACCGACAGTTTTACGACCACAGTTCTGGCCGTGCGAGCGAGACAGCATTCCAACCGGGCACCGTAACACCATCTGCAGCCCACCATCCGGCCCAACCCATCGCTGTGTGATGTCATCCGGAAAAGGGTGCTTTAAACCAGACCTGCACTCGAACGGCGTACATCGACTCCGGCCGGCCCGGCCGACCTTTCCTGACCACGGGGAGTTGCCGTTTTATTATTTATTATTGACCAAAAACTGCTGCCACCGATGCAACACGTGCGACCCTCGGCGGCCCCGGAAAGGAAGTGCATCTGGTGGGGAAGGCGCGCGCGATTGTGTAATGTGCTTCTTGAGTGCGCTTGCATTTTTACGACACTCTGCCGGTGCTGGTGTCGGTATCTCCCGGGTATCCGGTCGTAATCTGTCTTAAGCCCAAGTAATGTAGGCAATTAAATTTAAAAATGCCGCTGTCGATCCCACCGCGGGGGCACTAAAAGCCACGGATAATGCGAGAGGGAGAGGGGAAGATTCGCAAACACCTTCACGATGGACCGCGCTAAGCCGATGATTTATGGCGGATCACCTTCACCAAGTGGTTCCATCTTCACGGTGCGTCACACGCGGGATGCTCAAAGCGCCGCTCCGAGTTGACCTCCGACCGGCCCGGCCCGGTTACGTCAGGTTCACCGATTCGGTTCACGATCACCGGTCGCCGGTTGGTGGTGATTCGTGAAAAGATTAATTGAATCACACCCGGGGCCCAAGGCTGTGAGGCCCATATAAACACGGGGCTCATCAGGAGGTCAGTCAGGAGGGCCCTGGGCCCGGCATTCTCACGGCTCTGCCCTCCGACGACACGGGGGCACTAAACTCTTGGGGTTCATAAAAATTCGCTTAACGCTTTCGGGGAGCGAATTCGACGCGTTTGTGACCCGAAAGAGAGGGCCTCGTTCGCCATTCTTGGCAGTTGGCCGGCAGACGGACCTTGCGCAACCTCGGGGCGGACCGCACTGGACCGTAAAAGCCAACGACGGTGGACGACGGTGGGACCTTTCGGAACCATAAACCGCGAGGTGCCGAGTTCAGTGGCGTGCGCTCGCGGGTGAGATTTTAATCTGCTTTCCCCCCCCTCAGATGGTGGATTCCCTAAATCAAATCAAATTACAATCATGGATCATGGACTAAACGGCGGCAGAATTAGCTTGGCCCGGCCGGCGTCTGGCGAATGTCCGTTGTGAAGTCAGTGATGCGCAGCCGACGCAGCAGATTGAGCGGCAGTCAACGTGTAACGCGCGGTCATCCGCGGAGTTAGTTACCACCGCCACTACACCCGGACCCGGACCCGATGAGACGCTTCTGCTTCTGCGCGGTGTCTTGAATATTTAATTTTCCCCGAAACCCGACGGGCCGACCGCGTGAAGAAACATCCCAAGAATAACATTAGACACTGGGCAAGATAGAGAGAGAGCGAGTGGAGGAAGGGATCTTGGGGGATGGGTCTCTACACGAAGGTACGCTGCGTACGGAAAGAAAGCGCTACCCACAGTGCGCCCGTGATCGGTGGCCCGTGATCGCTGGCCACTCCGGGCACTGGAGCTGAATGTAAATGACTCTGGAGCAGGGCACGGCTTCGCGTCAAGAACCTCGCGTTTTTACGCCATTTGAGCTGGTGGAGGAACACCACCACCAACCACCACGGGAACTACAAAGTACGGTCCCTCGGTTCGGGGAAAAGCCACGCGCGCGCGATGATGGACCATAGACAGACAGCGCGCGAACGTGGCCAACGGAAACGACGTCATGAGCGAAGGGGTAGAAGGAAGGAAAGCAAGCAAGAAACGATCGACTCCCCGCCCGACCAGACCGCCAGACCAGACAGTAAATATTTTTCCCGTTATTTATGATTTTATTGAAGTTGAATGATTTTTCATTTTTTTCCTCGTTTTTTGGAGAGAGAGAGAGGCAGTGTGAGTGAGAGAGTGATGGACTCGCGTAGAACAAACTGTGAATGGCACGGGCAGGGCACGGCGTGTGGTGATGCGCGCCGGGTGGGGCAGGAAGCGAGCATAAGAATGCTGCGTACGCGGAAGGAATGAAGAAAAGACGCTCAAATGTTTATAGTTCATACATCACCACCTCCCGGCACCAGGAGAAGGACTGCATTCTGACAGCCCGAAGCCCGGAGCGCAGTAAGTCAAGTTGTGGGGGGGTTCAGTGAACAGCAGCGCGCAGAACAAGTGCTGCGCGAGCTCTCGTCGTCGTCGCTGAGTCACCGACAAGATGACGGATCGTCATCCCAAAAGCCGCGAGAACTTATGTTGAAAGTCGCCGTGTACGCACTGCTTGTCACTTCGGACTCCTGCTGTTACCTGACTGGGACTGCTGGGGCTGGGTTTTGCAATCAGTTTGGCTTCCTGGAGTCGTCGCAATGAACGCGGCACCATAAGGCACCGCGTGGGCATATTGTGTAACACGGGGATGGGTACACCGAGCTGCCTAGGGTCCCTTCATGCGTCAGAAACCATGCATATCGGCTTACGAGACAGTAATTGGCGGCTTGTGAAAGTTTTTCCCCATGCTGGCCTTATTTTTCAGCCCCTTGTAGCCAGTTGTTGTGGTCCAGTTATCATGGGCTGACCCACCAGCGATCGAATTGCAGGGTACACGTGTTAGCCTAGTCATTCCATTTTTTAATTCCTCGTTATTTAGCCACATTACGACGGACAGTGCTTCAAATTCAGTGCAAAGTCTTACGTTGGTA
The DNA here is from genome assembly GCF_943734635.1 of Anopheles cruzii. Lineage (NCBI taxonomy): Eukaryota > Metazoa > Arthropoda > Insecta > Diptera > Culicidae > Anopheles > Anopheles cruzii. The sequence goes on from NC_069145.1 coordinate 31,676,570, forward strand.
CTGGCCCTAACACATGGGCTGAAAAGTCTCGGGTCTAACACACAGACGGAGCTAGTCTCGTTGCATTCGCCGCCTTTTCAGTTCCAGTGCTAACCTTCAAAAGAAAGCTGTTTAAGTTTTATGACATTCTACTCACACTTTGAAGAGTTATTGTGCTAAGAGTGGCATTACTTTTGTTATTTTCAAAACAATGTATCAAACATAATTTGATGTTTTAGTTTTGCACTGCTTCTTGATGGGAAAAAATACCATTCAAGCGATGCAATGGCTTGAAAGGTGTTGTAAGGTATGATGCAGAATGCAGTGGACGTCCAAATGAGACAATAACACCAGAAAACATTAAAAAAATCCACAAAATCGTTTCGAATTATCGAAAAATGTAGTTGCGTCAGTTAGCTGACATCTGAGGGGAACTGGGGAACCTCGTCCGAAGCGCCGTCGAAAGTACTGCAATCGAATGGAAAGGTTATACCCTCGGAATTTCGTGTTGTGCGTGGTGTCTTGAGAAGGGAAAACCCATCAAATATGAATATTATATAGCGTTATTGGAACGTTTGAAGGACGAAAATGTTAAGTAACGATCGCATACACCAAAGAAAACAAAAAAATAAAAAAAGAATGGCAAAACTGCACGAATTGAACTACATTGAAAACTACATTATTCGCCAGATTTCGCGCTCCACGGCGACTACTGGCTGTTTGCAGATCTCAACAAAATGCTCACCGGTAAGAAATTTCGCTCGAATGAAGAGGTTATCGCTGAAACTGAGGACTATTTCTACTGATGCATCGATCTAAAGAAGTAATATTGAAATGTTAGAGCGGCCCTGGAGTAATTGTGTGGCCAATACAGTCAATTTTGAACAAAAACAACACATTTTCTGTCTGAGACTCGGGACTTGTCAGCCCATGTGTTGGCACGGTCGCATTCAATCGCACTGACGTGTGTAACAAACCCAAACGGATAGCGTGACGGCTCCCATCAATTTGGCTAGTCACCGATCAGTTGTGATTAGCAAAATGTCGACTTGCTGTAAGTAACAGGGAGACATCAGACCGGAGTGTAAAAACTATTCCACTGAAAGTGCAGACCAGTGGGCAAGTAGAACAGAGCTGAGCCCCCGATGCTGGAAGGAGTTGCGGGAACATGGAACAGCTCCAGCTCTCTAGCTAGCGACGCCAGCCAGCGATATGGGAAAAGTTTTGGTCGCTTTTCTTCAAATTTTCCACCTTCTCAAAGTGGTGCCGCCGCAGTGCTTTTTACGCCGCCAAATGGCTTCACGCTCTGGCTGGTGGGCTGACTTCACACAATCCCCGCTCCAGTCCACCGCGGGCAGAAGACCGCGGGTGTGTCCAGTTTGTGCCAAGAGTTATCACTCGTGCAGGAAAGCGTGCAGCGGGGCGTGTGTGTGTGTGTTGCAAAAGTAAAACTTTTCGCCTTACATAAGCCGGTTGGCACCACCGAGCCATCAGCTCACCGCCACCGCCGTGTGTGTCCGCAGCCCGTCCAGCGTCCATATGGCCCCCCCTCGGGTCCAGGGCGCGAGGTTGAGCTGAGCTCGGGAGCCAGCGAATCGAAACTGACTGATGGCGCATCGTGCCATCGTGGGGTGGCCGGGGCCGGGTATGTGGCCAGTGTCGCTGGACCGCTGCCAACGAGCGACCCACCCAGGGGACGCCTGCGGAGGGTGGACAAGAATTTTGCAATTCCCGATTGCATTATAAATCACACCGTTTTCTTTCTCTCTGCCCGCGCGCGCGCCCGCGTTTGCGCCACAATGCGCCACGAAATTCCCCGTTGGCCGAAATGCAATCTCGGCCCAGGCCGGCTCGGCGCGCAAGGGGTTCTCCAACAACATGTTGACGTTTGGCCATTATTGCAATCGTGACGTTCCGTTCCGATTGCTCGGCTGTCGTCGTGCCCGGCCCTCGGAACAGGGACGGCAGCGGCAGCCCCTTGCGGACGTCGCCGTCGCCGGTTTGGTGACTTTCTGCGACTCCGTCGAAGACTCGCGGCAACGACGACCGCCCGTGGCTAGATGGACAAAATTTCAACCCACGACACACCGACCGACCGACCGACCGATCGGAACAGACCGAGCGGAGACGGAGTGGCCAGCCGGGCATGTGTCCGTGGAGACTCTCCGGAAGGCAGCGACTTTCGAGAGGGGGCCCCCGGTGACGAGGGCCGATTTAGATTTAATCGATTGTAATGTTGCCCCCTGCCGTGTGCGGACCGCGTTATTCTGCAGCTCTACCGAAAACGGACACTGTGGCACACACACACACACACACACCCACAAACACAAACAATGTGGCACAAAGTGTAACTGCCACGAATGGCAGGATCACGCCAGGGCATGGTAGAAAGGGGGTGTAAATAGTTTTCGTATTACTCTTTACGATCGGCGCAATTTCGGTGCCCGACGACCCAACAGCTGGCCCGGAGTCTCGTTAGGCCTTTCCAAAGCTGGGCGACTGATTTTATTAATATCGAGCAGAAATGGAAAAAAATGGCATGCCCCGTTAATGTAATTGAAACGGATGGACACCGAATATGGGATCTTTCCATCAGTCATATTTCTTCGTGACTTACAATTGCCAACAAGGGGCCATTTACTGACGGGGTGGGCAGATGAGAAGGTGAATTTGTTTCCTGCGAAGGTAAGAGTACAAGCGTCACCATGCAGCATCAAAAACATGATCAAAGTTGGATTCTTTTGAGCTTCCGCAATTCAAGCATTGTTTTAGATGCTTGGCAAGTCCTTAGACGAAGGATTTCGTAATTGCATCACAGCAATGCATTTAAATCTATCGTTGTATTATTCTATACTACACCAAAATGTATTACTCCATGGAACTTTGAACGACTAATCAGGAATTCGGATGTTGTTTTGGGGAACTGAGAACGTATTGTTTTAATGGAATCTTTGTAGCTCAGTTTTGTAGTGTTCTCATTAAAAAATGCAGCTACTTTCGCTTTGTTTGTAAATATCCGCAGTTCTATGTCAAGGGAATAGGTCAATAGATCAAGAATAGGCTTCTCGTGTGAAGTCTTTGAAAATGACAAGGAACTCAGTCCTCTTGAGCGGAGGGTTTCAATTGCATAAATGGTTTGATAAGTTACTTATCTGTACTTCCAAATTGTAGATTCGAAGATGATAGAAATTTCAAAAAAAAATTTCCCATGATTTAAAGTTAAGTCGCCTGTCAAATGTATCCTTATTCCACTAACTGCTTATTTTTATGAACCTTTCTTGGACCGATGATCGGGTGACGTATTTTGGTTCAGTTTCAGTAATGTCAGATTTATGTTTTCCAATGTGTTGCAGTTTTTGTAATATTTGAGCGGAGTAAGATTTAGGTTATTATCAACATTTCTCGAGCTTTACCATTGAGTGTAAATTGCATTATCGTTAGTGTGGTTTGGGAATGGGACTTCTCACGCGTATTCCCTATGTCATTATTTCTCTTAGTGGGTCTTAGTGGAATGGTTATATTAAATGTATAAAAGGGAAATTTGATCATAAAACCTGTGCGCCATAGTGGTAATTGAAGCCTTTTTCGGTGCTTTTTTGGTGCTGCTTAGCAAAACTAATCCCGTCAACGTTTGGTTGTTACTCTACTAAATGATGTTTCTGCTGTCGTTTCTGTAGTCGGTGGAGTAGTTAGAGCGGCTAGAGACGGTTGAAAGCCATTCTGCGTTGTAGGAATTATTTTATTACTGCTGCGGTCGGTTTAATCTTTGCTGTAAGAATCTTTTGGAACCATTTGCCCACACACACGGCTCGGCAGGCGGTTCTTTTAGTATCTTTAGCCGATGTGAGTATGAGACCATTTACACGCTGCTTCGAACATAACCAGGCCCGACCATCATCCGTCACGTTTATTGTGTCCGCCCCGAAGCGGCAATCATGTTATTTCGCGAAAAATAATTGTTGGTTCAGCTCCTAATTCTTATCTTCAGCGTAACGATTAAATTTAAACGATGCTTGTCGTTTCTTCCCAGCCCCCGACACTGTGAGGGCCAGGCCAGGCCAGCACCTTCGTACGGTCTAACCCTTCTCGCTGGCTGGCGGCGATGCTTTGACAAAACTCACACGAAACCGGTGACGATTTCAACACATCAAAGCCATCACCAACAGCGTAATAATGCTGCTAATTTGGCAGGACAAGCACGCACCGTGCTTCTTCGCGGGGCGCAGTCTCGTGCTGGAGCCACAGCCACACTCGGGGATGCCATTAAAACGCCAGCCCGTCTTCGAAGGCAAACGAGAACGCTTTTGCTTTTCGCGCACATCAAGCCTCCCAAGCAGCGTTTCCAATGCTCTCGGTTTTGGACTTGGCTCCCACACGCGGTCCGCGTCCAAAGGGGCGGTCGGTCGGGTTGAGCCAAGATGAATGGGCTTTGTGCCGTCGCTTTTTTGGCACTTTTTTCGGCACTCGCCCTCTCTGAGTTTATGTCGTACTTCGCGGTGCTGCGGCGTTTACGACTTTTTCCTTATTAATTTGCCGCGCGCTCGGAGGATGTCGGAGCAGGCAACAATGTCGTCAGGTCGAGCGCGGCATATTTCGGCCGGAATATGGGTTTCTGGGGTACCCCGCGGACCCCACGTGGCGTGGTGCCGAGTGTGAAGATATTATTTGGACACATGCATGGTTCCCTGGAGGAGGCTAGGCCCCGGGAAGTCCTGGATCCACGCGCGGACCGATGATAACTCGAATGGCTGCATCCCTCATTTGCGGACCGAGGTTATGGTTTTCCCAGGTCCACAGCACACGGCACGGTCGTTGCGATCGCTGGCCACCACAAGCCGTCCACGGACGGTGTGGTCAAGAGTTCTCCCGGGCAAGGGCCGTGGCCGGTTATGCAATGATTTATTGTGCCTGTATCCATCACGGTTTGTCGAGCTCGGTGTTGGCCCGGCCCGGCCTGGCTGTCACCGGCGGTCGGAAACCAACCGAGTGCGTGATGGCTGCGGGATACACCCGGGGGGGAGAACCCAGCAACGGAGCATTCGTCATCATCCAGCGTGATGACAAAGCCGCCACTTACACGCTCTTGGGCAGTCATTACCCGGCGTGGCCGGCGGAGTCGGAGCTCGGTCTCTCCGCCGGGCGGCGGTTCTAATGCTGCGCCATTAATGCTGCTCTGTGCTATTTTTATACACAACACCACCACCAGGAGTCATCGTTCGGGAAGCAACTCGTCCGCGCTCGTGTTGGTTAGAACAAATTGTGGCAAAGTGAAAGATGGCGATTGTCGGTTTGGCCGAATTGCACTTACCCCGATTCTGTAACTGTTAAGAATTGCGGATTGTGACCGATGCGAACTGAGGAATCCTGAGAAGAATCTCCAACCGCATGGGTCAACTCTCGCTGGACTGGACATCACGGTGTCGTCGTCACGAAGCGAAGCATCGTCGATTCCACCGAGGACAGTGAACCGTTCGGCGGGTCCGCTAAGTGGAATTAATTAGACCGCAGGACGACGCCGTTCCCGTTAGAGCCCGAGCTCTCCCGAGCGAACGGGTGCAACGGTCCTCCTCCGTTGCGGGGGGCGGGGGCTGGGTGCGTTACACAGGCAAGAGGACCGGCCGGTTGACGTAATGCGTAACTTTGGCCGCGCGTAACCACGATCTGACACCGATTATGGGCATTCCTGATGTCAACATTGTTGGCTACCCTTGGGAGGGGGCTTGGGTAACCGCTTTCGCTTCGAACAGGTTCAACTACCCATCGCACAGAGATGGGGAGACCGGCGGGGGGAGCATCATCGCGTGCACCGCTCGCGATGACGTGCGTGCAGCGGGCGAGCGCGGGTTCAAAGCCCCCGTCTGCCGCACAGTCTGCAGTGGGTCAAAAGCGCATATGCCCAGAAGCGATCGACACGAATTCCGCGGGGTGTACCACCGGGACGCGGTAACCTGAGCCAGCGTCGCTACCGGCGGCGGAGGGACCAGCTGCGCCAGGCTGGGCTGGCCTCGAACTTGAACGGCAAGCTGCTCCTGCTGCAGCGCGCCGGTTGTTGGCCCCCACCCGACGGACCTATTCCGTCGTACGGCAAGCCTTTAACTATGGTATTACTTTCTCGCGACAAGCAGCGACATGGACCGAGTGTTTGCCCCCAGGAGCAGGCAGCTTTTCTCCAGTCCGCACGCGACTGGGTTGCTCGATAAGTTTTGCGGTTCAACAACAGAGGGCGCTGTTGCTAGGCTAAATTTTTTTGCGATGGAAAAAATCAAGTATCGTGCAGTGATTGAATTTTTATTTTTGGAAGGTTTTGGAAGCAAAGGGAATTTATGAACGAATGTTGAAGGACTCTTCGACTTCACTTAGTACAGTAGAAAGATATGTTGCTGAATTTACACGTACAAACGTATGTATTTAGTCGTACAAACCTTGAAGAAAAATTCACGTCAAGGACGTCCAAAAACAGCACCAACACCTGAAATCTTAAAAAAATATTGAATATCGTATTGGAAAATTGTCGAGTGACTGAAAGACAATTAATAGAAGCCCTAGGGATCTCAATGGGCAGTGTAAGGAATATTTTGACTGAAGTATCGGGTTTCAGAAAGATGTGTGCCGCTAGTGAATACCGCTTTCGCCAACCATGGAACAACAACACATTGGAATGCAACTATCTCGTCAACATTTAGAGTGTTTTCCAAAGGATAAAATTGATTTTGTGCCTCAACTCATCACTATGGATGAGATTTGGGTCTATCACCATGATCCTGAATCAAAACAAGTGACTAAAGAGTGGTTCCTGGTTAGGTTAAAGAGTGAACCTGGTTCTTCAACGAGATCGTGTCCAGAAATCGGCCAAGAAGGTGTTAGCATCAGTTTTTTGGGGTGCTAAAGGAATTTTGTATGTGGATTACTTGCAACCGAAAAAAAACAACTAATTTAACAACCTTTAAACAGACTGAGGAAAAATATTCGTGTGCCCTACCCAGTTTGCAGAAGAAAAAATACTTCTTCTTCAGGACAGCATTGTGACGATGGGAAAAATCCATGAATTGTTCGAATTGTTAGAGCATCCACCATATTCCTCTGATTTGGCCCCTAGTGACTTGCATCTGTTTTTCAGACCTAAAAAATGTCATGCGTTGAAAGCGTTTTTCATCAAATGATGACGTCATAGCAACCGTGGAAGCGTATTTGGGAACGACATCTTTCTTCAGGGAGGGAATTCATAATTTAGAATCTCGTTGGAACAAGTGTAAGTGATGTTGCAGTGAGACCATACTGAGGGGTATTTCAATCCATAAAATTGTGTTTTTCTTATCGAACGGCAAAACTTATTGAACAGGCTGGAGGCGCGCGCATGGCTGGTGGCCGTGTGTGGCGACCGGCAAGATAGACGAGGCGTCGTGTGCTATTAAGGCGCAATGGGAAAAGAAACGGCGCGCCATAAAAATAAAACTCATTTCGTGTTGGGCAAAATGGGCGACATAGCGAAGGTGATTAAATTAGATCTTCTCTCCGTTTGGCCGGCCCCCCGGGGTGGCCTTCTGCCACTTCTCCTCCACGGGCGCGTGTGTGGTTCGACAGGCCGTCAGGCTCGTCAACATCGGCGAGTCTGCGCGAGCTTGCGTCGATCGGCCATTGTCGCCCGAGGGACTCGCCTGCGGGGGGTACTCCTGACCACGGTGGTCTAGCACCAGCGTATAACGGATTGAAATTCCAACCTGGGGACCGGCTACTAGCGAGCGAGATGAATGTACTAATAAAAACGGATCTCCTGCTCTCCCGAGACCCCGGTACGGTAGCGCATCCAGGTCGGGCGGGCAGTCCTCGGAGAAACTCGATCACTTGATCATCTCGACGCGCCCTAACGATGCACTTTACTCGAAATTCGCTCCCTCGGCCGATCCGCGGTGCCCCGGAAGATGATGGAGCCCATAATACGATAATTGGCCACCGTGGCCGTAATTGAAATTAATCCGCGCGCGTTGTGTAATTTCTGAGGCGAGGTGTACTTCCTTGGGCTTTTTGCCGCCGCCGCCGCCGCGCAAACGATGACGGAGCAGCAGCCCAACAGACAGAGCCCGCGTGTGGAGTCAATTGGGGCAATCCCGTTTTCGTTCCGGCCCAGACGGACGGACAGAGATCGTACGGTTAGTCGGATGTTTAGCGGCGGTCAAATTACGGGGCCAGCGATTCGCTGTGGTACGCGGGTGCGCACGAGCGCCCGGAAGCAGTAGGACGACGTGATCTATGGCGGAACTAGGACCGCGGGTGCGAACCAGGTATTGCTGGCACCCAATATCGGAGCAGATCTTCCGCGCTATCCGGGCGTTGTTGGCCTCGCTTCCCGCAGAGGCGATGAAGACACGTCGGTAATTTTAGCACCATCTCCTCCAGGGGTGTGCGGCTGGCCAGCTAACGGTACCAACGGCTCCGTTGGCTCTACTGGACTCCGCGGATTCTGACGCCAGCTGTCCAGCTGTTGTGCGCACACCTTGGCGTCACTCCGAGCTGTCACAACGCGAGGAAAGTCACACGTTTCCGTAGTGCCGTATCTTCATCTTCCTCCAATCCTGTGGAGCAGACCCACCTCCCTCGAGACCCGGGTGCCAATTCTGTGAATGACGCCACGCGATTAATTCTCGGCGCATTAATCCTAGGTGCCTAGGAATGCGTCCCGCTGGCGAACAATAAGTAATTATGTTATGACACGATGATTTGTTTGATCGTGATAACGACGCACCCCTAACGAGTGTTCTGTTCTGTGCTGTTCCTTCGAGTGTTCCGTGATGCATTCTAATGATTACTGATTGGCGCTTCGTGGGCAACGCCTGGGGCCGGACTTAGGTGTCCGGGGCTTTAGACGACACAGGGGCCAAGTTCTGCGAAATTAGCGGAGCGGCCATTTCTAGGAACGACTCCCGTCGCGCTTCGCAATCAGAAGTTGATGGAAACGGGCTGTGATTAATTTTGCTGCGTCTCTAGCTGTTGTGGTTGTTGTTGGAGGTTAACCAGGGGTTCAGTGACCTCACACACTGGACACCAACAGCTTACAACCACTCTCCAAGGAGCGCAGTAGCCCGATTGTTCCCGATGACAGTTGGTAGCCCACAGGTAACGACCGAATGGATTGCCTCACCAAATCCCTCTTTCAAGGCTATGGAGAGCGCAAAAAGCCTCACACCCTCGCGAGTGGCCGAGCGAACCGGTAACATGAGCCTGACATTTTTCCTTAAGACCGCATTTTATGTCACATAATCTGGATTTACCGTTCTTCGCTGCACTGCGATCCGATTTCGCGAGCGGGCAGCGTAAGTGGATCACCGTCGCCATCCGACTCGAAAAGGGTAAATGGTGACTCAATTAGGGCCGCCCTACGCCACAGGCTTACCGGTGGCGCGGTGGCGTCGGCATGTTGTACGACTCCTGTCGCTGCCGCCGCCGCCAGCGTGCGCCCGCGAGACAGTAATTCGTTGTGACAAAGTAGGTAAGAAAACAATTAACAATAACCAAATTAAGGTCCACCATCCTTGGCCAGTAAGTGGGCCGGCGACAGGGGCTGCGTGTGAGCCTCACACAATCCCTTGTGACTTGTGGAGGTATTCCTTGCGGTGCGAATGATTTAAAGAATGGCCCGGACCCTCTTGACAATTGGGCCACAACATATTCGGGGTGGGGTTGCCACTGGTGTGGCGTGTTGTGCAAAAGCGAAAGTACCTCCTCGGCCTGGAACCATTGCCCCTGCGCCGCTGTGCGTACAAGCCGCGTTACAAGCGGCTTTAATGAGATGGACAACTCGGTCAATGAATGCCGTGCCTGCCGTGGTGACGAAGGCGTGGGCTCGGACTAGAACTGCTCCTCGTGGCCGGACAGCTGGACAACGCGCCCAGCCGCCGAAGCCCACGCACCGTCGTACTCGAAATCGGGATTTACAATCGGGCGGAAATGGAGCTCTCCAGGTCAGCAAGAAATCAAAAGTTCTGCCCCCTCCTGCCACGGTCCCGGTGCCGTGTGCAACGGGGATCGTGTTGGGAGATTGGAGTCGTATGTCCACGATGGTGACGTGTGTGTGTGGAACTGTGCTATCTGAGATCTGGTCGCGATGGATTAATCTTCAATCGTACCTTTCATTAGCGCTGACTAAGCGTGCCACAACGGGCACGAATTTAGATGTCTGAGAAAACTAACTGGATTGCAGTGTTTTTGGTCTCTTCGGACGTTCGGACTTTGGACTGAGCTAGAGCGTGGTCCATCTAGAGTTTCGATTCCTAAGATGGGGCGCAAAATAATGATTGTTGAAACCAAAAGTGGCGTCCAACTTTTCAGCTTCCATTTCGGCGAAGAACCAATCAGCAAACAATTCTCGGTAGCGTACGCCATCGATAGTTACAGCGGGTTCTTTATTTTTGGAAATTCTCGACGACAATTCTGCTTACTAACATAGCCACCGAGGTGGAAATGAACTTAAACGAAATGAGCTTTTCAAATCTCGTACAGTTTGAGTTGAAGACTCACCGCTTTGGAAATAAGTTTTGAATATTTCCAAACATTCAATTATAATGGGATAGAGTTCCAGAGTTCGTAAATGTAGAAGTGTTTACTAAATATTTACGTAAGTTTGATATTTTAAAAGTCAAGTAATCGATAGTTTCATATCTCAATATTTGATGAATCACCTTAGAACTTAATGAATAGAATGGTGTCGTAAACTTTTAAACCGTTTTGAGTGATTGCAACCATGAAATACTCATTCTACAGAGCCGACGTCATTTCTACACTTGTGGCCAGTTTGGCTGTAAAATATTGCAATAAAATATTATTATATGTAAGGTACCCATATCAGGGAACATCTCATTGCATAGATTTAGGCGTGAATAAAGTTCTCCAAAATGATCTTATCGGTCGTTGGGGTTGGTCTTATTGGGCACATACTGAACTTGCCACCAAGTTCGATTTCTTCAGGCCAATCGTGTAGACACAGTGGCAAAGAGCTATCCTACGTATGTTCACCTATTTCTTTTGATAAAATTTTACATTTTCCTGTCAGAATCGAGCTCCAACTTAGGCTTACCATTCTATGTTTAATGAATGTGGCATGAAACACTTGCTTCCCACGTGAGGCCAAGCTTCGTGCAAATTCTTTCCTGAGATGTAACCTGTGTCGACGGTGTTCAGTCTTCCCGTCGACCTTTCCAAAATAGTTGGACCGTTAGCGCGGAAGCGTTTTAATCGTGAATGACGTTTGCATCTCGTGTGCCGGTCCCAAAACACTTAGAACCCCTCAACACTGAGTCGTTACACTGATCCAGCTGACTGAGCAGGAATGCTGGATGACAGCCCGGTTTGTGTGTTGGAGAGACACAGTGTAGCAAACTTACCAATTCTTGCGAATGAATTCCAACCCCCGGACGTCGTCGCCGGGGATATCATCCGTGGGCCGGGGGCTTCGGCGGCCAGCGAGGTGTCAAATAAAGCTCTGCCCGGTGGCGGAGTCGCGGTGTCGCGTTTCAGGGTCCTGGTTCCGGTTTTTTTTGCTGGTTTCCAGTACCTCACAAACGGCCCCGGTTCCGGGTGAATATTCGCCACGAACCGTAAATATTCGTTTCATCATTTTCCACGACGTAGAGAGTTAAGGGTGGTTGGGCTCCAACGCTCCACTGTCCTCTTCCAGTTTGTAATCATCCGCGCGGTCACCACACCCCGGGAATCGTTTCATCTTCCCCACTCTGGCGAGGCATCTGGTGCGGCTGCTTTCGCGAGGGCTTTTCGGCGGGTTTCTCAACATTCTGCCCCAGCGTTCGCCCCAGCGCCAAGAATGTGTCCTCTTCGTTCGCCTGGTCGGCGTGCATTTCCGAAATTGTTTCGAAATGCTCCGAGGATGCCACGTGATAAAGTAATTGCTCCGCTCGGCGCTGTCGCAACAATGTCGTCCGCTTCTTCGCGCCGCGTGGATGAAGTCATCAGCATAACGCGCTCGGTCTGCACAGTTATGAAATAGTTTTCGTTCGGCGCGTTCTGTTATTAATTTCTGGGAGCACACACATAGTTCTTTGACTACGGTTCGTTGTTTTCCCGCAATCCACAACTCGTAACCGTATGCAATCTCGGGAGCGGCTGCTGGTGCTCCTGTAACGATTGTGTCACCTCAACCGCGCACCGGTTAAGGATGTAGGTAGGTAGGTAAATAACAAAAAAAACAGCACCTGAACCAGGAACCCGGGGACCCGTGGCCCGGCTGTGTACCGTACCGCTCGGCATGCACGCGAGAGTAGCAATTATGGAGCATCTTCATCGGTGTGTTTCCTTCGTCTCTTCTCTGAAGAGCTCCGGAGCGTGGTGCGATGCACCACCACGCACCACGCGATGGTGGAATTTATCCGCCCTCGCCGGTAACAACACCCTCCGGCCACCAGAAACCTCAGGGCCCGCGCAGAGTGGTTGTTATGCTTACCGTCGTCGTCGTCGTCGTCGTCGGTTGTTGTCATTCGAGTGAAAGGAGATCGACGATAATTGCCAACTTGTTTGGATACCCTCCGACCACCGAAGCCCAGTCAGAGTTACCAGCCAGCCCGGCAGCCAGCCAGGCAGGACAACGCTCGGCAGGACTTGGAAGCGGCGCAGGAACGGGATCATTCGGGAACGATTCTCAGCCGCGGTGCGCAACGGCAATATTAGGACCTGACACTCTCGGAGGTGCGCTTTGGCCGTGTCCTCGTTGTCGGCAGCCTGAAGGTAGCGTACGCCGGGTGAGAACGGTGCTGGGCACACTGCTGTGGATACCGTTAATGATGTCCCCGGGAACCGCATCGTTCGCTGGTCCCGGCGTTCGCGCGGCAGCGTTCTTGATTTTTATGCTCCACACACCTTGACGTGGCGTGGCAATGGGGCCCCCGGCCCGGCCCAGGCCGGGCCCGATGCGCAAGAAATAGTCTCGTAATCATTGATTGGCTGAAAGTATCATGGGACACGCGAATGTGTTATTAGCGTGATTCGGGATCGCGGCCCGCTGCGATTTTCCGCTGCTATTCATCCCCCAGGCCCACAACAAAGCCCGTGTCACAAAAAGCGGGTGTTGCGTGTGGATGCGTGCGAAGGAAGCGCCGCCCCCCCGCACCGTTTCGGCCGCAGCTATTTGGGGCATTAAGCGACGCGTGGCCTGACGTGGTGTGTGTGTGGCAAGAAATGGTTTGTTAATTTTCACAAATAATGTTCACACTCTAAACGATCCTCGTCAGGGGAGTGGCGCCGCGCGTCCTGTGTCCTCCCGGTTTCTGCAGCTCCCGATTACGGCGGGGCCACCCGGGCGTTCCCGGGTGACTAATTAAGGGCGCGAGCGAAGCCGCTTGACGTGCGCGCGCGCGCGCGGGGTGATACTCGGTGAGCGGCGCGGTGTTATTAACGTGGGCTGTACTGGGGGGGACGGCAAGTGCTTAAAAGTTTCGTAATAATGCCGAGCGAGATGCCATTGGCATTTATGGCACTTCACCGGCGGTACTTCATTCACTCCGCGGCGTTAGGTCTTAATTTCGGCCCGCTCGGTTTCGGGCTGGTGCTTTGGTGGTATGATACCCGCCGTCGGTGGCCTCGCCAGTACTCGGTTCGGAACACACCACTTAACGAAACTGGGCATAAAGTTAACGAAAAAAAAAAAAAAAAAACAGAAGAGCAATGCTTAACATCCTTACGCGGCGACCGGCGTGTGATGACCAATTTCGACAGCATCCGGTTGGTGGCGGACATGGCACTAATCCAATAGATGGTCTGGGTGATCAAAGTGGTTGAACAGAGTGAATTGATAAGAAGGCAAATCTGACACTTCCTGCCACAGAAACACTGAGGTGGACTGGACATGAAACTGTATTTATACATTTAAATTAACGATATTACTCTTCTAAAAAGGCGATTGACGCACAGATAGTTTCCAATGGCAAATCGTTCATCAAGCAATTCTTTTAAGAATTTATTTTTTTATTCATCATCGAGTCATGTTTGCCAAAATGGCAACTTCGAGGCGATAAGAATATTGACAAAAAAATCAAACATTATTCCATTCCTCCTTGATCCATTTGTCTTTAAAGTACTCAATACTCGGCGGATCCTCGAAAAGATTCATCGCAAAATATTGTGATGTAAATCCGACCTACTGAATTTTTCATCACCAAATTTGCCAAACAATTTTGAAAATATCACTATCTTTGCACGGCGCAGCATAAACAACACAAACTAATAGATCAAATCAAAGACATCCTAACAGAACGGCTTTTTCCGTTGCAAAAAGTTTAAGGAAACCCGTTTTTTCAAATTCGAGTCTCCGTTTGAAAACCATAATGCCGCGACAACTCGATCAATCGACAGAAAAAGTTCATCCAGTTGAAAGCTTTCTAAACGGGAGCTCAAAAGGTGCGCAGATAGCAAAATGACGGTCGAGTGAACATTTGAGTGAACGTTTGAGTTTCATGATAGACCCGATTGTTAGCTCGTATGCTGGTGATTTCAATTACTAAGTACACCCCAGGGTCCCGGCGTAGAAAGCGCTCAACCATGTTCGATAGAACGGTAACTGTTGAGTATAATGAACGTTTGCTTGGCTATCGATAGTTTGCAGGATCGATCGAGATAAAATTAAGTTTCAAAATGTACCGAACCGATTAATTTCATACTTCAGTCATACGTCGATGGGCAGAACTCGCAGCACTTTGTTCCAGTACTCGAGCCCGGTAGGAGCTTAAGTTCAATTTCATGATCTTTTGTAGGACCGAAAAAAAGTTCTCAACTAAACAATCCCGTCGACTCCTGAGAGTGCGCAGGATCACAAAAAGAACGAGCTGAAGGACGATGTAATTGAAAATGTTACCCAAACGCCCGGGGTTAAGGGTGCCGATGTACCAGGTGCGCTCGCCAGGGGCCGATGTCGTTCGCGCAAACCTCTGCAGTTCAATCGCTGCCAGTGACACTCTCAAGTGATTCTGACTCTCCACTTGAAACTGGCGAACTGGCCGGGTCATTTGCCACTCCCCGGAGTCTCCGGAGTCGGTAGTTAGACTCCTGTCACTTCCTGCGCACTTACTTCAAGGTATCGCCAGGTGTGTGGAGGATAGTTTTCGAGCGTCACTTGAGGCTGCCAAACGTGCTACGCGGCACGGTTTTCGAACGGCCGGCACAATGCCCTCACCTGAGGTCGTTACTTGAAGTGCTCTTCCAATTGTCGGTCTGTCGAGTGGAATCTAAATTTTCGAAACCCCGCTCTCCCACACACACACCCTGTTCGCGGGTGTCGCGGAGTTTGTTTGAAATCCGAAACCTGCTTAGCCTCGAACTCGGTGGCCCCCAAAGCTGACACCGCCGCCGACCACACGACGGCGGATCGGTGGGTCCCTACGGTGCTGAGCGGAGTTTATTTTCTCCGGACCGTGGTCTCCCGGGCCATAGTCCAGGGATGCTACCGTATCTGGCCCGTCGCGGGGCCGGTATCGAGCAGCATCTCGGGGCTTGCTGATAATTTATTTCAATTACTCGTTACGTTTTTTCTCACTTTCGTACTCACGGCGCGCGGGGCCGTCGGATGTGTGGATATTAGTCCCGCTACGAGCCCAGGCTGTGGGGGGGGGGGGGGGTTCGGTCTCGCGGGCAGCTGTCTGATTGGCGTGTCCGATCCACCGTGGAGATCTGCGGGCGCTGGCTGCTATCGACGTTGCGGCATCGCAACGGAGTCATCCTTTTCGCCATTTTTCAGACGAAGCGTGATAAACGGAACCAACGACCGTAGCCTCGCGATGATTGAGGCACTACCGCCTCCCGGTGTGTGTGTGTGTGTATGTGTGGCTGCTGCACCACCCACCGACCGGCGGCGGCGGACGGTGCACCGACCGGTGACAGCGACTAAGAGTCCTTTCGCATAATTGCTGTATGATATCGTTTATTTGAAGTCGCTGACAGACTGTCATCCTCGACGTCGGCAAAGTCGCGGGGTTCGGTAGTTTTGCCGTTTGGTTCGTTTTTTTTCCTGCTTCGTCGCGCACATCGTTAGGGAAACGCAGGTACGGTACGTAAGGTCGCAAGGATCGCTGGCCCTAGCCACGGTGGCGTCGCTGGAGCGTTTGTTTTATGTCATTTCCCGCACCGATGTGAGCGGGATTAAGCATGAGCGCAACATTGCAAGTATGTTGCGGACGCCTAGAAAGCCGTGATGGTTATGGTTTATAGGAGCCAAATTATGCCTTAGTCACTTGCAAAAGCTTCGCCAAAATCTAACAAAAAAAAACAATTAAAGGAAAATCAAATAAATAAATACTAAAAAAATTATAAACTTCCTACACAATCGATGCATTAAGTTTGACAGCTTAAAAGCTTGACTGATTCATACCTTCTGACAGCTCCAATAATTATTGCAAAATATTTGATTCAACCAACCATTTGACACGCGGTCGATCGATCGCCAAAAGTTATGCAATGCGTCATGCATAGCTATTGTATAGTATGTTCCCCTATTAGTTTTGCTTAATTTTTTGTTCTCACTTTGCGAAAGAGATTCTTTCGAAATCTTTTTATTGATTGATGGTTCGAAACTTGTTGCTCAACAAAGCACGGCTGATTGGAAGAACACTGTACCGAAACAGTGTAATGACCGTGGAAACCGTTTTTCGGCGCAGTTCTGCCCGTTTCGGTCTCAATTCTTAGAGTATTATCGCTTGGTGCAATTATTTTGGGCTGGATCGTCGTTAAAATTGGAATGTTTTATTTCGGGACCGCAAACGGAGTTCGGCCCGGCTGGCAGCGGATACCAAGGCCGCGTTACAGCCGAGCCTTTCGGCACACCGGAGTGTGGGGCGAGACATGAAATAATTGGGTGTGCTACAAATTCCTCCAGCAACAGGTGGTAACAGCCGTGTCAATCATCGGGCAGACATCCTTGCGGTATTGTCTAACAACTCTCCAGAAGCACACCTTAACACGGCGCGCGATAATGGCGCAGTAGTACTTTTCATTCCGCAACAATTTGCCAGCCTTCGCGCATAACCTCTTCACTCTCGAACCGATTGTTTTTTTTTTTTTAGCTCCATTCCACAACCTGGTGTTTGGTTTTCCTGGTTCCAGGATTTTTTTTTTTGGTTCGCTTCGCTGGGTTTGTTTTCATTCGGTATGCCATCCAACCATCCAGCCAGCCATCCGCTCATGCGTGTTGTGTTTCCATTCCGTTTTTTTTGCAGAGTGGCGAGCGAGATAATTACGCGAGTTCCTGGTTAATCGGACGCAGCGCAGCATTCCGGTGTATAATTTATCAGGCACAGCCCACCGCCACCGCCACCGATCGATCGATCAATCAATCAATCAAGCGACGGATCGATGCTCGGTTCGCCAAAACCCGGCGGCATAAATCCACGGCCTCGAGGTGAGGTATGATAACGGAGGTCTCCAACCCGGGGTCCGATCGCGCATCATCATAACAATAAACAGAGATCCCGTCGAGCTTGTTGACGCCAGCTTCAGCTCCAGGTGGTCCCCCGTTCTGAGCTACCGTGGTGTTGCTGGCTAAGGCTAAGATGGTGCTAAGCGGGCCCACTCGTTATTGAAGGCCGTGCGAACGGGCGGACCTTTCGCGTGTGGCGGTTACCCAGCAGTGCCAAGACCGCGCTTGACTGTTCTGGAAGCCAGTAGTGAGTGAGAGTCGTTTGTTTGTAGGTGTCCGAAAAGTGGCCACACACCGAACGCAACATGTACTGCCTCTGCCGATCGGCGAGAACCATCACCGTGCGGATCGTGCTGCTGGACGAGACGGAATTTCTTCACGAACTGCAGGTAAGATGCTCTGGGGATGCTCATTAATTCGACCGCGCGCGGGAGCGGTTCCGGAAGTTGGATAATTTGCCCCCTCACCAACCCCCTTCCAAGGGGTGGCTGAGGTCCGGGGGGTGGCAGCTGTGTCTGCGCTGGTCTTAAGACGATTCGAAAATTGAATGGAAATTGAGCTCGTTAACAATCGGCACCTGTGCCGCCGGTGGCCACGCCAAGAGCACCTTCCCCTTCCGCCCCCCCCCATCCCACAGGGGCCTCATCGATTGGAACGCCGTGCGTCGCAAGACAGGGCTTGGGTAGTCTTGCGCGCCCCCGGGGGGTAATCGGGATACGATCTTTTGCGACCGACCGTGGGCTGAACCTCGCCGGCCCACGGCCTCCTCCAGGGAGAGAGAGAGCGAGAGAGAGAAAGGGATGCCACAGAAATGCTGCGCTCCGTGGCCAGCGGCACCTGTGGGATGGAGCGAAATTTATTCGAATTGGAAATCAAATTTATTCAATTCCACACAATAGTTATATTATCGCCTCATTGTTCTAGCCAAGATGGCGACCGCCGGGAGCCTGAGCCGGGCGCGGGGAGATATCGCGCGTCGCGGCTGCGGACTGCGGTATTCGATCGTAATTTCCGTGCTCCGCGCCGTTCTAGGCCTTCGGGCAGTCGGCAGGAGCCGGGCTCGTCGAAGGCGCCCAGAACGGAGACCACTTTGCCCGATGGCACTCGGCATTGAATTCAATTGTAAATCCTTATCGCTGACCAGCCTCAGCCCCCAAGGGGCGGCATCGGGTTGGCCGCCCTCTCGTGGGCAGCGTATTTTTAATGAGATTTTTGTTTTTCCAGTTTAACGACTTTTTTACCTCCTAGATGTTGTTGTTTTAGAAGCAGGCACTAAAATAGTGTACTCCCTTCCAGTGTCCGGTGTCCGGCCGCCACGGTATAGTTCGTCCGAACCGACACCCGGACAGGGCGGCGATGGGTGTTCGTTCCTTCGCCACAATGAAAGGAACCGCAGTTGCACCGCGACCGTCTTCGTTGCACAATCGTTACCGATCTTTACGACAAACCCGGGGCTGGATCCGGTGTGGCTAGTTGAGGCTGCGGAATGGCTTCCTCTGCCAACCCCCTCGGGTAATGGTCCACGGTCCTTGGTCCAGCTTGGTCCGGTGCGAGTCGAGGCCGTCCGATAAGCGGCCAGAAAATCATTGCCAATTGTAATTGTAAAACAAAATTGTCCATCTTGGCCATTGATTCTCTCGTTCTGCGCGCTTCCGTGCCGGGCACTGGCAGGCACGCTGGGTGGTGCGGGGTGTGAGAATTATGTATCTTAAATTCCTGCATAAAATGGAATCGTTGGCCGGCGCGGTCCGCGCGCTCACACCGTCCGAGGCACGGGTAGCTTCGAGCGATCCGGTGTATGATAAGAATTTACGGTCAATGTTTTAACCGGAAAATATGCCGCCGAAGCGCGGGTTTCCGTGACGGGAGGAGTTGCGACTTCCGGGCGCAACACGGCAACGGCAGCCCGCCATAAATTTGACGTTTTGCTTTCCCGAAAAAGTTTCCTTTAAAGTTATGATCGAAGCGATACATTAATTTTATGTGGCTTCCTGGCCTGGCCCGGCCGCCTTTCAGTGGCTTCATCCGGGAAGCCTTCAAAAACCGCCCCAAGCCACCACGAAGCACGAAGGGCGGGAAGGGTTAGGCGAAAGAACCACAGCCCGGACCCGGACTATTGTTTCACACCCCGTTGTTGTTGGATGAGCTTCGGTTACTATTTACTGATTCATTACTGAACTGCTGTTGAATCAATCCACGCGCAGCCTTCGGCCACCAAACTCCCGGTGGAGGAAGCATGGGGAGCGTTCTGGGGAGCTTCTTCCGTGTCTTTGTTCTTATTTATGTAGGCGGGCTATCAGGCCCGGGGCAACCTGCAGCGCAATTATAGGCCTATTTTAACTCAACCAGAAACTTTTTGGCCCGAACGCTCGGGGATTCCCTTTTGGCAGGGCCCGTATGGAAACCCGGTCGACCCGGGTTCCGCCGGAAAGATGAATAGTCCCGGCGGAATTCGGACACCGTGCTCTTCGCTTCCCGAGCCCAGTTCTCACCTCTTTAAACGGGGAATGGGAAGAATTATGTTGTTGATCCTGATGGCCCAGAACTTTCGCTGGGTTTTTGCGGAGACATTGGGATTGTGGGTATATCTGCCACTGGAGCATCAGTCACCGAGGAAACATTATCCGGCCTGGTTCTAATAGTGTGTGTGTGTGTGTCTATTTATGTACAACGGTTCTAATAAAGTAGAAAAGGGTGGACTGTTTATAAAGTTCCCGATCGATAGGTTTCAGATAGCTGGTCGAAACCCGAGCCCTATGGTTCTGTTTTATAGCCAGAAACCCGTCCTGTAGGTCCGTAAAGTGAAGACGTCTTCTTATCTGGCATTGCGCCTTCGTTTGTGGAAAAACGTCGTGATTCTTGCCACCTACCCTTGGGAGTCCTTGGCCCGTTGGCTCACATGAGCCTCACAGCGGGCGGGTCTCCTGTGTATTGCAGCGAAAATAACACTGTTTGTAATCACTTAATCGGATCGAGCGAGCGCACAGCTACAGTAGCGTACAGTGCGAAAGTAGTCCAAATTAATGACAGCCATAGAAAAAGCCATCTTTTCCGCCGGATAAACACTGCACGGTTTTGCGAGAAACGTTACGCCAACGGAGCCAGTACTCCGGTGCTCCAGATTATTTTCTACGGGACCGGCACCGGCTTCGGGAGCTAATTAACTTCCGGATTATGGGTTCGGTCGTGCTGTCTTATTCACCGACCGAAGTGCAAAGCAGCGAAAAGTATACGCGTGCGGCACCGACCTTAGCAGGTGGCATATCGTGGGGAAATATGGGGAAAAGTAGGTCGGTGAGAGAGTTGGGGACACCCGTGCGGCAGCAGCCGGTGCTCTGTCGTCTTAGAAACAATGGCTAAGCCAGATTTCGACAATAGCACCATAATTAGGGGATCCGCGCCACGGGAACAGGCGGCGGGATCAAGATGTGCTCAATATCGGGCGAAGGTTACCGCGGTGGAGGCAGGGCAGCACCGAGCGGGGGAAAATATGACCCCTTTCGGGGCGAGATAGGTAAAGTAATGGGCGGGAAAATAGAAAATAAGCACCTTGCTAATGCACTGGTTTAGACGGCACGGCTTCCCGGCACTGTTTACGCGTCTGTCTCGGGGTAGTCCCATTTCTGGTTAAATGTAGCGATAAAATATGCAAAACAACATCGGAAACCGTTTCGGAATGGCGATGCACACCGGAAGAAGCGCACGTGGGAAAAGCTTTACCAGGCTTTCTTATTCGGCCAACCGGCACTTGGGAAAAAATTGTTGCAAGGTGCCCGAAGAATTATTAGCGGAATACTGTCGTCCTCGATTAGAAAGCTTCCTTGTGCTATAAAATCCTTAAGCATTTGGTTAAACCAACATAAATCATAAGTTTTGGCTATATTCCTTAAACAAGAATTTTAATTTCAAAACTAACGAACCATTTACGGTCTGTGAGTCATTTTAGAATAGAAGTCCAAATATTGCAACTGAGCAGCACAATCTAGCCAACGTGTATTAAATCTTTCAAACACAACCTGCTTAGTACGTCTAATATGGAACTACTCCCAGCGTGGAATCGACAAATTTGCATTGTAATTTGCTTGTTTTTTATGCTTAAATGTCCGGTAGAGTACATAACGTATGTATGCTTGAAGTTTGCGAAAGTAAAACTTTGACATAACGTTTGCTCGTTAATGGTGCCAATCTTTAGCCCCACAAGTGAGCACCGCTACGACGCCGATCATTGCACTGCAAGCTGGCGTTTTTATGATAAGTAACTGATTGCTTCCAACGGCCCTACGGTGCACTATTTCTTTTATGGAGATCGCATAAATAAAATTTCTCTTTTACCACCTCGAAAAAAAATGAGAAGCAGATCGTAAAAGATCAATCATCGCATGCACCGGAATGCGGTTGGGCAAGTGCTTAGCTATCCACTGACTCGTGCCGCCGTTCGTTTATTAAATGACCGTAAACCGATGCAGCTGAATGGGCCAAATGGGCCAAAAGTTAATTATGCACGTACGGATCGTTTAATAAAACTCTTCAATCATAAATGACGCGCACGGGCCGAGTGCACCGGACTAATGGGAAATTATCGCCATTTTAATGAACAATTCCCGAACCCCGTGTCCCGAGTGCGGACCCGGGCCGGGGCGTGTGCCGATTGTTAGCGAAAGCTGACAACCGGAGCGTTATTAATCTACGGTATTTCAGCTTTAAGCCAAACACGCACCACTTCAAACAACGCCGTAGTTGCCCGGCATGGGAAGACCGGGGGATCTGCACCGGGCTGATGCACCGGGACGGGGCATCACATAGGCGTGGCTATGGCCTCGATGACGAATCGATCGATTTTTCAATAATTGCTGTGCCGAATCGAGCTTTCTTCTTCCCGGCCCCGGGTGACAAGATTTTAAAAATCATTACCTCGTTTATTATGCAAATTTCATTTTTGATCCGAAAAGTCATAGACCGGGCCGGGCCGGACCGGGCTGGGAGGCGGACGGACGGTCACCGCACATTTGCACCCAATTGCAGAAAATTGCATTCCACCGTGTGGTGGTGGTCGTGATGCCGATGGTCGCGGAAAGACACACCATAATGTGGTGTCGTTGGTGAAACCGTGTCTCGCCCCGTGTCCGTGGCTGGGATGCTGCGGTTAATGTTGTGTGATGAGCTAGAGCATTACCGGGGGCCGAGAGAACAGAAACGCAAATAATTAAATCATATTTATTTTACCACGCGGTTTTGGTGGCCTTTCTACACCGGAAAAGCATTCCGGGGGGGAGAGTTCGTCCTCGCCGTATTGAGGACACGATGAATTAAACAGCACGCATCGATTTTGTTGGGGCATTGTTCATTTTTTTTCGTTTCATTTTCATGAGGAGCCAACGAAAATGATGAATTGGAAAATATATTAAGCGTTTGTTGATGAGCATTTGCGGAATCGAATTGTCGAAAGATATAACAAATAGCGAATAATGATAGGTTTCCCTGCAATAATCTATTTCTGGAAATCGTTAGTCATTTATAAAAAATATTCCTGTGTTTGTTAATAATTACATTTATGTTGGAGAAGTGGACATACGGCAAATTACCACAAACCACTATATTAAATACTAGGGTAAATAAATAATTTGATTAAATTTAATTATGATTTGATCCCTCACTTTGCTGACCGGCATCATCGTAATTCATCGACGGGGGATTTTCGGGGACCCTGCCATGACCTTGTGCTGTCGCCGATCGTTCGCGCGAGCATACATTTCGTCCACCACCACCACCACCGCCGCAGCCGATCGCGGGAATTTGCATATTTTATCGCGCGCCGCTTCGTTGACCTTCACTCATCAATCAGCGGCGATGGGTTGCGTGAGCCCATTTTAAAAGCCTCTTGTAAGCTATTCGCGGCATTGCTGTAGCGCTACCATTCGCCCGCGTTGGCGTCCGGTCTTATGTTGAGCTCTGCGGCTGCTTCTTCTTCATCGTCTTCTTCTCCTTTCCCTTTTTGTTGGCTTGCTTTTTTTTTGTTTCCGAACCGTCGGAGAGCGAGTGGCGGCCAAGGTGTCGATCCGATTGCCGCGCGCGCTGCTGTGCGCGCGGCTTAAAATCTGGGCCCGTTCTGGTGAGAGGATAATCGATTTTCGTTCATCCACCCAAAATGCCACGGGCGAAGGTGCGCCGGCGGGTGGCGCGGGCGGCTTGAGCAAAGATCGATGACCATGGCATTGAGGAAAGGCAACCGGCTACAACAACAGAAAAAAATGATGCTGCCAGGCCAGAAATGAGTGCTAGGCTAGTGCTGAAGACAAAATATTTACCAATCGCGGTGCTGGTTGGATCACTCGCCGGCGTTTGCATTGAAGCGTTTAATGGTGAATCGTATCGAGCGATCAGCGGGATGGACACGGCGTGATTAAGTGATTGAAACGTTCGCCAACTCGCCAGCGCTCTAGTATGTCGGCCGCGGACTGGAATGGCGTAATGGTCACTGTAGGTGGACGTTTTTATCGCGTTCACAAATCGCAGGTCCCAAAAAGCTGTGCGTCATTCGATGGGGGATGGGGGGAGGGGCTCTTCGGCACGCAAGGACTCGCGCGCAGGATGCGCAGAGTCCGGCCGAAGCGGATGTGGCGGTCCCCAGGCCATCGAAAGACAATAAATTTTAAACTTTAAGAGCCCCCGTTTTATTGCGACCTTTCTTACCTTCAACAACCGGCCAAGTAGTAGGTCTCCGTGTCCATTTTTTTTCTTCCTTCGGGTGAGGCCACGGTGAGGCTCATTTGCGTGCAAGAAACCGATCGGCCATGATTACCTTTTGTGTGTGTCTATTTATGACTTGCAGGTTTATTTTACTTCTTTTTTTTACGGGGAACTATGTAGCTTCCAAGGTACCTAATGCTATAGTCAAAAAAGGCCCCCTTTTTCACAACAAAACGACCGTCTGGGTTCGAGTGGCGTCAAATGTCAACACTCCAGCGATGAGTAGCTGCTCAATTTCTTTTGTATTCGGTGCTGGTCTTCGTTTTGTCGAACGCATAGAATATGAATGTTTTTCGGGCATGTTTTAAACAAACCTTAAAGGTCACGAACGCCTTGTAAATCCAGTTAGAATTGCGCAAATCGGATAGTTATTTGTTACTTGTGTCAGACGTTTTTGTACGCTGGTAGAGAACAGTGAAGCCAATGAACACGGACATGATGACAATGAATACGGACAGAATTAATTGGCCATGTAATTATTTCGATAAATCAAATGTGTGTCAATGTCGAATGAGTCAGTTGATTGATGTATTCGGTTACATATTCACACAATCTTGTGCACTTCCAATTCTTGGTTAGGCTTTATTAAAATAAAAACATTTATCCTGTCGTTTACTCTTAAAGGACATGCAATTTTGCCAGTGATTCGAACTTGCGTGTTTTCTATCTAAACCCTAGCATTCGTAGCTTAATGAACTGTTTTAGTAGGTTGATTGCTACCTCAAAATGTGCCGATAGTGTCATTTCTGTTCTGTATTTGACAATCTTTGACGTTTTTATTTCCCCCATGTAGATACTGAAAAGAGTTTTATACCATGGATTACAGATATTCGTTGAAATTAGAAGCTGTATAAGATTTTGTGACCCGTTGAAATTTTGTTATTAAATTTATGAAATCCGTGTTGATTTTGAGGGCCAAGCTAGTCTAACATGCCCGTTCGCATCACCCAGCTTTGAAATGTTTAATACTTATTAATCTCTACTTTTCGCCAGCTTAGAGTTAGTATCATCTAACAATTCCATTGAAAAAAGCCCCAACAGCAGGTAGCTTTTCTTTCTTAGGATGAGAATTCGATCAACAAAATGTCGCCTATTTAGTTCTAACTTGCACGAAAATCTGAGTCAAATTTTTACAACCTCAATTGGTTGTATGCTACTTGTAGGCTCAACTACTAATTGACCGAAACGAAACAGTCTATGAAGTTTCAGTTTGTAGTTTTATTTGTTGTTTTTTTTCGCCCCTGTCTACAACATGACAACGTTAGCTATTTAATTAGCCCCCACTTCCATGCCAACGTATCGTAGCATAAATTAATTAATTAAACTTTCCCAAGCTGGCGCTGCCGGGAACTCGAACCCTGACGCAACAACGGGGCCCCTGACTGAGAATGTCTGAGCTCTGACTCTGAGCCACTCAAAGGTCTAGTGAGTGAAGCCAAAAAAAAAAAAGTGTGCAAAAAGCCCACACACTCGAGCACGGTTTCCATCAACACCGGACACGTGAACCAGCTCATAGGTCAAGCTCGTTATGTGTAGCACGTTGCAGCGCCGTGGTTGGGGCGCGATGCCTGGATGCAACTTTTATCGTTATTTTTATTTCCACCACAACTGGCTGCGCTTTCCGGTCATTGTGCAATTGTGTCGCCAACTCGCCAACGCTCGGCCGGCCGGCGTTCCGTGTCCCATGTCCTGTCAGCGGCATCTGTTGGACGGACGTTGGCACTGGTCCCGGGACCTGCCCAGCGCACAAAACGATCAAAACAACGAGTAGTCCCAACAACGTTGTAGTCGTACCGGTTCAGCCCTAGCGCTGTTTATTCTTTCTTATGGCCCATCGGCGCGAGTGGGTCTCTATGCAAAGCAGCAGCACCCCGGTACAAGTCGGCATCGGCGAGTCCACTGTGCCACTGTGGCCGCGGGTTGTGACCGGAGGTGAGAGAAGAAAGTCGCCCTGGGAATGTGCGCGATCGTCCAAGAACCGCCGTGGTCGGTCGTGCCGGAACTGTGCCGGATCCCTCGCCCTCTCTTGCATCGCGAGAGTTCGAGTTGGCACACAAAAAAGGTACATCTGTCCGGCATAAGGGTCGCCTGTGTGTCGTCCTCGTCCATTAGCGGCGACGGCGACGGCCGGCTATGGTTGGCAGCTTCGGATGCTGTACGGACCCCACCAACTTCTGCGCATCCTCCCTCCTCGCTGGCTGGCTGGCTGACTGATGCTGGGAAGATATGTTTTTCGCCGAGATTGCAATCTTGCTCGGTTGCAGCACACGGTGGCGCCGGTGGCTTTTCCCCTTGTATTCCTTTTTTTTTGCTTTTCGGGTTGGCACACCATCACAGGTCGTGGAAATTCGTGCAACATTTTCCGCCGGGTTCCGGTTTTTTTGCGCCTCGCTGTGACTCCCCGGTCGTCGGGGAAACAAAGAAATGCATCGCTCATATCATTGTTTGGCTGTGGCATTTTTCCACCACGACGCCGCAGAAACGGATGAAATAAAACCATCAACACTAACATCTCTGCTGCACGGCCGCGGGCGCGGCACTTGGGTACCACCGCTCCAGAGCGGTTCGGCCTCCATATTCATGGCCGGGGTGTTGGTTCTGCGGACGCGGAAAGTCTCCGAAGGCTATCCGGCGGGCATTTGCCTTCGCTTCGCTTGGGAACGGGCCGACCTGAAACAATAGCGAGCCAGGAAGATAAGACCTAATGATTATTTAATTTCCTCCACTGTTTATCGACTTTGAGGCTCGATCCGGGACAACGGCGTAGGTGTGTGTGTGTGTGCGTGTACGATAAGTTATGACCCGTTCTGGAAAAGGCACGCTCCGTCCGTGCGCTCCCGCCGAATCTTGACGGTGCCCCCGAAGAGGTAATATTGAATATAAATAATGTATTAAATCACTCGTGCGTGAAAAGCGCCGATGAGGCAGATATTTACGACCCAGAGGGTAAACCCAACCTTCGCTCGGGACGATTTTCCGGACGGTACCGCTCATCAAGGGTCGGTTGAGAATTTCCACCTGACCGAAGAAGGTGCCCGCTGTCGACGGCTTGTCATGTGTGGGGCAGGTGTGCGTGTGCAGCGGAAGGCTGGGATTTTCCTATGATTTTCCAGCCCACATCTCTAAATCACTGAAATATTAGACTACCCGTAGGTTATCAGCAATCCGAAGAGGACCGAAAGGTTCGTGCCATAATACCTGTTGCCAGCGCTTCTCGACGATTTGTTTGATAACAGAGCCATTAAACTAAAAGATTTGGAATTACAATATCCTTTTGATCGAGCTCGTAAAAAATACTAATTATTTACATACTCTCATGAGTGTAATTACACGATAGAATCGAGTCATACTGAAGGTGAGGGTCGTTTTTCTATTTGAGAAAGATTAAAGTAAGGCTACATTTTCGCCTCTCTAACAAGGCTAGCACCTTACTTCTAGCGTATTTTGAATTATTCAACTTACTTTTCGTGTCCTGCTGAGTAGCATTTGCATCATTACGTCGTTTGCCTGACACCGGCAAACAGAACCGGCAAAGCTATCCAAACAAAGTCGACGTAAAGCCCCACGCCACGCCAGCAAACACTACGGCCAACGAAGGGCGGTGCGCCTCTTGGCTCGGCGGGCGGTTAAAATAATTGACTTCGGTAAGAAAGTCGGTGGCAGATTTTCCGCCCCCGAATCGGAACAGACCGCTACCCCGCCGCGCTACCGTGGG
This sequence comes from Anopheles cruzii, assembly GCF_943734635.1. Taxonomy (NCBI): domain Eukaryota; kingdom Metazoa; phylum Arthropoda; class Insecta; order Diptera; family Culicidae; genus Anopheles; species Anopheles cruzii. The sequence goes on from NC_069145.1 coordinate 31,704,415, forward strand.
ATTGTTTTCAGGAGGCGTAGGAAGATGGTTCCCTCCAATGACGCGGGAGTCAAGTGAGCAAAACACGGCTCCCCATCGAACGGGCGGCGAGCGGGACGGGCCCACGGTGCTCGCGGTGCTCGCGGTGGATAGTGTTACCTTTTTTCATAAATAATCATTAACAATTCAAAACAACTACATAAATTATTTCGCAAAATGACAAGCCGGCGCGCGCACTCGGTGATGGGCGCCGTTCTGTGGGCTCTCTCTGGCCACAGTGTGGCGGTGCCAATGTACATGTGAATAAATCGTGCCCCGGGGGTTGTAAAACAACGGAAGCACCGGCCAGCTAGCACTGCCGGTGCCGGTGGATGTTGAACGAATTCAGATCTTGGCGCTTTTTCTTGGCGTATGACGCCAAGCCGCCGGCCGCAGAACGATGCGACTCCATTAGCCTCGATTGTCTGGGGCCGAGGCGTCTGGGAGACTGGAACGTAGACTCCTGCGCCGCCTCTCTCTCTCTGTGTGTCAGCCTGGTGTACTGGGCTGGTTTCGGCGAAAAAAGTAAAACCCCCGTCATGTGCAGTAATGCGCCGGGGAGACACACGGTCTCAAAGTCGGCCAAATGAAGGCCGACATGCCGACGACGACGACGGTGTCGAGTGTCAACTGTAGTGCAGTCGCAGACGTGTTTGCCCGTGAGCATTGCCGCACTCCAGTTTTTCCTCCTTTTTTGCAGGTATGCTTAAGTTAACAAATGCCCGAGTATGCTTTGATCGTGTGGAACAGCTCGGAAGGGTAATGACATGAAAACATCTTCCAACTTTCGCGCTCAGCGAAAGAGACAACGGGGAAAGAGCTTACCTTTCGGGATCGCTTCGGGAACAGCATCATCATCAGGAGACATACGGTGCGTCCTGAAATTGGGACAAATTATGGTGGTTTTCCATAACAATAACTCGTGGCATAGCTAATCGATGTGAATAACTCGAAATACTGAAGGAATGGTTATGTTGAGAGAACTACCAAATCGCTTAGGTGTCATACGTTGGACGCTGTAAAAAATTTAATTAACCGAACGTTTGAATACATTTTTAAAATAATCATACATTCACTGCTTAAGTAAAATAGTTGTGACATCTAAATGACATTATGGTTCAAACCATTGGACAATATAGAGTGGATTGCAGCACAGTAACATGAAGCTATGTTATTTTACTTCATTTACCAACCTCTAAAGTAGCTTCGTAGCGTTTATGAGTTTGCCCATTGCATAACATATAATTCAAATAGATTTAAATCGAAACATTTTCATTTTATTCATTTTAATACCTTAGACATATGAAATAGCTGCAATCCCAGTGTGGAATATCTCTGTACTCTTATGTAACCAACCATTTATGTCTAATAAAGATCCAATCAAAAAATGCCAACACCACGTCGTTTGGCGATAGTGTCTGAACGGTTACAAAATCTTGTTTTGCAGTATGGATATTGTAGATGTGTTAAAGCACGGAACACACACACACATTTCTCTTGTTAAAATGTAGCAATAGTTTCATTTACACAACGTACAAGATGTTTACACTTACCTTTGGCTAAAATTCTTTCTCGTATAATGTGACTCTTTGTTGCAGTACACTTCAGGGTGAAGTATACAGAGTGCGCACCCAAAGTACTTGAAGGGATGTTTAGTGACATTTTTGTTAAGTCCGAGAAGAATCCTAGTATGGCTGTTGTTCGCCTTCTGACCTAGGTTGATGTATTAGTATAAGCTCATGTTGCTAAAACAATCCTTGTGTAGCCGTCCAGATAATCCTCCATAACCAACGCAGTCAACACCATCGAACCCGCAGCGTAACTCGTGGGCTTAATAGGGCTATGTAAATAGCGTTAGTATCACTCCCCCCCGGGCTGGAGAGTCCCTTTTGGGCTCTCTCGGTGCCTCGGTGCCTAGAACTTCCCGACCGAGGTCGTAATAAAATGGTATAAACAGCGATAATGGCCGTCGATTATAAGCGATTTCGTATAACTTAATATCGGCAATTATCATTCGTAATTATGGCAGAACACATGCGCGCCTCCCCAAAACCGGATACCCCGTGCGGGCGCTGGTGGTGGAGCCAGAGACCAGTTCAAGAATCGGCGCCCGACGGCATTCGTGCACCGAAACTGTGCGCACTGCAACAACCGACTCCTAGAACCTAGCAGCTAGCGTCGTGGTCGTGGTCGATGTCTGGGACCGTGGCCGCCCCTTCTGGTGGTTGGCACTGGGCTGGGCGGTACAATCCCCCTCCCCCTACCTGCGCCAAAGTTATGTTCTGAGCCGCAATTGCAGTTGCATATTAAACAAGACAAGAAGCAATTCTTCGCGCCCCGGCGACACACTCCAATATGCACGACCGCGACCGCAGCCGTCGACGTCGCGGGCGAATAAAGTGCGGATAATGAGCTATAATTACACCTCTGCGGCCGACTTCCTTCTGCCCCGTGTACTCTCCGCGCACAGACTTGATTAAACGTTCGGGTCTCTCCGGTGTGGATCTGATTGCCGGCCGTCGACACAGGGTGTAGAATATTTGCCGAACCGTGGTTTTTCGGCATTCCTAAACTCTAGTCGTCGGCGGTTTCGGGGAGTGTGTGGGTCGCGCGAAGGATGAATAGCATTATTATCGGCGGGAAATTGATGTTGAAAGCTAATGGGATAATCATTAGCACGAAGAAGGTGTTGCTCCCAGCAATTCGACGCTTGGCCTCGGCGAGAAGAAGTGTTTAATTAAGTTGGCATTCCTACTCACACCTATACACGCGCCCTCGCTTCGTGGCAGGTGCCGTGCCGTCTCGGCCCACCGGAAGTAAAGTAATCCTGTGGCCCTAATTGGATCGTTTGGCACAACTGGCGGCCACTCGGGGAGGTTTACAGACAAATGGGTCACGTTTTGGTGCTCCTTTCGAGTCCTTTCGAGAATCGCGATACTATCAACACTTTCACCCGCCGGTGGACGTGTCTCTGAAGCCTTACCCAGGCTAGGCCGGAAAAGTTACAACGTGGTGTGCCCTTTTTGGACTTTCTCCTGGGGTTCTTCTTGGGAGCCCAGAGGGGGGCCGGCTTTTGTAGTTCTGTGCGAATGCGTTTTGGTCACGTGGCAGGGGGGTCGTCGTATAGTGAAGGTCAAGGGTTATGCGATCGTCTGTCTGGTGACCTTTTTTTTCTCGTTGCGCTCCCTTTGAAGTCTTTGAAGTCCCTTGTGGGGGAGATCGAACACGTACGGCGGCGTGCGGGCGATCATCGTCAACCACGATGCAAATCTCACGACCCATCTCGAGAGGCCACAGCAGAGTTCGCAGCTTGGCACGTTCGCCGTGCCGCGGAACAAAAAGCGCAACCATGCGCACCAACCCCTTGGCGGGTTGCAGGCTGTTGCTCCGCGGTAACTGAAACCACCCATAGCTCATTGTGGCCGGAGTGCATCGCGTACGTACGTACGTACGAGAGAGCCCGGTCCGCGGTTGGCAGTGATGTCTTAATTATGGCACTGACTGCGATCCCACGGCGACCGGCGGGACTCGGTTATGAGTCGCAGCGGGCTGCGGCGCGGCACGATGGAGGCCTCGATAGTAGTGTGGTGTGCGGCGCGGAGTGCAATCGTGGGCCCGTGTAATTTCATGCTGTGTTCTGTTTCCCTTATTTATTTATGCCCGTTTTTTCACGTTCCCTTCGCTCTAGTCCTTTTTTGTGATTTGGGAACGTAAACCGACGACGGCCCCGGATCCAACGACTTGAACTGCACAAAGCCATCGGTAGGCGAAAAGAAAAAAAACAGGGAGGAAATGCAGAAATATGCCTCCGGGCAGGCGATACGAAAGGGTGACCTCCAGGGCAGCAGCAAGCGGAGCCTGTTGAATGCAGCTGCCATTCGCCGCCCGATGTGGAAGGACGCCGGAAGGACTCGGTACCCACTACTTCCGTTCACACCAAATCTCGCCATTTGTCGGCCTCTCCGATTCCTCGGCCGTCCTTTCTGTGGCGTGGCGGTATCGCGGCCGTTCGGTGGAGTGGCGTTATGTTTTTCCGACACCATTGACACCTCCGAACAATGACACCACCATGACATTTTGCGTTAATAGCATTAGATCATCGTAAGGATCGGTGGCATCGGTGTAGGATGCCGTACGTAGGGCATACGGCATGACGAAGGACGAGATCCCTCACGACATGGCGATGACAGTGTGTGTGTGTGTGTGTGTGTGTAACAAACATAATTAAATCATGCGCTTACTGACACTTGCTGTTTGCAATTTGTTAAATGTTTTCGTCCTCGCGCTCTGAGGAGGCCGTCGGATTTTTATGCTTCATGGGCGGCCGGTCCCGTTTACCCGCTTGGCGTCCCTGGGGTTCTGTATGTTTCCTGGGAGGCTTTATCTTAATTAAACGACACTTTGGAGGAGGCTGTGACGGGCGAGGTTGTAAATTACGCATAACATAGCGCTCTCTGAAAACGATGTTTTTTTTATCGCGTTAATCGCTGTCAGAACCGTAAGAGTTTAAAATGTTCCCAACGGTCGTTTAAATTGGACCACAGTTGGAATACTCTGTTGACTCAATTCGCTTCTTCTGTGTTTTAATCAATTTTACCATTCCTTTTAGAATAGTGTCTGGGCTCTTTTAAACTCATCATCTAATGAGATTACTTCGAGAAGGTCAGACGGAATGGTATGCGTTTCGATTCAAATCATTTTATTTTTACCTTAATGAGCTATGATCCATTTTCGAGCAGTTCCTGTAACGTTGGTTGGTGCACGAAAGTGTTGCCCGGTGACGATTTATTTCTATGGCTCGCGGCTATGATCAAACAGGGTAAAATCATGGAGCTGATCGGTGTTTCTACTGAAGGTAGTACCAGCTTGAAGGCATTTTTTTAGTATGTTCAATATTTGGAAACTGTAGCACTTCTTAGCAGGGACCTTTTGGGGTCCGAAATGGTGACCTCCAATGACACTAACGGCCCGAAAAGGTCTTGGTTTGATAACACAATTTTAGACAAAAAAAACCACGGTAAGAGAGAAAGAGAATGAGAGAGAGAGAGAGAGCGTGGCCACCGAAACACGCGCCACATTGATCGATGGTTTGTGTGTACTTCTGACAACACTCGCCCCAACGGTCACCCGCTGGATGCTGGCCGGACTACGTTTGGCCGGGTCCTTCTGGGCTGCTAAACGCGTGCGGCACCAGTTTCGAAGCTGTCACTTTGACAAACAAGTTCGATCACTCACCTCACTTTATGACAGCCCCCCCCGCCTGATCGTGGTTGGCCCAAATGCGTCGTTTCACCTTCACTTTCATCGTACGGAACGGCCGGTCCCCCCAGAAGCATCCGATACGTTGGTTTGTTGCTTTTTTTTATCACCCCTACCGGTGGACACATCCGTCCGTAGCTGTCCGGAGAACGCACGGCGATCGCAAGTCGATCCGATGGCTGAAAGGTATACCCGCGGCTATATGGTTCAAGGCTCTTGGGTTTTGGGATTCGCGGAACGGGTTCACGCCAGCCCGACCCGTCAATCGCACAATTTATTATCCAAGAGTACGTCGGGCGGTGTGTGGGTGTGTGTGTGTGCGTGTATGCCCTGCGGAAAACATGGCGGAGCGGCGATGCGGATGACGGATCACTGACAGACTTTTCCGCGTTCGCCGACCAGCTGCGATTAGCTGCGGGGCATAAATTAGCTGCGATCGGGGTTGTGAAACCAACCGGGACTGGCCGACCGTCCGATCGACGGCGGCGGCCAGAGTAAGCACACCGCCAGCGCCCGCGCGTGCGCCGCAATCGCGGCCGGCGATCAGATTCTGTGACTGCTCGAGGGGTGACTCCGTTTTGGAAGAGTATCGCGATTAGAAACGATCATTACAGGACTTTGACGGGCAGACGTTGGTGGACGTTACAGAAACCTAGCCGCACGGAACAAGATCAGTGCCGCCACGTACCTCGCGGCCGCGATGCCTATCTCGTGCGCCAAGGATAGGTGCGCGGAGTCTCGTGCGACTTGATTGATGTCTAGCATTTGCGAGAACAGTTGTTGAATTAATTATTGAATACCCACCGGCGGTGGCGGCGGTGATCGCACGTCCGCTACCCTCGGCAACAACATTCTTGTAGCGGCTGCAAGATTGAAGTGTCATTTAGCCGCCACTCTCGGGTTGACAGTCCTGCGCCATATTAGCACCCTCCCCGCCAGCAGGCCCATGCAAAGTGACACCCTAGTTTCAGCGTCGTCGTCACTTGACTCTCAAGGACACTGCCGACGCGCAGTGAAAGCTTTCATCCCCATCGTTCCGCTATATTTATGGCTGGTGAGTCCGAGTCAAAGCGCCGTCACTTTTATTGAGGAAATGAGCCTAATTTTATCGCGAAAACCCGAACCGCCCAGCGGCGAGACGGTGAGAAGGCGCGCTGGCTGTTCAAGGATTGGTGGAGTTCAGCTCAGTTTTAAGGCCAGATTTGAACTTGATATTGACTGGTTGTGTATTTTCAATTCAAAATTCCCACTAAATATGAAAATCGATTTTCGAATACATTTTAGATAGTACATTTTATGCACCTTATGTTACTTATAATATTATAGTAATAAATTAATTTTATGTTGTGTTTATGTACGGGTGGACGACGAAAATACTTTGAGGATTCAAAATTTGTGGACCTTCATATTTTTCCGATACTATTAGTTGACGTGATTTAGCTGAGAGTTTGCGATACATTCGTTTCGACAAAGGAAATCAGAGAGATCAACGTTTGCAAACCAACAAATTCGGTGTAGTGTCAGCAGATTGGGACAAATTAATTAAAAACAGTCACATATAATCCAAACTTTGAGGAAACAAACCCCCTAAATTTGGTATAACATTTTGGCTTGTCTTTGATGTAGAGACGAAATACGTCGTAAATGGCTCTCTGTATTAAGGATAGACGAGGCACGAAATGCATTAACCACCTTTAGTGAAAAATGCTATGATGAAATAGCACGGAGTATTCCACCGAAAGACTTTATATGTTTCGATTTGCAGAAGATTTTTTTTTTAAATTTTCGGCCTTCAATGTAGAAACCCCACGAAGCTGATATACCAACTACAAAAGACTCGGTTTGACGTGTGTTATAGTGTTATATTATTTGACAATGTCTAAACATTCATTTATTTTCTATGAATAATATTTTCAATTTTTTTTGTAATATTTTCTTAGAGTGAATAAAGCCTGGAAATCGTAATAAGCCATTTTTGCGTATACACCAGTCATTTGGACTGGTTTGGGTAGAAAAAGATATATCTTAAATAGCTGGTCGTGAATCTAGTGCTACACAGCGTCGGCGATCGTTGGAGCCATTACCTTGGCGGCCAAATTATGGCTTTGGGTTCGGTTTTATTACTCCTAACGGCGGTAGCCCCCGAACCAGTCGGGATTGTGACCATTTTTGGTAGTGCGGCGCATACGTTTTGATAACGAAGTGCGATTTGGCGGTTTTATGGTGGCTCCACTATACGGCGCGTTGCTCTCCACATCGCGGCTACCCAATCGTAATGTTTGCTTAGTCTTTTAGATTTTTATTGACTTGCAAGCGCCCGGGACTGGTTCCAAGGGTTGGGTTCCACACTGGCCTAACGCGGAGCTCATTTGGAAGATTTTATTGGGATGCAGAAAAACAGTGTTAACGTTCGATCACTTGGGACCTCGTTGACCTTCGGCGCCCGTCGGCGGTTCGCTGAAGGATGTTACCGACTGTCTAACCCATAATCAGTTACACATAACACCCGGTCCCCGTTTGAAACAGGAGCAGGTCTAGTGTTCTTCTTCTGGATGTTTCTATTGGTTTTTGGGCTCACAATCGGCTCGGCTCGGGAATTAAGACAACTTTCGCGGGCGGTCAGACGATATGTTTGCCTCGTCCGTAGAGCGTAGTTACTTTCCATCCCGCCCTGTTCCGGGTTCGATTCCCGAGCTCCCGAGGAGCCAGGGGTGATAAATGAAAGAATGTCGGACCGGACATACGCACACACACCTTCGCAGAGGGGGGGAAGATAATTTAACAAATCTACTTGTCGTGTCCGGTCCGCCCTCGAGGATGTTCGGTCTGCTGCTGGCCGGTGGGCAGGGACGCGCGCTACATGACACAAAAACGCACATTACCGCCCGAACGGCGTCGGACGGACATTAACTAAATTAGTCAACCGCAGGCGAGGGCGCGGTCGTCCTCGACCGCCCCAAAGCTCGCACCGTACCGCACCGTTTGTTCTCGCCCGCTCGCTGGATCGATCGTTAAGCCTTTTTCGCCGAATGCAACTCTCTCGCCGTCTTAAGTACGTAAGAAATGAGTGTTCCACCCACCTCGAATACATTATCCCGCCGCGAAAGCCCCGCACCAGCCCTCCGACCGACCCCGACTCCGACCGAAAGACAAATGTCTCGCCATTTCTTCTGCCCGATGCGGTTCGTTGAACGCGTTCGACACACGTATCGTTGTCCGCGTGAGGAGGGTGATGCTGCCGGGCAACACCGGACGATCATCACTTTGCGCCCGAAAATGGGCCGATGCCGGACCAAGGGTTGATAATTCGTTTGTTGGGAACAGAATTAATTACACCATTAATCAGCTTCCCGTGTTGCCGGTGAGGTGTTGTCGATTGGCCGGCCGGAGGATTGGCGGGCTGCCGGAAGGCTGGATGCTGGAACAGATTTTTGGCCACCGCACGTGCTCTGCGGTTGCCTTATCGTTTATGTTCGATCGGTTGTCGTCCCGACTCCAGAAGGCGAGACAACCGGGCGCTCTTGTGTGTGGGTACGCCCCAGGTTCAAGTCCCAAGTCCGGCCTTCCTACACGGGTGGACCGATTCGAAGCGCTAATAAAGCGGTTTCCGCTTGCTCCGCCCCCGTCACCCCGGTCCGCCGGAGGTGGCTTGTCGGACAAGATTGTCAAAGGCCGGCCCGGCACAGGAACGGCGGCCCGGCGTGAAGGCCGACGCGAACCTCCCGCAACAGAGTACTTGCGGTGGTGCGGTTTGCAACCCGTCCGAAAATCCTGACCCGCCGCCGGCGAGAGACAGAAAGAGAGAGAGAGGTGGGAGTCCATTTTCTGCGCGAGAGTGATACTCGACAGAATCAATACTGACAGCTGGTCATAAATACTCATTAGCATTTTCGGCGGCAGCTCTGGACGCGGACCCATTGACAGCCCACATGAACTCCGAAACGTGTTGCTCTTGGACCTCAGAGTCCGCCCGCGGGCACCGACCGGGCCGCCGGCTACAACAAAGTTACCCAGGAATTCTAAGAACCACCAACTAGAACTCTCTCCCCTTTTTCTCCCTCTCTCTCTCTCCCGCTCTTTCTCTCTCTCTCTCTCTCTCTCTCTCTGGGTGTATAAAGTTTGCCGACAATTTCCACTTCCTCGCCCGCCGGAGCCGGTTCGATAAGCCGGCCCGGCCTGGCTTTGTTTACAATGTTTTATCAATCTGTCGGGCCGTCCAAACGGGTTGGAGGGACGGGAAGTATGCTCATCTGGGCGGGCGGGTGGACCTGCACTTCGGCCGCTCCCTCCCTCGGCTGCGCGCAAAAGCAATGCATAATTTATGGGCGAACCTTTTACGACGACGAGCGGCCCGCGGACTGCACCGAGTGCTTTGTGGCGGCATTCCGGACGGAATTCTTGGACTACGCAAACTCCGCAAACCGCCACCGCCCGGTGGCCACCTGTGGGTTTGCGAGAAAAACCCACCTTCGTTCACCGGCACCGGATGCCGGTGCACCTGCGGGATAAGGATCGGGGTTGGTTGTGTGTGCCGTACTCTGGCTCCGTCCGGGCCTTGCCTCGAGCCTTTGGCCAATGGTCCTTTTTTGGAGCCGCGTGGCACGGCATCTCTGGCGGCCGGCGGGTTCATAGGGGAACATGGACAAGTTTATTAGTGGTGCATGTGGCCGGTTCCATTTTTAAGCCTCGGTTCCGGCGAAGTAAGTCGGGGTCGGCCCGAGATGTATTGGGTCCGTTTTCATGATTAGGGACAAGATATGCACCTATTCCAGCCTATTAGCGTAAAGAAAACATATCGATTCCAAGGGCCGGCCAATCACAACAAGTTTACAATGTTGGCGAATCGCTAGTGAGTGAACTCAGTAAATATTGTCCAGCGAACCAGCGAAGTCTCGTGTGTGTGTGTTACGGGGAACTATGGGAGGTTGGTGCACACACAGGTGGTGAAAAGTAGATTAAACATTATCTGAAAATATAAACAACCTACCAGATAATAGGGTTCTAGATTCTCCTCATTAACAAGATGTTTGTGACTACTATAGGTGCGAGTGTTTTTTATATCTAAGTTGACATCACTGTCACCAACAAAAGTGAATTCTTCGATTTTCACTAAGTCTGAAAGTATTGAACAACGCCCTTCCATTAAATCCCTTCCTTCGGTGAGAAAACTCTATCGAAAACAAGAGCTTATAAGTGATACAAAATGTTCAAAGAGGGTCTGAAAAGCGTTGAAAACAAGGCACGGCAGGACGATCATTGGCATCAACTGGTGAGGTAAAAGTCAATAAAATTGAAGAATTGGTGCTCCAAAACCATCGATTAACAGTCCGCAGTCTTCCTGACCTTGTTTGAATATCGAAAGGATCAGTGGAATCTATTTTGGGTGTCCAAAGAAAAGTGAAATGTCGATTGCAGCCAAAAGCGTAATGTTTTCGCATCACATTTTTGGGATCGTTTCTCCCCAAACTCGGTCCATATCGTTCCACGACCACCGTCTTTGCATGACTTGACACCATGTTAATTCTGGCTATTCGCTACACTCAAGGGGCCGCCCCGTGGACACCGTTTTGTATATATGTAGAAGAGATGTAAAGCGAAGCAAAGAGGAACGAAATGAATTTGAAGGAATAAATGAGAGGTTTTTGAGTTATAAGCAAATTCTCATTAGTTTTGAGGACACAGTAGTATTTTGAAGCCTTAGAAACTTTAACGTGTTTGCGCAGTTTGCGACTGAAGAAATATAATATAACACTTTTAGTGAAAATCTGCAGTGTTCTCTCAGCAAACTCATTTTATACTATACTTGACATTGCTCACATGGTACCTTTCTCTGTAAGGCAGGCACAGTTTTGGCAGGTGCATGTTAAAGATTACTATTTGACTAGGTTTCAATGCAGATTAGTGTCAAAACTTCACTTTACTTTCATTGCTGTTTTGATTTGACTTTCCGTTTTGACTCGCCGATACTCTTTGCTCAATTTAATCTTCTCGATTATGTTCGATGTTTGGGACAACGACCTGACCTGGAATATACTCAGTTTCAAGCCTACATAGTCACTGTTTCAGTCGTTTATCAGTTCCCAAACAGGGTACCGGGTGCCTTAGTTGTCTCTCTTCAGCTACGATTAGTGGTGCTACTAGTTCTAAGTTCGTCCTGTAAGTTGTCCTTCAGGATACCCAGCCTGCTGTTGACTCTTTGAATAAATAAGTAAAACAACGCCCCAATCGAGACCAAACAAGGAAGGTCATAAAAACGGTTGTTACATTGCTTTTGTTACCATCTCCCGTCCCATAGTGACTGACCGCGCCGGTCTCGGTGGTGGTGGGCCGTGAGCACGCCGCCCCACGCCCCGAACGCGCCTTGTTGAACGTCCACCGACGCGCGCGCGCCCGGAACCGCGCGTATATTCGCGGGCTATCGTGATTTATTGTTTTCCACTCGCTGTTTATAAATAAAAGCGATGCAAGCGATATTTTATTGGCTTCTTATTATTTTTTGTTAATAAATCCCACAATGCACTGATTGTTCGCAGCGCGCGATGGTCAAGAGCCGGCTGGTGGAGTCGTGTTTTTTTTCACTCTCCCGAGGTTTGTTAGCCCAACGCCTAGCCGGGGCTTGTAACTAGTTTCGCGGGTGGTGCGCCGTGGCCGTGGCGTCGTCCATCGCGCGCCCGTTGGAAGCCTTAGGGAAAGGATTTATGGGCCCATAAGAGGCGGCCCGCCGCGAACTCCGGCGGACTACGAGGCGATCGGTGCGCTGGACTGTTGCGAACAACTCGCCCAGTTCGCGGCTCTGGGAGGGACCTCTCCCGACACGGCAGACCGTTCCGGTGCGGTCCCTGAGACTTTGACTTTATTATCTTATTACGCTAATCAATTTGACTTATAATTGCAAATTGGAGTAATTGTTCACTGTCCGCCCGGGATGGTGGCCGGACCCGGCGGGAGCATTGTGTTTGTCTGGGACCATACGGGGGTCTTGGGGAGCTTCACTTTTTCCCACCGGTGGAAAAGTAACAAATTCATTAAAACCCTTAAACAGTGATTTATGAACCCGTGTGGGAGCCGCACTGCCGTCGAACATCGAAGAGATCCCCGTGTGTTGATCGATACGCCGAGCCCCCGAGCCGCGCCCGGTAAGCACAGGGATACGCCCGGCTCTCCAGCCGAGAGAGTAATTAATACTTACACTGAGTGGCTGCGCTTCGAGCTGCACTTGGCGAAGATTTGCATTTCCGCAGCGCCGTCTGTCTTCGGGCGCTCCTTGTGCCGCAGCAGCATCATCCAGCAGCAAAGACGAAGACGATCGGGGGAAAAAAAACACCGTATCCAAGCATATGGAAAAGGAATCTGCCTGCCAGGGAGGGGCGGGTGCCTGGCGGCAAACTAGAGTTTCCAACACACAGAATCAAACGAAGATAAAACAAAGTTCCTCCTCGTTGCCGGTGCCGCTCACTTTTATCTTTCGTTCCGCCCGGTTTGGCTTCCAGTCTTCTTCAATTTATGATAAAATTGTTTAAATAGTTTTAATTAATACCCCGACCGAGCCGCCGCCGACGCCGCCACCGCGAAGGACGCAAAGGGGCGTATCTTCGCTGGCACTTGAGACCGCGCCAGTAGCAGTACCAGACCTGCTGCTGCCGGAGTTGCTTTTATCTCCGGCTTTTATTTAGCCGAAAGCTCCTCCTTTATGCAGTTTGTACACGGGCCAGCTTGCTCTGGCCAGGATCGCGGTGGGGGATCGGGTGGGGTCGCCGGTGCCCTTATGAGAGAGGCATGGTCGATGACCGTTTGCTTGAGTTGTTTAAGACGTTCGCTTCGGGCGCGAAACCGTGGCAAGTCACGTGGCTCTGAGTGCGGCGGGGTCGGCTGGTCCTTGCCCAGGGTTCACCGAGCGGCACGGAGCCATGTTGAACCGGCAAACGGGCTGGACAATTGTTGACCAATTTACAGAGTTCCCCGGATAGCCGAGCGAGCAGCGTTAGTGGGAGGATTAATGTTTAATTTCAGCTGAATCAATAACTTGTGGCCTTGTCTGAGTGATCCGGATCTGACGCTGGCGGTAGAAAATTGTTATCGATTACGAAGCCACGACTTGCGTCCGCGAAAAGTCTTGTTTTGTGGAATTATTTTAGGACTATTTTATGACTCTTTTAGTGGTGTAAAACAGTTCCAAAATGGTCGTTAAAATGATTTGAGATGCAAATTCTACTAAATTGGTCGAGTGAGCATCACCTTCGTCAGGTGATTTTTCCCGCCTGGTTAGGCGTTTTCCACATTTTCCTAAACTGCAATAAATATCGATTCGATAGAAAAGTGGAAAATTGAAAATGTTTCTGTAAGTCAGAAGCGACTGTCTTTGAAGAGTACACGTTTGAAGAATAATTTGACTATTTCATTTGAAAATTCCGGTTGTTTATCTATTTATTAGCATCGAATAAAATATTGTCTAAATCTGAATACAAACATAAAAACTTACAAACCACTGAGCCTCGTTTGGGTCACTTTAGCAACATTTTTGCACCAGTGACCCGCGAAGGCACTCCAAGGCATTTTCTGTGGTTCCTGGCAATGATTTGAAGTGTGATGTTTGATTTGTAAATGGTTTTATGTTAAAAGCACCGTTCTCCGACATTAGCCGACCGATTATTACCGGGAACCATGTTCAATCAAATAACGTGCTCTTTCCGAGAACGTCGATTGTAGTACACCTTTTATATCACTTCCAGCGATAGTTTCCCTTCGGTAAGCTGGGTCCAATTTCAAAACCCAAACCCACGCCAAGCGGAAACTCATTGGCGCGCTGTAATACACTCGGCGGCGGCAAGCGTATTGTAGCTCACATCCCGGAACAGCAGGACATAACACCGTATTATCTCCCCATTAACGTATATATGTGCGTACGTGATATATATATATTTTTTACCCATTGTCCAGAATTCAATAGTTGGTTCTCCTCGGGCCAGGACCTGCACCCGCTTCCTCGCCGTCTGATCGATTGAAACCATATCGACCGGATCTACCCGGCGCGCCCCGCATGGAGGTGAAACAACGTTTTTCCGCCCCAGCGACCAGACTCAAATGGGATATTCTCTGGGCATAGAAGCAAGGTAGGAGGGATCGGCTCCACCGCCACGGGAAACAGTAATTTGTATTCATCGGCCACCGGAGTTGTTCACGGCGCCGATGAAAATGTACGTTTTAATAATGCGCCGCTGTGAGCGGGCGCGTGCACCCCATTCACGGTCGAATTCGGTCGGTTCGCCGAATGGCAAGAATGTGGTGGTTCGAATGTGGTTTTAAACTCGTGATTAAAACGTACAAAGCACTCACTGGCCCCGTATCCTCGTATCCATAACGCTCTGACACTCGATATCCGCAGCAGCAGCAGCGCGCGTAATGGCGATTTTGACGCCTCACGGTGCAACGAATCGTTAAATTTTCGCAGCCAGGAAGTCGTATTGTTTCACCGGAGTCGTTTAGGAGTCGATTTTGTGCACTGTAACACAGAGCTATGGAGGATAGTTGGCTTAATGAGTGATTCGGATTAGCTTCGTCGCGCTGCACGACACTGACAATTTTCGCGCTTTAAGCGAGAAGTTCGCGTACAACTTTCGGGCACTTTCGTCCTTCCGCGCAAACCCCGGTCCAAGAAGTCAAGGGAAACCGCCTTGCTCTGGTTCTGAATTTTAATCCCCTTTATCGATACTTCACTTTCATGCTGGTCATATTTCACGGGAAAATGCTCTACTTTATAGGTGTATTGGGGCACAAAGTTTAGCTCCGGGTTTGCGCGTTAAGCAAACCGGCGCCCCGCGTGAACCCCGGACGTCGTCCTCTAGCACACGGGCAAATCCTACTTTATGACGCATCTTTCGGTCCCCCTGCGACGTTTCTTGCGCCGCCCCCGTTGCCAAACATCGCCAATTGCCGCTGAAATAACAGAGCCGAAATGTCGCAATAAAAATTCATGAATTATTTTATGCTCGCCGGAGCCTTGGCAGAAAGCACACACACACACGCAGAATGTAGCGAGGAACCGGCCTAGGAGTGAAGTTAGGCAGGCGGCGGAGTGCGTTGATGTGAAACAGAAACGCAGCGCAATTCGGGTCCCGCGACCGCACCAACCCACAATAATCGTTAAATTTAATTTCACTCCGGCATCGTTTGCCCCTCGAATGGGCCCCTGAAGAAGGACGTTTGCTTCGTACTTTGAGGCTCAGTGGCCGTTGTTTTTTTTTTTTTTGGTTCTAGTTGAACTAGTTGAAGTACTACAAACCGGAGTTACGGGAAGTTTTTTTCCGCCGTCAGATTTGTTAAACCGTCTTCGTGTTCCGAGCAACCGTCTGGACCGTTGGATCAACTTTGTTTTGTTGTTAGGTTCGCCCGCTTGGCCGCCATTGCGAGCCCTTGTCACGGCTTACGTATCGTGCCACGTCGCGCAGGACTCGTGTAAGCGTGGGCTAAATACTGTGCGGAAGGCACGCGGGCCGCGCTCTAATGCATTAGCACACCGTCCCTAGTCGTGCGGCACTTTAATCAAGAGCTGGCCGCACCTTTTTTCCGGCTGCAGCATGACTCGCAACCGGGGACGGACGAGTTTTATGGGCATAGGCAGAGAGAGAGAGGGTCGTGGACTCAGTTCCCCTTGTGCTTGACGACGTACTATTTTCGCCTGCGGACACCCGTTACCGTTACGTCGGTGCGATATGCTGCGCCATGTGTACCGTGCGCGAAGATTGATTTGAAAACTGATTAAACCAGCTCGGCGGCCACCGGGATTGTAACCACTTCATTTCGCTGAAGCCTCACGCGGGGAACGTGGTGCTAAATGGGGGCCACAAATAAGTGATAAGACACTTACACCGTGTGATGGAGAGAGCTTCAAACAACGGGCGGCCGGTCGGCGGCCCCTTGAAAACCTCGGCGAAGTGCTACCGAAAACATCGCCAGCGTTTTCCACTCGACCGGCTGCAATAAAACCGTACCGAAGCGTGCAGTAAGGGCTTCTTGATAAATAATTCGCCAGCCCGTCGGAGGCAACCATTTCGTCCCGGTTCCCCGAACGTCACTGAGTAACAGGAAAAATATAAACACAAACACGTGCATGTGTGTGTGTGCGTCGGTAAAGTAATTGAGTAACCGAACGGAGCGAACCGGTACGGGCGAACCGAAAATAGGCCAAACGGAAAAAGGCGCACACCAATGGAATGGGCATCGGGAAAGGAAATCTTTCCCCCAGGAGTTGTTGGCAACCTCGGCGCGCACACGTTCCCTTCGCAATCAACTCAGAATGTTCCTTCGCGTGAAGATCCTTCGGTAGGCCGGCCCGGCTCAACCAGCAAAAAGGGTGCGGCTGCGTCCATCAGCCGACCGGAAGTGAACATAAAATTTCCTTATGTGCAGCAATGTGCGTCGCCGTCGCCGGCTCTCTTATCTTATCTTGCCCGGAACACGTGCGCCGACTGTGGGAGTGCTCCGACACAAAATCCGACGCCGGCGAACGGGAAAGTGTTATCCAACAACAAATTGAAACTTATTGCGGTCATCCTTCGGGGGTGGTGGGGAATCGCACACGCACCGGCGGGGTTGACGTGACCGTTGGTTTGACATTTTGAAGCAAGTTGACGCCACGAACCACACCGGCCGGAAAAATCCTTTCCGACCGACCTTCTTGAACGCCCCCCGGCAAAGCCTCAAGACGTTCGACGTAAACTTTGCCAACCCGCCTCCGGGGGGAAGTCGGGGACTGGGCCGAACCCTGTCGCAGTTGGAGTGGGGAATGGTGTCTCCTGAAAAGCTGGTGAAAACCTTTTCAATTAACGCCCATTTCCTGCCAGTAACTTTGTGCTCCGAACCAGGAATCCAGACGTCGCCGGGTCGGGATTCTTTTTCCGTTAGTTTCGTGTTTTTTTTTTTCAATGCTTCGTGCGAATGTCGGGGGCGTTTGATGGCCGCTTGGAACGATTATGATGGATCGTGTCGATAATAAAATCAAGTGTAATTACGAAATGGGCGTTTGCTTAATTACTTGCCCGATTGCCGGCTGTCCGCACGCCGGACATCAGCCGCCACTGTCTCTCTCTCTCGCTCTAGGCCTGTGCCGGTTGGGGTCTCCTTTCCGCGTAAAATGTGCTTTTCCTGCCACGACTCGAGTCTGGCACGAAACGTGATAATCTGGTTTCCGTACTTTTTTTTTTGTACTTTCAATCGGTTCATTTCCTTTATATTGGCCATCAATTTCGCGCCAACAGCAACTGGTTTCGATTTGTTTTTATTGTTATGTTGTTTCATGTTGAGCAATCTTCAATTGTAATCCGGCGTAAGAGCTGAGTCGTTCCAACTCTGGCCATCTACGGGATGTTGATAACGAAACAGTAAATATTCATTTAAATAATTTGACAAATATTCGTCGAAAAACATTCCCCATGTAGTAAAAAAAACCACACACTTTGAGGACTACCTGATCCGGCGAAAAAAACTAGTCGACCGACAGCCGTGAACAACAATCCCTGACAGGCCGGCCGCCGGGTACCTTCGTACGAGGAGCCATCGTCCTTCGGCCGGCTCTCGAGTCGGCTCCCTCGTTCGGATGTAAATATTTTTCACTTTGACAGCTGGTACAACACTGGCTCCGCGGCTGTCAGTGACTTCAGTTCAGAACCGCGCACAAAGCAACGAACACCCATTAAACCCCGGGTTTGATCGGTCCGTCGAGAATCGAGACCGATCGAAGTTTATGGCGGCAGCGCCGGACAGCGAAAGATACATGCACCACCGAACCACGGGCCAATCCACGAACCCATAAATTTCGCACACAAACCCTCGCAGACGCCAGAGCGAGGCGCGAACGACACGGTGTCCCGGGGACCGGGGTCAGGTCCCGGCGTGTTCGGCTTCCCGTTTGGGGCTGCAATGGCCGTGTGTAACGTGTCGAAACTGCTTCGATTACAATTAACCTTGTTTGTCGATCCCCTGAGCGCCATCATTGGAATTGTCTACACTGCTGCCCCCTCCGAACACCCGCACCGCTTTCTTGCTGGCCTCGCCCACCTCCCCCCACCCCGCCGGCATCAGTACTTTTTCTTTCCTGTTCATGCTTTCATTTCACACCAGCCGGATTCAAATTTATGTCGCCCATAAAACGGTGAGGCGCTAAGCGGGTTGCGGCATTGCTCCGGTATTGCTTTGCGAACGGCCAAACTTTTGAGCGAAATCCCCCTCAGGCGACCCTGGCATGTTTTGATGGTGATAGAAAATGGTGCCCCGAATGGTAATGATGATGGTAATCAGGTAAAACCGGAAAAACTGGCCATCAACCTCAGAAGTGCCGCCGCCCTTGTCGGGCGATCGGGCTCAGTTTGGGCTTTTTGAGGAATTTTTAAATTAATGTAAACATATTTTACAGCAACCAAACAGTGAAGTTTATCACTCCAGTTCAGAGAGAAAAACGATTGGCTTGACAGTAGCCCATTCGGTTGACCATTTTTTGAGTACATTTTCGATTGTATCTGGTCCTGAATTTAGGTCTTGAGGTTGTCAATAGTTGCTGGTTTATTCGCATAACATAAATATCAATTGTGGCTGTCGCTTTATGACACGTAGCGCCGTCCTGTTGAAACCAAATGTCGTCCATGGTCTCAGCTTCAATTTCGCCGAAAAACCAATTAGTCAAAATCCGCACCAAATAGTCACTCGTTGGAGGTGCATTGGCTTCTCTTGCACGCTGTGTGGGTTTTCCGAACCACAATATTGCTTATTAACATAGCCACAGAGGTGGAAATGATGTTCGATGAAATGTGCTTTTTCCGAATGAGTTGACGATCTACTACTTTGGAAATAAATTTTCCATATTTCCCAATTTTCTGCAACCAAAATAGTATTTTTTACATAAATGTGAAGAATCTACCTTTCAAATAAACCTTCAAGCATCGAAAAATCTTCAGCCGTTCTTGTTTTACTAGGTCGATGCGTCGAGAAACGGAATTTTTTTGACACACAAAAATGTTTATAAAATTTTAATACGATTTTCTACATTGTTCAAAGTATGTGCCATTGCTAGTTATACATTTCTCCTATCTCTCTGCTAAATCATGGATTCCCAGAGGAAAGAATTGTTCGACTTTTTAAGTAAACTAAATAGTCATCCCTTTTCGACTTCCTCGTAGAAAACGAAGAGCTGCTCAGCCAATACGTGTCCCATAGATGAAAATAAATGATATTCGGAAATAACCAAGTCTTGTGAATAACGCGGGGAGGGATAGCAACTCCCATCCAAGTGATTTGATAGTATCCTGAAACAGTTTGGCTTTTTGGGGCGCCTGTTGCTTGTTGCCACGGGCCGCCAGGCGTCTCCATTGAAACCCACTAGAATTGCATTTTGGTCGTTTTTCGATCAATGCATGGTTCAAATTGATCATTTGTTGTCAGTAGCGATCGGAATTAACGTTTCCATCAGGTTTTAGGAGCTTGTGAAACACCACACCTTTCTGTCCCATCGGAAAGTCCGTTTTTAGGAGTCCTTCAACGCTTTTTTTTTGTTAAGTCAAAATTGCCATTTTGGAATTTTTTAAACCACTTAAAGCACTGCGATCTTCCGAGTCCGAACACAAGTCCGAACAAGCATTTGATGCGAATCCGGAACAGTTTTCTTCAAGAGGAGCAGAAAAATAATAATCCTCGCAAAACATCATTTTCAGGCACAAAAGTTGACATACTTTAACCCTTTCAATGATGGGTTGCACACCGAAATAATTTATTTTTCACCCTGAATTCATTTACCGGATGTCAATACAAGGTAATGATGAATTAACAGCAAAACTGGGAAGTCCCAATCGCCAGGTACAGCCATCTTTTTAAAATTCCGATTCTCGACGCATCGACCTAACCTAATAGTATGACCAAATGAAAAAGTGCACGCATTTTTGACCACTCTGTATTACACAGACCAAGCCCGGTCGGCGGTTGTGATGCCGAGTAAATGAAATAAATGGAACAGTGACGTAGTCTTAAGCGAAATACTCCTACAATTGGACCCTGACATGAAATGATTTGCTCCTAGAATTGACTAATTTTCCTAAATGTGCGCTAACATTCTAAAACGCAAAGCAACAGCACCAATTTGTTAAATGTTGCCAGTTTCCATTACTGCAACCGTGCATCCTCGAACGTGTGCGCGTTACGAAATGACGCGTTCTTCATGATACGGGCAATATGGATGCAGTTCGAGCGTATTAAAATTTAAACCAATAATGTTCGGCTCTTGAACTGCGGCTTCAATGTGCAACATAGTGTTGTCGACGACGGCGCTCGGTTGCCGTGGAGCTCCGCGGGCGCACCGGCACCAGCCGACGTGGTTGTCAATCACATGCATGTTACATGGTCGGAGTTACCTGCCCATCAGCCCAACATCAATGGCTCGGCGTCGCTTGCACTGGTAATTCCAGAATTAATTATTTGCTTCCCACCGCTCAAACAACATCCCGAATTCCCGTCGTCCCGGCGTGCCCGACGCATGTGGAGGGCGCCCGAGAGGGGCGCCCGGGGAGCTTAGATGAAAGTAATCCTCCGCGCCATTTTACGGAACGGCAAACGGGCTGCGGTTACCGTGCGGACGACGGTAAACCACATTAAATACGTTTCACCATACGCACACCCGGGGCCAGGCCACACTCCCATTGTCTCAAGACCATCTCGGCACCGTGTGTCCTGGAGTCCTGGAACGACCCCCCTCGGGGTCGCGGGCTCCGAGTTGGTCTTTGATTTGGATTTTGAATTTGAAAACGAGCCAGGGAGCAAAATTGATGGCAACTGCGGTCACTGCGCGACCCCGCGGCTAGTAGTGGCTCATCATGTTCCAATGTTGAATGTTCCAAGACCCGCAGGCGCGTGGCTTGCGGAAGCTGAGAACTGCACCTGCGAGAAGTCTGGGTTTTGGAGTTCGAATAACTCACAATACGAGTGATGGCCGCGGTGCGGAAAACTGCGACCGCCAGCAATCAGCCACACGCCCATCGCAACAGGTTCGCCCAACGCTCGGCAAAACGGATAAAAAGGTAAAATGGAGTAATGAAAATTATATTACAGCGTTGTTTGCGCGCGCCGCAAAAGGGACACGCTTGCCGCGGGCGCATTTTCCTGCCCTGGCTTTTGGCTGGTCGGTTATTGAATTACTGTTGCGCCTCCATTCCACCGCGCTGCCCGGCGGCGCCCACAGGCCGGTCTGAATGAAAGCTTTGATGTAAATAACCGTTCCCGTGGGATGTCTGGTCCCGCGGAAAACCCGGGGCGGAACGGGAAAAAGAATGAACCGAATAAAAACACAGACTCAACTTCTTTCAATAAATTCACTTTATTACCTTTATGCCGGCAGATTCTCCCGGCGGCAGCCCGGCTTCGGAAGTGCGACCGGTTGCCGGTTTCTCTGTAAATTACTAATACGAAAAAGAAGGGATCTTGATGGAGAAAAAAGTTGCTCCTGAAATGGGCAAAGGAGAATAGCAAAAACGCGGGGAAGGGGGCGACCAAAGTGCCACTCGAGACCCCCACGGCAAAGGATCTGGTTTTCTTTTTGCCGGTCTCGGAGGCTCGGACTCGGACGGAAGGATAAGGGCCGGGTTCCCCCGAGGCGAGCAAGGATCCAATCTGGGTCGGTGGCTGGCGAATGTTCCGCGAATCCCTGACCGTGACAGCATCTAAAACGGGCAGCGGCGACCCCTTACTTTCAATTAAATATCATAATCTAAACGGTAATTCTAGCCAAACCCACCGGCCGGTGTTGTTGTTGGAAAATATTGAAACATTGAACCGCGTTGTGCGTCACGCTCTCTCGGTTGGGGACTCGGCCTTCCACGCTGGTGTGTGTTTTCGTCCTTAAAAATGAACTGTTAGAGGGCAAAGTTTTGTCTATTTCTTTCACGCTCCGTTTGGCTTCTCGAGCGCCTCGAGTGGCGGAACCTCACCGAGGCTCAACGGGGCTATTTGTTAATTTAATAAGCACGAAAAAAAGGACACACCAATTCAACCGCCCAAGACAAGTGCACCCTGTCGGTGTTGTCGCCAGCGTGACACGGTGGGATTAAAAATAAATATTTACTAAAACTGGCAGCAACACCTAGAGAGAAGCGGACGCCGGAGAGTGGCGGGAACCGGCGTAGAATGCAGACCCTTTAAGTGGGCCCTCAAAAACTGACAACCGGAGAGTCGAACAAAACGGACCACACAAGTACCGCGGGAAACTGGATGCATTTTCATCGTTTTCTTCAAACCCTTCCAGCGGCGTTGGGAAATGTTGTGCGCTCAAGTTCATCCCTCCACGTTGACGTTTGCGGGAGAAAAACACAGAACCGCGCAACACACGGACACGGCAGTCAGTCTAATGGTACCAAGCAAAGCGTCTTTGGCCATGGATAAACAGCAAAAATGTGGATGAAATAAACGTGGCAACAATGACGGATGAATACCGAACGTGGGCCTACAACGCGTGGCACTAGCGGAACCAGTAGACCGGAGAAAGGCAAGTAGCGGAACGCACTGTTTTGTTGGATGCACCGCGAAGAGCCTGGCCGCAGGACTCTCGCAGGGAGTTCGCGCGCGTTCTGTGGACAGGATAATGCCGGATGTTGAGGTAGCTGTCTGCCTGGTAGCTACCGGCAACCCGGCCACAGCCATCTGCTTTACCGTCATTCGCGTCAGCGTCAGCTTCCGTTTCGACGATCCGCTCAGTTCTTCGCTGGGACATGTGCCTCGCTAGGTCCGCCGAGGTACGCCGAGGACCCCCGGGTTGCTTTGTGACGATGCTGGCAGTAGCAGTGACGCGAGAAAAAGAGCGGGAACTGTATAAAATAATTCCGGGAACCAGGAATTAATGTCATCCCACGGTGCGCCACGTGTTGCATACATGCGAGTTTCTTCACTCGAACCCATCTCGCTTCCAGGTGAATTTAATCCATTTAGATGTCCGTCCGTTGACTCGACGGGGGATCATTATGTTTTTAGGCTGCAAAAACCAATGTCTGGTTTAAAAACGTCAATTGTGTTTGATGGAAACTTCGCTCGCTAGAGAGGCCCCCAGGAATCGTTACAGTCGGGATTTATTAAAATAAAAATTTCATTTCTAAATGGATGATAAGATTTTTTGACTTCGTCCCGTTACTACCTAAGAGCCACTGCTTCCCACGAGCCACATGCTATACGTTTTAGTAAGATTAAAATAAAGTTCCTTTTGTAGTCTGTTGCAAAAGAGCGAACACAAAATGCTGCCACGTGCTGCATTTAATGACAAAAATCCAATACCCTTAGCTCCCCAAACTTGTCGCACCGCGAGGCGAATTCTGTATTGTACGTATATTAAAACAGTAAATTCCGAAACTGTCCGAACGAGAAATCGGTGCTCTCGGTGCACCAAACTGGACCGGAACCATCGATCGGAGGGCGCATTTGGACCAAGTACGCTGGCGAAAGATGTGAAGAAACCTGTCTCTCATTACCATAAATTCGACGACAAAGAAGCACCGAACCGAACCACTAAGCACCGAGAGAGAGAGAGAGAGAGAGAGAGAGACAGAGTTGGCAAGAGTTCCGGCTCTGGTTGTGGTACGGAACGTCAGCCGGCATCGGGCTGGTTGGCCGGGTGGCGCAGTCCCACAATTTATGCCCGAACAATGCAGACATCCGGTGGCTCCCGGCCCCGCCGGTGTCACATATTCCAGGACGCACACCACCGGGTGAACCGGCAACCTTTCTCGATCAAGGGGGGATACGCAATCGTACGGCACAACCGCAGCATTATCGGGGCGGCGGTATGACGCCAATCTGGTGTGGATGGTCTGTGGATGAGGACATGGGCGATGCCATCGATACGCCGACATTCGACCTCCCTGAGAGCCGAGTGCCGAGCGTCCGGTGAAAGGATTAAGCGGGACTCGTTGAGAAGCAGCATGTGGCCGCTTCTCGTCTTGGGCGATTATTGTCCGGGCGAAAAATGGACTCGTCGAACCGGGTTCGGTGCGACGACAGGTTGGGCCAACGATCCACACATAGGAAGTATCGCATTAAATTGAGACAAATAAATTTCACCGAGGACCCTACGTTCTTTGTGTCCTCCTGTCGCCCCCGCCACTTGATCAGATGTCCAACCAGCCGGCCAGTCCAAGATTCCTGCCAATGGGACAGAATGTAAGTAGTAACCACACACGTAAGGCGCCACACCAGCACTGCGCACACACAACCACTGGATAAATGTCCATTGTTGTTTGGCTTCCTGTTGTTTCTGGGGCTCAGAGCTCAGACATGCAGAGATGCAGCGAACGGCCCAACCACAAAGCCCGCGTCCACCCGATTTCCACCCGGGAACCCGGGAGCCGGCCGTTCGGCCAGCAATAGATTCAACCTACAAAGGAAATTCGATTTGGCTCCCCCACCGGGCCGGGCTGGGCCGGAAAGCCGTTCGACAATGACATTACAACAACGTCGTTGTTGTCACCCTGTGTCAGGTGATACGCGCTCATGTGTGCTAACAAGGTACAGTTCCTGTTTTGTGGTCACCCGGGGCTCCTGGGCAATCTTGGATTGGCGCCCAATTCCCGGACCCGGGGCTGGTGGAAACCGTTTCGTTGTGGGGTGGCCCCAACATCAAATATCCAATTGATGCCGTTTGACATTCGCCACCGTGGGGGGGGGGGGGGGGGGCGCGCACGCTGCATACTAAGGGCACGCAAGTGACGTTCCGATTCGGTGACCGTGAACGAATCCGAGAGCGGATGAAGATGTAACGGATCTTGAGAAGTTTTCGTCCACGACCTGTGGTGCGTATTGCGACCGTTCCGGATACGGGGCTTTCGAAGATTTATTTCCTGTTTGTGCGCTGGATAAATCAGATGGGCAACCATTCACAGAACCCCACAGTCCCTGCAGCCGGAAGAATTATGCTACCGCACTATTACGGGGGAATCGGATCGATACGATCGGTTGCGTAACGAGAGAGCATTCTCCCCACTGCGCTAATTCAGCATCATAACGATTTCCGTTCCGTAGTGGCTACCGGTAAGCTGAGTTTGAAGAGGGGGGTACTCCAGTGCGCTGAATCTTAACAGTCTGCACCATTATTTGGGTGCTTGGCCAAATATGGCGCCAAATGAATTAGAATTGCCAGCCAAACAATAGCGCACCGGACGCTAGTCTTAAAAACTCTCATCTGCTGCTGACAGCATATCGGTTGGCCATCGTTCTAATTAGCGCACGGCAGTTGGATGGCTGGATGGTGGCAGAGTTTTGCGAATTGTCCTACAATTATTCCCCCCCCAACCGTGTCATCAATGTCAAGCACAGGACACCACACCTTATGTTTCCAGAAGCCCGTCGGCACCCTCATTTAATATTATCTCAGAATTTTTAGGACGCTTCGTGGCGAATATTGATTATGTTTCCTTTTTTGTTGCTCTCTTTTGCAGGTAAGCTGTCGGAGACAGATGGAGAAGGACTACTGAAGCAATATGCGTGGAGACTGCCACGCTCGGCAGTTGAGTAAAAATTGCAAAACAATTACTATCAAAATCTAAAACTACATTCATTTTAACTAGACGAGGAAAGCAAGGTTTTTCTTCTATTGCCTCATTTTTATTTATCAGCAACCTTTAAAGAACCGAAAAAGATTTCTGTTTATTATTAATAATATAACCGCCGAATGGATTCCATCGCAGCTACACGGCTCCAGACATTTGTAAAAATGTAGCGCGGTCGTAGGCCTTTACGACGTATTTTCCTGTTCCTGTGAGGTGCTTGCAAAAAGAACTTAAGGTCAAGCTTAAGGCTCTTACACCGCAATAAAAAAAGGAAGGAGGAAGGAGAATCGAACCGAAGGAAAGCATAAAGGAAAGTGTTCATTTTCCGGATATTGTGTTTTTTTAATGGAAAACGAAAAATCCTCAGTTGAGCCATTCCTCAACCCACGAAACGTTTGTGTTCATTTGACTCAACGAATGGCAAGGGAAACTAGTTTTTCACAACGGTAATGGTTTCGGCAGAAGTGGCCGATAGACGCTCTTCAACTGCTTTCATCGAGCCTGGCCTCAAAATCAAACCGATTTATTGTCGTAGGATGCTACGAGGTGTGTTCAAAAAGCTCTGATAATTTTACATTTACGCGGGCTACTAATGTCACTCACTTATGATGACAATTTCGACCATTTTGAGTAATCAGTCAATTTATGACAGCTGTTTGGCTTGAACAAGATTTGGCTCATCTTTGATTTTGTCTCTTCCAAAAAATGGCTGGCAAAGAAATTGTTATCAAATTTTGTGTGCAAAACAAAATTAAGTGCGCAAACTTTCGTTCACACAATCAGTTTCCAATTGAGTTCCATTGAAAATAAGGGACGCACTGATTGACGACAGCGCTCAAACTTACATTGGCCACATTCGCGAAACATGCACCTCCTGTGTTGAATGTATAAGGACCATAGCCAAATAATGGACAAATTGATGCAATGCATTCTCTAATCTTGGATCGTTTTCGCACATTATTGTCTCTTAAATCATTAAACTTTTATCCCAAACAAAGGGTGCGATGTAGCGAAAGCATCGACCTTAGAAAAGTACCCAGGACCCGCTTCCGATTCGATGGCATCGGGATCGAGCGATCGCAAAGTGCAGGTGCATCCGCGAACACCCGTAGAGAGAACCGCACAACTGCGCTCCGGCCGGCAGTCCGGCATGAAAGCGGATGCGTAATGTCCGCTTGTGGTGCAAAATTAATGGTTCCGATGCCGCCGGCCGTGTGGTTCTCCCGGTTCTGGGCCACATCGCGCCAACGTGACTGGAGCATCAGCGATAGCGCCAAGCGAACGGGAGATGCTTATCGTCTCGACGACCACCGTTTACCGTTTCGCACTCGCGCCGATCGCCGTGTAACAGGATGCACGCGGGGGATGATATGAACCCACCCAACCCCGGCCAACCCGGGAAATTGACTATTGACTTTCGATGTTATCTGCGCGGAGCACCACAAGAAGTTGATGGCAGGTTGTGGCGTCGAGTCGAGAAGAAAAACGCCACCAGCCGAGCGCGCTTCTGAATGGGAGCGCCTCTGAAAAACACAGCCCACTAGGCGGGTTAGAAGCGACTGGCCGCTAGAAGAGGACCCTGTGACGGTAGTAAAAACTACGAAGAGATAAACGGTGCAAGCGAGCGAGAGAGAGCAACGAGCGATGGCGAGGGCCGTAGAGATGATTAATCGATACGCGGTATGCAATTAACCGGCGTCGTTTGTAGGTTTTTAATAAACTAGAACCGTTTGACGGAGAACCGTTTTCCGGCTCTCGGGCTCGGGTGGGCGCACCGCGCACCGCCGACTGCTTCCTCTTTGGTAACGAAAGCCGCCCAACGGTAATGATGCCGACGACGACGACGACGACGACGATGATGATGATGCACTCGGATGCGTAATGCGTAACAATGAATGAGATTTTCTAACGGTACCGCGCTAGTCCATGATAAATGACGACAAAATGAAGTAAAACCTTGTTAGGTGGGGGGGCCACGCTCTTCCGACGGAAAGGTTTTCGTCTTGCAGCGTCCAGCAGAAGCAGCAGCAGCATCAGCAGCGGTTAACGAACGCTTGAGTGATGTTTATGCTCCCGCGGACTGCTGGAGGTTCCAAGTTCCGAGCTTTAATCAATTCTTAGCGTGAGCCCGTGTGCGTGTTTCAAAGGAAGTCATATTTTACTGTAATTACTATCGAACAGACCCACCCAGAGAATGGTCATACTGCCATTGATTGCAAACATTCGATTGCACTTTGGTTGGTGGTGGCCTCGACCTCGACGGAGCCGTTACATCGGGAGCAACACATCGGACCTCGACGATAACCGGCGGTCCACAATGGACTGACTAAACTGACTTTGACATGCGTCAAATTAGTCACCGAGCCCGCGAGCCGAGTGTCGTACTGAGGCCGTTCCGAGAGCCACCTCAGTCTGAAGTGGGCGAAGTCGACGTTGCGGTCACGATTAATTTTTCAACACCCGTTGTTGGGCCCGTTGTTGGGCGAATATCTCAATTGATATTAGCTTCATTTGTGGGCAACTGTACACAAATTCATCATGTCACCTAACCCGGCCCGGCCGACCCACACGGGGGTTCGCCCACGGTGGCCCCGGGCTACCCGTGTTTCGAGCGCCGGGCCGACTTTAAAAGCCCTAACGGTCGCCGTAGGGCCCTGCTAACGGTAGCAAAGTGGACAAATGGACTCAATCGTTCGCTCCGCGGTAACCTAATCGAAATGGTCAGTCCGGCAAGTCGCTTGCGGGGTGCCATTTTCTTAGTGCCAGTGCCTTGGTGCTAGGCGGTACCAATCGATTTCTACCAATTACGCTCCCCGAAATGGACCGTTGAATTATTAATGGGTTCGCTTCGCCCCCCCGTCTGGGCATCGGATTGGAGTTGGCCCTTTTTTTCCACTGAACCGGGTGAGTCGTGCGTGTGTTCGTTGTATTTTGTGCCATTCAGAGGACAGTTGAAAAAAAAGTGGAGTGATTTCGCTTTTCCTCCCGGCCAACCGACCCTCGCGGGGGGTGGGGATACATAATTTTTATCACACTTAAGGATCGTTTGCGAGCGACAAATGAACGCCGGCGAACGCGCGGTGGAATCAAATCGCTGATAAATGAGCGTTACATTTGAGTAAATATTGTCGTTTTATGTTACACCGAGAGGAGCTGGCGGGTAATTTATTGATAGCATTAAATAAAGATACCGGCCGCCAATGTGGATCGATTTATATCGTTCCGATGATGTTGTACGGTGGGCTGGGTTTTTTTTTCTTCTGTTTGGTTCGTTATGTGCCGGTTGGCGGCACTCGTTCTCGCGCGCGCGCGTTTCCATCAATTACCGCGGCCGCTCCGGGAGGCTCCAGGAGGCTGTGGGACCCCCACACCGAGCGCTGACGTTGGCCGGAGGTGGCAAGCCTAACCACGCACACGCGGCGTGTCTTGGCGCGAGCCCTCTCGTAGCTCGTTCCCTGCGCTTGCACGCCCCATAAATCAAGCGCGGAAGCACAACGTGGCAATTGCGCACTGCTGCAGCCGGCCGAACTGCAGCTGGGACCCTGCGACCCGGGTTGCTGGGCTGCGGACCACTGTAAACGATTCCATTAGGCGAATGGAAAAGAAATCCTATTAAACAGTGGTAAATAAAGAAGATTACCACCGTTGATACAGCATACAATGACCATAATTATGTCGATCCAGTCCGATGCTTGTGGGAGAGTGTGTTCCGACCCGGCCGGTTGGCCGGCTCTGATTGAGATGCTCGGTGGATGGCCACGCGCGGCAGGGACCTACACCCACTCGATGAAAAGCGATGCACTTTACGCGCTCGCACTGTCCTGGCGACCTTGCACACCGGTCACGAACCGAACCGCCAGCGCCGAGACTGTTTTTAATTAAACCTTATCGAATCCTCGAAGTGAATCATCAACTGCGGAAACGGAAGATTTACGCTCCGCGCCGGCCGGACATTAGTGTCAAAAAAGCAAAAGTTTGTGGTCCTAGTACAATGCACAATCAATTGCCAGCGTGCCATATTTTATGACAAGTTTTTACCGACCGATCGACCGCCCGACCCGCGTAATCTGAAATTAAATTTCAACGCAAAGTTATAGCGCGCTTTTTGGTGGAGCCATCCTTTTGGCGACTGACAGCTGGTGTGTTGCGGTGCGCCGCTGTTGCCTAGCATCAGTGCCATAAGGAGGATAACAAGCGGCAAACAACAGTGGCGTACGGCGCTCACCCGTCTTTTTCCGGCTTTAATTAATCTAATTCATTTTGCTCCGATTCACGTCGAGATTCTTCCGCTGCAACTCTTCGGCACTCCAAGGTGCACGGCACAGTGTAGAGAGTGTCTTAAGAGTCAGGCACCGGTTGCACCGACGACGACACCGGAATGATAACCGGATCTCTCGGCACTTCATTATTACAACCCGAGTAGCCCCTTTCCGAGAGAGTGTCCGGGTCCGGGTCGCGCACCGGAAGACCTTGCGCCAATCCTTTCCGGTGCGAGATGTAAGAGGTCCGTGATTTTTTGCCTGCATCCTTCATTGAAGCCACCGCCAGAGGGCGGTGCTTCTCGAAGCGCGACGACCAACTGAAACACAATTTGCACACTTCCGGGAGCACCTTCAGGGAGCACCACCTCCCCTGGCTGGCTGTTAATAGTGTTGTTGGTGAGAGTGAGAAAGTTTTTCCAACCTCGCCCACGGGTCCTTCCTGCCGTCACAGGCGTCAGGCCAGCGGGTTACCATGGTTGCTTCGCTTGTGTGTGGAGCGCAGCGGCAGCGGCTTCCGAAGGATCAAGTTGGTCAAAATGAAAACACAATATGCGAAGCGAGAATATAAATTCCTTGCACACCCCACCACCACACCACACGCTGATGAGCCTACGAGTACGAGCGTATCTATATCCTTGTTCGACCCGGCACACGGTACACGGCGGCAGCGAAACTTTGCTGGTATGAGCGCATGTATCTGGAAGGGATGGTTTCCATGTTGCGTTGCGTGGAACTTTTCAGCGAGCAGGTTAAGCGGGCTTGATGCACTGGTCTCCCTTTCGTGGTCGTTGCTTTGCGACGGTGAAATGTCTTCCCTGAAATGCTGAAGTCACTCTGTGCGCCACTTCATAGCACCACACAGCATTTGGTTGCTCCGCGGGAGTTATACCAAATTTTAAAATTACATTCTTACATCGACTTGGAGAATGAGTTTTGACAATAGCACATCAAATGTGCAATATTCTAAGTGCTAATAATTTATAATTGTATGATTTTTTCTTGTCTATGTGGTTGAGATGAAGGATCTACCACGGAACAAGCCAGACAGCACGAATGTGATGAAATTTCCTGCCATGTCGACATCCGTATTAGTGTGCAACGGCAGCTACCTTTAGAGACCATTGCAGGAGAAACTTTTAATTAAATCCTAACCAAAGTTGGTTTAAATCCTGACCAAAGATTTTTCCAATTTCACTGTCCTGTCCGAGTGTGCACTTGCCATATAATGATTGTAAAATGATGATGAAATTTCTGAGGCTCTGATATTATCCAGTGTTAATTCATCACCCTCGAACACATTCCCTTGACGAGCTTCTGTAGCATTTGGTCTTGTAGCTACGGCTTTCGATGGTAGAATGCAAGATTGAGCCAAAACGGCAAAAAAGTACTACTATTGACATAGTTTTTTTCCATTTGCGGCCTACTTGTAGATGGTTTAAGAAAACTTTGCGGGCTGGTTCGCCGTCCATCATTCTCATGACATGACCAGTCCACCGGAGGCGTGGCGAGACGTATACGCTACACGACAGTTTCGTTAGTTTTGGACAGGGTTCATGTCTCAGATGCGTAGTACAGGGACTGTAAAGGTTCTGCATAAGCTCAGCTTCGACCGTCTCCACACGAGCTGTAAGCAAAATAGTTTCCTCAGGCTGTAGAATAACCTGTTGGCCGGGAGCCCTCAGCATTCCTGTTGGTGCTAACCTTTGGTCCTAGATAACTGAAACTCGAGACGACTTCGAACTTTCGGTCAGTTTTTAGTACGTCAGCTCCACGTGTGTTTGCCGATGTTGTTGGTAAGGATGCTGACGGTGGTGCCACCAAGAATTTGGTCTTGGGCAGATCGAGATTGCACGCAGCTTGCTTGATCCCTATGGGCGCCTGGGTTACGTCGGAGAGCTTGCGACCTATGATGTTTATGTCGCCAGGCCAGGAACTGGTTGGACTGGGAAGTAGAATAATCCTATTTGGTTTTAGTCTCTAGTTTTTAGTCCTGAGTCAAGCAATTCTTCATGACCGAATGAATTGATCAGATTGCCTATTTAAAATTATGTATAAGCTGCACTACACTCGGTAAATCGGCCGAGCTTTTCCGATTTAAAGATGTAGAACTCCTCCAACTCGATAGGTTGAAACCCGTAGATCTGCTAGAGAGACGTGTGTTACGAAACGATCAATAACAGTTGTTTAGACTTGAAATATGCATGTTATTGAGTAACATATAAAACAAAGGGCGACATTACTTTGGCGGAAGAAGGAACCAACAATAAACATTGATCCCTGCCACGGACCGTCCCCGTGGCAAGCGAAAACGTGCGTTCAGGTGAAAAATGGATCCAATCTTGCCAGATCGATTATGCTAGAAATGGTGCTTATTTTATGATCAATTATTGCTATCGAAATAAACATACGGCGCCGCCAGGGCCAGGGAAACACGCTCCAGGTCGGCTCCTCCACGGAACGACATAAACCCTTTGGTGGGTGGTGTGCCACCGATCGTGACGTAGCAGGGCGTCGAAGCCGATTGGACCGCAGCTCGGCCGGCAAACGGTTCCCACCGTGGCGCGCAAGGCCGGGCTCGGAATGCACACTCGCTCGACTCGACACCCTCCGAGTGCCACCGAATCGCGCAATGAATCGAACTGTCAAAGCACTTGACGTGTGGCGACGGGGTCTCGCCCCCTTGGCTCACACGGACACTCCCCGGCCGCGCGCACCGCGGATGGTGTTTAGTTGAAATGATCAATTAGCGTCGACGAAAGGCTAAACTCAGCGACACGTCTCTCGATGGCGCAAAAGCCGCAAAAGCGGTGGCCGCCGCATGATTGACTTCGGTTACCGCAAGTGCCTCGGACGACCGTTTTGCAATCGGAATTAGTGGCGAGGGGGGTTCAATTGTGATTAATGTTTAATTTACCAGCCCCCTCCGTGGGGACGTAGGGTGTGTCACTCGACTTGCCCAGAAGGGGCAACGGTTTTAATGAGCTTTTACAATATTAAATTAGAAACCATATGGCGGCAACCGGAGAGGGGGCGCCCGATCGCCTCCTCGCGTCCTTAAATGGTACTGTGGATCATTGCACGCATCAGGTGTCTTTGGACCGGAAACCTCCCTTGATTGGCCGCCGCGATCGAGATTAGTGCGGGACTTTCGCAACCGACCTTCGCAAGACACCAAGACCATCGGAGGGACATCCGTCGTCGAACGAACTGGGTGAGCTGGGCGGCCGCACGGGCACTCGATTGGTTATTAGCATCATTAGCATTGACATATGATTGAATTGGACGTGGTGCGTAATTAAGACGTTTGCAGCCGGCGCTCCCGAAGCCAATCCCGCGCCGGATCGATCGGATCTGATCGAATCGAACCATTCAATGGGTCGCGCCGCAAGGCCACGCTTCGGTCAAGGCCGAGCCACCAAATTGATGGTTGCGATGCGAAGCGAGACGACGCTTTGCCACTAATGAGACACAAAAACAGCTCTCTCTCGCCCCCCGGATGTGCGTGTGTGTGTGTCTGTGCGACTCCTGTCCCACAAAAAAAACCTGGAAAGCAACATTAAAAGAAAATGCAATGTCTGCAGTGGATTGCGCTGCGCACCGGATGATTTTCGCGCCGGGGTCGTGGGTCAAGAGCGTAATGAGAGTAACGCGATTTAGCAAATGGCCCCCGCTATCCTATTAAGGCTCCGGGGAGGCTGCAGTCGTGAGGCATCGTCGTTGTAACGATGCCCTTCCGAGGCTCTGGCTGGGCGCGTGATTGATGCGTTTAAACAAATTATGCTTCGCCTTCGCCGGTCCGGCGTGTCCGGGGTGCAGAATGCAGTACAGGGTATCGCAACCCGGATTATATGCTGATGATCTGTGGCATCTGGCTGACGAAGGAGGGACCCCTTAATGATGATGAAGCATCGTCGTCGGTCGTCGGCGGTGCATGTATCGCACTCACCGGAACTCTAGTTTCCGACTTCCTTCCGACCGACTGCGATCCGTGCGCCATAGTTTTGTTCGGTCTAATGAGAGGCAGCTTGATTGTCAGCAGTTATCTTCCAGCATTGTTCCCAGCGGCACGGCGATGGTTTTGTCAACAATCGTCATGACCGTACGTTTCGGAGTCTGACTTTTAACGGCTTTATTATCGGCCTTCCATCAAGGAATGTGTCTTGGAACGGGGTTGAGAATTTGGCCATCGCAAAGCGAGGAGTAGGGCCCCAATCCCGATTCGACACTACCACTTGATGCCCTGAAAAACCACGGGATGTTTCAATTCTGTTCATTCTCTCCCAGCGTCACTCGGCGGAGACACGGCCCCCATTCAATGCTAATTTGCAGCTAATACCACTCTGGGACAACTTTGTTCGTGGCTTGAGGGCTTCTCCGGGGCCGCAACAAACCACAGAAATTCCGGATATATTAGTTAGAACAAAGTGCCATCTTTGGAAGTGCTATCTTTCCAGCGGAAATGATTATGACATTTAATTCCATTCTCGCCATTCGCGCGCCGTTATGATGTTCTCACGCGCGCGCCTTCTAGAACCCCTGGGGAGGGGGAGCCGCGGGCGGTAAGTTATGGTTTGGAAGCGAGCCGGAACCTTTTTCCCCTGCTGCTCCCGAAGGGTCATGCATATTCATTTTTTTTTGGGTTTTTGAAATTTTAACTTAAAAACTCGTTACACTCCTGCTGCAACGGTGGCTTTTTGCGGTCGCTCCGGCATATTTAAACTTTATATTGCACACAATTTTTTCACGTAATAACACTATCTTTACGCGGAGCAGTTTTTATCGTATTAATGCGGAAGATAAAATCGGTAGCTTTGGGTTGCCAATCGACGAGGTGGCTCGACACAATGGGTTAATGGCGCGGCGATTGTTTTCTTTGCAGTACGTTAAATGGTTGATTTGGGTTTCAAGTATTTTCTAGAGCCACTTTTTGCAACCGTGAGAGCTCTCCATGCAACGAGCAACGGTTGTCTTCGCATCAAGTTGGACCCCAGTATGACTGATCGTAATAATAATTGTCTTAAAGTTCGATTTCTGCAACCGCTTTTCGTGCGGTAGACTTTCTACGCCAACCCAGGCTCGTGTCCCAACTTTGCTTATTTTAGGCTAAATGTCATGTCCTTCAGGGCCTGCGAGTTTCTTCGTCCGTTTTCCCGCAGTCCCGAACGGGCAAAAGCGCATCCACCCGTTCAGTGAATTGGGAGTGCAGAGGTTCTTCCGTTTCAGACGACGATAGTCCTTCGGCGGTGGGACGTGCCGGTTGTTCGGCATCGAAAGTCACAAATCTTCGACCACCTGTTAGTTCTGGGAGTGATTCCGGTGTGTGTGCCCGCCGACTGTTGAGCCACCCGGGGAAACGTCTTTTCGTCTAACGCTTTGCGAAAGGAAAAAAAACCCGGAACACCCTTCGTACCGGTTGGCGTGTGGATCTATCGGAGTTCTAGATCCCAGGTCGCATTCGAGACGGATGGGAGCGAAAAAAAACGGTTCTACGTTTTCAATTACCGGCACGCTTTTTAAGATGATTAAATGACACATCAAAGAACGTCAAGATGGCAACGATGGTGCCATGTTTTCTTTTCTTTTTTCAGGGGCAAATGTTTGCTCATTTCTAGTTCCGGGTCGTTTTGTCGTGCAGCGAAATGTGGGCAAAGAAACGATGGTTCTACTTCAATGTATGAAGTATTGCGATTCAACTTTCAGAAAAGAGTTCGGTAGAATTGTCTTGACAGATTCTACGTTCTGCTCGTCATTCGCATTGCCCTGCGGAATCGTATATTCGCAAAAAAAAATATCATTTGTATCGAAAAATGTTTGCCGCTGCTGGCCCGGGCCCTTTTTTATCATAATTGTTTTTGACACCGTCCGCCGGAGCATATCAGGGGGTCGATGGTCAGCTCGAAGGCCAACCAGGGGGCCGTCGATTAGTTTCGCTGCTTCATAATCGATTACAGCACATCGCTTCCGGGAGTGGCGTTTGATGGATGCACATTTGCATCCATCACGCAGACCGCCGGTCACCGTTGGGGCCACTTCTTTGCGCTCTGCTCAGTAAGCGAACCGTAGTTAAAATCTCTCACCTCTTGGCTTTCATCCTTACACCGACACACCATCCAGCGCCGGCCCGTCAAGCGAGACGCGCGCGTCATTTAAGTCACATCAATATGAACGAATGCCTTCGGCTGTAGCTGGTCGGTTCGCCACGCCCGGAAGGCCGGTGCATGTAGTTGACCGCAAAATCGCAAATGAAAAGCCGGTCAGAATGCAAATAAACATGGGACGCGGTTGGCTATCATCGATGCTGTAACCTCCCGGCGGCGGGGGGCCACGGCCCAGCGCAACCAGAACGACGCTCATTAACGAGCGCCCCGGTACTCACAATGCTCACAAATTAACCTGCCACAGCCAGACCTTGACAGGCGGCCAAGTTCAGGAGCAGCAGCAGCAGCAGCCCCGGCGGGGAGCAGTTTTGCGCAACGTATCGTTAATGGTCGGTTTCGATAAAAATCTTGTTAAAATCGAGGGCAGACCGAGATGGGTCGATTTTTGAGGGTGCAATCCCACAGCTTTTAGTATGATAGGTCGGTTTCATATCACTAGGGACTTATCTAGATTAGTATGCTTAGAAGGAAAAAAGGTAATTCTTAAAACACGCGAAGTCTGGAATGGAATCGAAAATGGATCACTTCCAGTTCAATGGTCAGAGCATAAAGCATGTCCCATATTTACCATTATGGATATAAGGCACCATCTACAGCAGTTGTTTCAAAAGCTCATAAAACCTTTAAACACTCACGTAAAAGTATGAAATGATCAAATGAAAAGTATAAATGGCACTGCTTAACTTCCCATAACCGAACCGAAGACAAACTCTGTTCTCTGTGTACCAATCGCAAAATGATGATTTAATTTCCCGTAACACAGAATGTCTAGGGCGCAGCCATGCAGCCGGCAGCGCATTAAGCTTTCGCCATAAATTAGTCAGCTGCCAATGTTGGGCGCTAACGTCAGGTAACTCCATGAAAAATAATTTCAAACTTTTATTACCCACGAAGTGCTCTCCAGGTGCACGCGGCGAATGCACATTTTCATCAAGTCGCACCAGGTCGCGCCCTTTGTAGTCGCGAGAAGCGGATGCTAGACATCATCGCCTTCTGCTCCCTGGTCTTCCAGTGCACATGTAGAACCGCGTCCTACATTCCGGCTACAGCCCTGTGCTGGCGTTTTGAAAAATGAGTGCACAATAAGTCTTGAAAGAAGATTAACGATAGCGAAAACCCGGCTACTCGGTTCCGGCTTACAACGTAAAAAGGTCCAAATAACGCCGGTTCGTGTGTGTGTGTGTGTGAGAGAGAGAACTCGGGACGATGTTCTGTACTGCACTTTCAACCCGGGGGTGGATTTGCACCGGATGTACCCATTTTTCGGTCGGTGCCGCAAACCAACGGAGAGGATTGTTTGAAAGGACGAACAGAGCTAGGGGCCGCCGCCGCCGCCGTCGGGAGAAGTTAATTTGCACTGATAACGACAAAGTTGTGCATTGGGCCACCCCTTCGAGGGAGCAAGCCCATCGGGTTCGCCTGGCGGAGAAAGCTTCACGTTCTCTGTCTGCGGCTGTGGACTAATTGATTTCACCGGAGATTACATTAATTAAGTGTTTATGTAGAAAAG
The DNA here is from genome assembly GCF_943734635.1 of Anopheles cruzii. Taxonomy (NCBI): domain Eukaryota; kingdom Metazoa; phylum Arthropoda; class Insecta; order Diptera; family Culicidae; genus Anopheles; species Anopheles cruzii. The sequence goes on from NC_069145.1 coordinate 31,742,183, forward strand.
CATGTCACAACCCGCGTTTACCGGTTAGCTAATTAGGGTGTGAAAAACTTTTCCTTCCGTTCTACCCTCGTTCCGTGGTCTGTGCCCCCACCGCAGCGGGCACGCGGATTCTTCTTCTATTTGCTTGTCTGTGGGCACCGAGAAGAAAAAACTATGCGCCTTCTAGTGCACTTCGGTGCGGGTGCCGGAGCATCCAAAGATGGTCAAAAGCGATGCCGGCCTGAGACCGCCGACTATTTATCATCTGTGCCAACGCGGCTCCCCGTCGTCCATCGTTGGCTCAATTCGAAGCTGAATGGCAGCAGAGACGGCTCAAAAGCCGCTGACTAATGCGCCAGCAGCCCGAAACAGGGCCGCCTTCCGGCACACAGCGGGAAGTCCTAGTTCTCACACCGCACGCCGCGGTGCATGGTTCTAGCCGTCATCGGTGGATTGGTTAACTCTGCCGCTCCGGGGGGCTCTGCTGTACAGTGACTCATCGTACGGCGTAAAATTTATCTCTCAAGTCGCTTGTCGCACCGCTCCGGTGGCGTTCGAAGGCAGCAAACTTCTTGCTGCGCTGTTCGGTGCACTCTGGTGGCGCACCTTTGGGGAGGCACTTGCGCCGCAGTCTGCTTAGGCGCCGAGAGTCAGCGGTTTTACTGGGTTGTTCAATAAGCTTCGATAAGAAAAACACAATTTTATGGTTTGAAAAACACTTTATTGTTCAGTATGGTATTCCTGCAACATCCTGATACACTTGTTCCAACGAGACGCCAATTGATGAATGCAATCCCTGAAGTCGACTGCAAAATACATTTCCACGGCTGTTAAGACCTCATAATTTGATGAAAAACGCTTTCCACGCATGCATTTTTTTTTTTGGTCTGGAAACAGATGGAAGTCGCTAGCGGCCAAATCTGGCATATAATTTGGTGGTTTTTGCCATTGTCAAAATGCTCTTGTGGCACGTTATATTGTCCTGATGAAAAATAATTTTTTTCTTCTGCAAACCGTGTCTTTTTCATGATTTTTTTCATACAGCTGCACCAAAAGGTTACAATAATATTCAGAATCTCTATGGTTTCAGGGGTTGTTACTGTTTTCGGACGTCCTTGGACGTGGATCTTCTTCAAGGCATGTACGACAACGTTTAAATTCAACAACTCATCTTTCTACTGTACTAATTGAAGGCGAAGAGTCCTTATCAGGGCGAAGACGAAAAGTCGAGAACATTCATTCATAAATTTCAGTTGATTTTAATCCTTCCAAACATAAAAAAAATCAATCACTGCACGTACTCGATTTTTCCGATGTAAAAAACACTGTGACACGTCGATACTAAATGGCTTGCAAACAAAGAATGAAGAGACAGATTGAAATGAAACTTCACATACGTTCATATGAAGAGTGTACAAACATAAGAAAACAAAATTAGGTTAGCTGCAGCTCCGCCTGATATTGAACCGCAAAGCCTTTTGAACAGCCTCGTATATTGGCCCGTTGAGCTTCGGAACCCTTTTTTGTGTCGGACCGCAGCCGGAGATCGGTGGACGATACGAAGACATGACGCGAGACGCATACGTTCGGTGCACCACGCACTGAACCGGGGCCATTCTGGACTCGAGACCTCGAGCACCAGTGTCAGAGCTTGCCCCGTCGACGGCTGATCCTATCGATCAGGAAATGCCTCGGCCTGGCCTTAGCGCGTTGAAAACATAACGCAACTCATAACCGCGGATGGGGGCGATCCACAGACGCGCGCATCATCTATCATTGGACATTGGACAGCGCGCAGAAATGCGGCGAGCGGCGAGCCCTGCACAATGCAGTCAACCCGCGCCAGTGGGGGGACTTGACCTCGTTTCTCGAGGCCCCGTTTGCGACCAAAATCGAATTAGTTCGCCGGTCGCGCCGGCGCGGAACCCTTCGCTCTGGAGCGGTCCGCATGGCGGCCGGAAATGAAATTCCAACCTGACCGCGCGCGTTTCGCTTCGCTTGCGGGACGCAAGCGGCCATAATTGTTGCTTTTAATTGCACCCATTGCCCCCCCAATTTGTTGTGCATTATTTGACCAGGTTTGTTCCAGGCCCAGGAAGCAACGGTGCCAAGTCCCGACCCGACCCGGGGCTGCGATGCAGAAACAATCAATTAATATGGCCGCGCGGTTTGGATTTACAGTTCGGTTCGGTTCGGTCCAGCTCATCAGTTTTCCCAAATTTATCACCGAAACAAATGGGGACCGGAACCATTATTTCATCGAAACCACACCGGCCCGGGCGGTCTTCGGGCTCTCGGCATGCAAACAGAGACACCCGGGGCCGCCCGTTTATGGTGTCGGTTTCGTTGCTTTTCGCTTCGCAAACAACAGCGCCCGCGACTGACGGCTGGCGATGGCCACCGCACCGCAATCCACGTTTCCTGCACACTGAACCGGGTCGCCGTTGACCAACAAATCATTAATTTCTGATTTGCTCATCCGGTTGCCGGGCTCCGGCCTGTTGGTCTGTTGGCATTGTCAAATATTTACCTTTTGTTTCGTCTGCTCCTTTATCGCTGCCTGCTACGACCGCGCTACGACACACAGGATGACCTGCCCGGGCAAGCGTTGCTGGACGTGGTGTTCGCCCGGCTAAACCTGATAGAGACGGCCTACTTTGGGATTCGTTACATCGACCAAGACGGCCAAACGGTAAGTAACGGGGCGCGCCGTCCGTCTTCTGGGCGTTTTCTTACCTCGTCCCGTCTACTCACACCACACAGCACTGGCTGGATCCGTCGGCCAGACTATCGCGGCAGCTGAAGGGCGGCAAGGTTCCTCCGTATGACCTCTACTTTGGCGTCAAGTTCTACGCCTGCGATCCCTGCAAGCTGGTCGAAGAAATTACTCGGTATGTCACTCTAGCCCAACACACACACACACACAGGGGCGCATCTAACTCGGCGGGGGTTTAATTACAGATACCAGCTGTATTTGCAAGTTAAACAGGACATCCTCCAAGGGCGATTGCCGGTGTCGTTCGAGCTTGCGGCCGAACTGGGGGCGTACGTCGTGCAAGGTAAGCTGGGACGGGGGTGGGCGGTCGATTGAGCGGTGTCCTACGGTCCAAGACTCTCTCTCTCTCGCTTGTGTGACTCTCCACTTCCACTTGCAGCCGAGCTGGGCGACTACGATCCACGGAAGCATCCGCTCGGGTACGTGTCGGAGTTCCGGCTGCTAAACAACCAAACGAAGGAGATCGAATGTCGTATCCACGAGCTGCACATCCAGCTCGCCGGCATGTCGCCGTCGCAGGCCGAGTTCAACTACCTGGACAAAGTCAAGTGGCACGACATGTACGGTGTCGACCTTCATCCGGTGCTGGTAAGCTTTCTGCGTGGCGAGTGTCAGAGTTGGTCCGATTCAAACTGCTTGTGCGGCACTTTACAGGGCGAGGACAGTGTCGAGTACTTCCTCGGTCTCACTCCGGGCGGCATCGTGGTGCTGCGCAACAAGACCACCGTGGCCCACTACTACTGGCCCCGGATAGCGAAGGTGTACTACAAGGGGCGCTACTTTATGCTTCGCGTCTGTGATAAAAATGTGAGTATCCATCGCGCTGGCCGGACTCGAGAACCCGAGTGGTGACGCTAACCCTGTCGCGACTGTTTCCAGAATGAGGTTAGTACGTACGGTTTCGAGACACCAAAAAAGAGTGCGTGCAAGCACCTGTGGAAGTGCTGCGTGGAGCATCACTCGTTCTTCCGCCTGGTGCGGGTCGCACCGATGCAGGCCACGGGGACGCTCGGCAGCAAGTACGGGTATGTTGTCCGGCGCCGTTCGTCCGGTGTCTAGCATCGCGCGATACTTTAACGCTCCATTACGATTTCAGCGGCCGCTCGGAACGCCAGCCCATGAAGGATATTCCGGGACAGCAGCGGATCGCACCGCCGTTCACCAGGACGCCATCGCGCAGACAACCGCGCCGGACGATGGTCGATGTGCAGCCGGTGGAGGAGAAACTGTTTGACGCACCGAAGTACATTCAGCAGGAAATCAAATCCATCTCAATACCTCAACCGGCCCAATCGTAAGTCCGCGTAGATTCACCTGGCACACAACGTTCACCTCACGTTCCGTTCTTTCTTCCATCACTCGGTTCGGTCCTGCACCACACTCCTGTCCTGTCGGCACAACTGGGTTCCCGGGTTAGATTTGACAGTCCGTATCGCTCTACTTGCAGCATACCGGCCGCACTGAACGGTATCGCTGGCACGGGCGGCAAGTGCCAGGGCGCGGTACAGCCGCCGGACTCACCGCGCAGTACCCGCAGTGCCCCCTGGATGCGGTCGCAGCAGCGGGGCCTGTTCGGGATCAACTCGAGCCCCAAATCGGTGCGCTCGGCATCGACGAGGATGAGTGCGCCGGCCAACAACGCCCGAATGCGCTCCAGCTCGGTCGAGAGCCACTCGTCGAACGAGTCGCGGTCGGGCCGTAGGCGCCGGCAACGTAGCCGCCGGGTGTCGGACAACGAGAGCGAAATGAGCCGTGGCTCGGGACGCTCGGGCAGGTCACATAACTCACACCGAAAGCACCGGCGGCACCGGTCCAAGAACCGTCGCAATCGGTCCGACACGGAAAGCCGCGATCGGAGCTGTTCCGGGCACCGGCGGTCCACGGACTCGATCGAGCTGGTCGACTCGGGCGAACAGTGGCTGGAGGTGCAGCGCAAGCAGCACTCGGATGCGGTCCCGAAGGCGGCCGTCATCAAGAGCAGCCAGGTGATGAAGGGAACGCACCCGGACTCGGGCATCGTCCAGCATCACCAGCGGAGCCGGCGGCACCGGAAGCACCGGTCGCCCTCGGAGAAGATATGGTCCAGTGAGCTGACGAAGCACCTGCAGTTCGATCTGGTCGATACGACCGGCATGACGGAGGACCAGCTGCGCGAGATTCCGTACACGGTGGTCGAGACGAACCATGCGGCCAAGAAACCGAACACGCTCAAGGTACACAAGACTAGTCACCACTCGACGACATCGCTTTCGAGCCACCACCATCATCACCACCATCCGCAGCAGCAGCAGCAGCAACAGCAGCCGCAGCAGCAGCAGTATCAGCCGCCCCAACACCTGCCGCCACCGCCGCAACAGCAGCAGCATCATCATCATCAGTATCAGCAACCGCCACAGCAGCAGCAGCAGCACACGGTCGGCAACAATCGGATTGACCGGATAAGGGAGTACCCGAAGGGCGGTGATACTAGCAGTCTGGTGGAGAACGGCGTAAACGGGGGTTCGATACGATCGGCCAGTACGATCAGCTCGTCCAGGGAGTACGACCGCAACTCGGGTCTCATCAGGTAAGGCTGAGGGATTGGTGTCAGCAGAAGAAATCGTTCACGATCCTTGCCCCTTGTTCTCCAGAATGATGTCCAGTATGAGCATGGGTGACTTTATCTCGCCGACCGGCTCGAGCCTGAGCCCGCTCGACAGCTCGGGGCTGCGGGTATCGCACGAGCACACCGATTCCGGACTGGGAGCCGATCAGGACTACGCGTACTCGTCGGAAAGGTACGTCGCCCCACGGTACGCTTAGGAATTCCATTTTTAAAACCCCCTGCCCGGTCCATTGTAGGTCCAGCGACAGTGCAAAGTACGGTACGAACAAATCGTCCGGAGCATCCGTCACGTCCGGGCACACGAAGTCGTCGTCGTCGAACAACATGAAGTCGCATCACCACACAGTGAGTAGTCGGAAACCGCCGCTCTGTCCCGGTCGGTCTGGGGCAGGACCATTACCACCGGTTACTTCTGCCATCACACAGCAGCCGCTGCTTCAACAGCAGCAGCAGCAGCACCAGCAGCAGTCTCCGCTGCAACCACCACCACCTCACCCGAGCAAATTCTCATCGGTACCGGGTGTACATAGTGCCAACGGCAGTAACAGTCGCTTGATTAACACCAGTAACACTCACTACCAAAACAATCATTACACGTTTAGTCTAACCCGAAACCCCACCCAGACCCACCATCAACATCAGCATCCGTCCCAGCAGCAGCAGCAACAACGGCACCTCGGTCCCGGTCCACCACTCGGTAGTAGTCTCGGTAATGGGTTAAGCACTAGCACCTACCTGGACGCGACGCTGGCCACGCTCGCGTCGTCTGCCGCCGCACCCTATCACTACTACTTCGACGGGACCGGCTTCCGGTCGAACGTGGGCCCGTCCGGAAGCGGGTACCACCAGCCGGTGACGGTGGGCGCCGGTAGTATCCGTGGCACCAAGTCCGACATCGGTGTCTCGGTACGGCCGAAGCGCCACTATCACCAGCAACACCTCCAGCAGCAGCAGCAACACCACCACCTGCCGTACATCAGCAGTGTGCATCGGCCGGTGGCGGCGAGCAGTGAGCGGAAGCGACGACTCGGGGCATCGTCGTCGCTCGGCAAATCGATCGACTACCTGGAAAACTATAAGACTGGCGTTGAGCGGCTCAACCAGAGCAACAACAACCACAACAGCACGGACGTTGCCGGTGTGGGTAGCGGCAGTCCGGAAGCTTTCACCGGACTGCTCGCCACCGGAGGTAGCCAGAACGTGCTCAATAACAATCACTGCCCGTCGCCACCGGGGCCGGAACCGTCCGCTGGTGGCTATTTCGATGCCAATCGCAACCAGAATGGTGACGGCAGTGTAAGTACAGTGTGTACAGCACTCTCTCTCTCTCTCGCTGTCCCTCGGAATGCCTGCCCTGCCCTGCACGCCTCTGAACACCCCTTCTGCTGCATGCAAACGTGTCGCCCTCGGTCGTGTTTAGCTGCATGTTACTTAAGTACCGCCCCACTCGTGATGTTTTGTCCTCCATTAGGTGGCCCCTTAGAGCTAGCTGGCTAGTGATGCCCCTGAGAGTTATGCAACCCGCTTCCACCGCTCGCTGTAATGTATGGCTTGTCTTGCGTAAAAACTGGAACGAACCTCACGTGCAGCGCCCGTGTGTGTGTGTGTGTGTGTGTGTCGAAGTGGATTCTGTCCTTGTTCCAACCGTGATGGCCTTCATCTCTACCTGCTCTCTCAATGTGGAAATGGGCCTGCTGGGGCGGAAATGGAACCCTTACCTAACATCCCATTGTTGCCCGCGGGGTACTCCTGACCGGGTGTGCGGTGCACCGGGGAAACTTTCGTCCGCGAAAAAAGGCACGGCCGAAGCAGGGGTGAAAATCGACGAAACAGCTTACATTGTACCTGGCTGCTGGTTGCTGCTGTTGTTGTTTCTGGAGCAGAATCACACAAAAAAGTGGGGAAAGAAAATGTTGCTCCATCCGGGCGGTAGCAACAACAAACGGTACAGCCATTCACCGCCGTTCCCATCCACCGTGCATTCATTATTGGTCTGTGCTACCTCTTTGTTGCACCACCGCATCCTTCTGCTGCGCTTGCCGCTCTCTCTTGCCGAAGGGTGAAGCGTTTGATCCGTTTGTGGTATGCTTCAGCGAACAAAGAAAGCTTTTCTGGCATTCCCGGCGCTGCACGTGGACCGCCGCCAGCCCTCCGTCCGGTAAAAGGAAATGCGCGCAGAAAACCAACCCAAATCGGGCAAAAAAGAGACCACAACGAAACAAACGGGGAAAAAATTGGAATGCAAAATATGCGCACAGATTCTGGGATGGCTGCGCGTGGCCTCACACACACATACACACACACTATTATCACCGGTGTGCCAGTTTTCCCGAGATTTTCCACGAAGCGTGTGTTTTTTGTTTGCTATTCAAAGCCCATTTTCCTTACTTCTCGGGGATGGGAAATTCAACCTCGTCCATCAGCCGGGACACGGGGACAGTCCGGGCTTCGTGCGGCCAACCGCCGCACGTTGTCACACGACCCCGGGCCACGGTTGTAACAGTTCCGTTGATTTTGCGTGCGATGTAAAAGTTTTCCACCAGACCCCGTCGAACGTAACGTTCCGGTAGTTGGTCCGTCCGAACTAACCAACTCTGCACGCTCCACGAGAGATTCCCGGGGAACCGGGCCCCTCGTTCCTCGTTCTATTGCTAAGTCCACCGTCGGACCAGTTTCCTCTTTCTTTGGGTGTCCTCGGAGTCCTTCAATCGGAAATAACGGTCGCGCAGTTCATCAACAATTTTTATTGTTTTCCACCGACTCGGAGCCAACTTTGCTCAATTAAATGGGTGAAATCGGTCAGTACCGCGGGTCGACACCTCGTCTGGTCGGCTCCTTTAACTTCCTGCATGTGACCCCCCGCCCCGCCCGGTCCAGAGTTGCATGCCTCCGACCCGGCTGGAACAAAAGGAGTTTAGTGTTTCGTTAGTGTGGTTTTTAGTGTTTGCCATATCGATACTCTCTCTTTCTCACTCACTCCCTCCGATTGATTTCCCGGGTCACCCGTGTCACAATGTGTCTAACAACTGCATGTGTATGTGTTTCCTCCTGCTTGCGAGCCGGTTCGGTTTCGCTCTTTGCACGCGAGCCACCACACGGCCGACGGCCACCACCCAAGCCACCTTCCACGAGCGTGTGTGTGTGTGTGTGTGGACTGTTTTAATAAAGCGCGCGCGCCATGCGCCCCATTTTCCGCACCTCTAGAACGCGCGAACGCCGGGAGGCGCTAGTGAGAATGGCAACCGGCACTCGGAGGCAGGCGTTGCGTCGCCCACCACCACCACCAGCAGCCCGTCGTACGGCCAGAACGTAGGGCCGGCCAAGGGCGCGGCTGCGACGGTCGGCCGGGGACTTTCGGCCGGTTCCGGTCCCGGGACCTGGTTCGGTGTCGGTAAGCACAGCAACCACCGTTCGTCCAGCTTAGAGCTGATACTAACACCTATCATACAGAGCCGACGGTAAGTAGAAACGGGGGCGCCTACGGGAGGTTGTGATTCGTCTTGAAAGGGAAGCGACGACCCGCCATGAAGCCTGCTCCCCGGATTTGGTCGATTTGGTATTGGGAGTTCAAACGACCGAAAACGGTTCAACCCATTGGCCGAGCGCGTGCCGGCAAAAGTAATAGGGAAACAACCAACCATACTTCATTGCGCCTATTAGCCACAGATCGGGTGTAACCGATATTGCATACATTTGGGCGCTTTTCCTTTTAACAGCGAGATGTGGAATTTACGACGCCATTCGGCAGTTACTGTAATCCGAATTAATTTATAATAGACAGAGAAGACCATATAGGCGTGGACATGTTTTTTTGAACAAACCTCCCCCCGCCGGTTTTATGCTCGAACGAGCGACAGCAAATGGAGCATTACTCACAAAGCGAACCGCTAGCTTAAAATAAACTTCCAACTTCTTCCAAATCGCCATGCGCCATGCTTTTCCAGGGACTACTATGGCAACATAATCTGGCAATCGGGGCTCGGGTTCCAAATAGCCGCCGCTCCAACCCCTGTGAACCCACTGCTACCTCACGACGCTGCTGATTATCTTCTCGTTGGCGGAGTCTAAATTTGTGACACAAATCGTACGCTTCAAAGGCCCATCGTCGCTGGCACACGTCGCCGGCGTTCACGGTTCACGAATTCCCATCTCGGCAAGGCTTTGGGTTTCGGCATCAAATACCTTATTAAGGCAAGCACGTATAAATGACACTGTTTCCACCGGATTTTGTGTGCCGCAAGACGCAACGCAGCGCACGTTATCACGTTTAACACTTTCGACGGTGAATCCTCACCTTGAACAAAGGGCAAATTGTTGAGTGAACAACCTTCGGCCACCGCCGAAATAACACCAACACACCGCCATGGGCTCTCATTGTCTCGCTTGGTTCGTTCAATGGAAATTTTACCTCATTAAGGGCATGATGTTTTTTTGTTCTTCGGGGGAACTGAAAACAAAAATTTGGAATGCCCAATACCCGGGCGGTGCTCGGAGAATTTGCGGCCCAAAACAGAACAAAGTGCTACTTGGCAAATCAGTAACCCGGGGGGCCACACTCAATTGCCACCGGGCGGGCCCTGGGAGCCGGGCCCTCGGCATAACACGCTCATCCCCGCGCACCGCGACCGTCGAAAGGTTTTTGTGGCTCAACTTTCGCCGAAAGTTGGGCCAAATTCAAAAATTCCTCAAACAAACATAATGACCCGACACAACATCCTTCGCTGAAAAATGGGCAACCATCCCGTCGGCGTTCGGCCGCAGCCTCGTTCGGTACCGTTTCGGGCCACCGGAAGAGGGAGTGTCAGGGAGCCCGCACGTGGACGCCCGCACGTGGACCCGCAACATGCTACAGCCCAGCGGTGTAGCATGTTGTGGAGTGCTTGAAAAAATTAACATTTCCGAAGAGGGTACCGATGCACTCTCGTGGGTAGCAAAACCACTCCGTGGTCGCCCTCGGCGCGTTCGGAACTAAAAGTGGAACCGCACAAACGATTTGGGGCAAAGCGGTGGGAAAAACTTGGCCGGGCTGTGCGCTAGTTTGAAAAGCCAACGCCGGCCCCGGGAACCCTCGAACCCGATGGGGCCCCTTTTTTGGTGGATGATTTCCGCACATTTCAATACCGCCATAAGCACACAAGGGGTCGGCCGGACGGACGGATTGCCGGTGCTCGCTCTGATTGGTCCGGTGGCCGAGCCCAGCTTCTGGTCGGCAGTTAACCCCTCGCTTACGATGCATGTATGCTGTGATAACAAACTTATCACGAACCTGGCCCCGTTGAAATGCTGCAACCGCAGCGTGAAACGGATATCACATGTTCACGGCGAGGGTTACACATCCCTTCTGCCTCGGTGCAGATACGGTGCTGGAAAAGCATGGACGAATATCGGGGCTCCTGGTTGGCGCACAAAATTGGCGTTGCTTAGCTTAGTGATAGCGCCCGGAAATACCCTTCAATTATTGTTTGCTTTCCACGATTAGCTAGCTGATGAAGTTAATTGCCGAGTTCTAAGGCGCCGCTGAAATTCTGCGGCCTTCGTCGAGTCAGCCTTTCACGTTTTTCGTTTACAGACAGTGGTTTCTATGGCAGTTCAAGCTTTGGCTTCGCATCGCCGAAAACTCTCAGCAATGGCAATCCGTTGCAACTGGAAATAATGAATCGTGCGCTCTTTTACGGAACAACGCTCATGCAACGTGATGCAACGTGGCTTCAGTAATGTTGTGACCTCAACCAAACAAAACCTAGTTTTGTGCCAATATCTTACCGTTGATTGTGAAATCCATCGTTTCACCAGCAATTTTGACTTGACTCTCGCTCACTTTTTTAGCTTTGATAAAAGGATTGAAAATTATTCGAAATATTCTTGAGCTCACGCTCATGCTCTGCCTTCCAAATGTGAGTCAGACTGAGACTGAGTTTTAATACTTTCAAACTTTTGATGTCCACCACAAATTTTATGAGCTTTCAAAGGTGCAATGATCGTGTACTTTTGAATGTACATCACAAACTGTTTGATTTTAATGCGAAACTGAGCTACTTGAATAGAATTTTCAATGTTTTCCTTGAGATTACACGACAAAAATGGGTGCTGCAAGCAAACTACCTGCTAAACTCAATTCTCAAAACGAAGACCGACATTTGAAAATAGGCTCCTGAGAAAAAAATGGTGTACTTCAAATGTTTACGCGAACGTCCAACAGTTCACTTGTTCACTACAGGACAATGTGACACCCGCCAGCCAGCCAGCTTAACCATCGCAGTAAGCATGGCCCCCAAGCAACATCGTTGCTTGGTTGCAAAACTGATGCTGCCTCACCGGCGCTCGCGTGCTAAGCTCACCGAAGACAGGCTAAGCTCTCGTGATCAAACAGTCTGCTGCCTGCCTGGTCGTGTAATCTCAGGTTCGCTGCACGACCTTTCTGCCCCGGATCAGCCCACGGGTGCTGCTCCTCTGCACAAAGCACCAGGCGTCCTCCATCGGCGTCCTCCAACATAAACAATTATACCGAAATCAATTCGCTTTCGGTGCGGTGCAACGGGGACCCCCTGGCCCCGCAACATGACAGCCGACTAATAGAGCAATCTATTTGCTTTAAAACTATGATTAATTATTCACTCCGTTCCAGCGGACCCGGTGGCGACAGGGCTGGTTCCCGTGGACACACGCTGGGATCTCGATGTCCTGTGGTTCGCCCCGACATCATCCTGCCATTTCATCATCGCTTCACTTTTTCGCTCGCTTCTCGAACGCTCTCTCTCTCTCTCTCTCTGACTCGCTCTCGTTCTCGGTCTATCCGCTACGCTACACCGTTCATCGATACAGGGGAGTCCGCTCCGTGGTCCATGGTCGCCTGGAACGGAGCTATCCTTACTGGGGAGTGTTTTCACTCCGCAGCGATAACAGCAAAAATTCCGTTTAGCTTATCGGAGTGAATTGGGCGTAAGAGTGGATCATTATTCACTTACTATTCACACCGCTGCGGAGCGTAAATTTAGTTCCAATTAGTAGAACAAATTCAATTTAAACCATCGCCTCTATTTGCATACACCGGGCGCCGCGTGTACTTGGGCTACGCCTCGTTGACTCTCGACAGACTATCGCGCTCGGTACGCACTTTGCGGCCAAATTTACGACGGCGCTGACGGCTGTTACATCTATCGGTGCCCGTCGATGCCGCTGTGTGTGTGCCTGCGCGTGCGTGCGTGTGTGTGTGTGGTTTGGTTTAATATTCTGCCCAACGTCGACGACGACGAGCCCACGGTACGGCACGGTTTTAATTTCGATGAAAGCCCATGCTTTCAGCATGATTTTCCCGTTAATTATGTCGACGACGAGTGCCGATGTGCGAAGACAAAAAAAATGTGTTTACCGTTTAAAAAACGCCGAGTTTTAATCTGTAGCTCATTAGAGGGATAAATCGGGGAGCTGGTATGTAAATAGTCCGGGCGTTTTGGCGCGAAACGTTTCCAAGTTAGCCAGCGTTCCGAACCGACGCCAGTAGCTGGCCCCACCACTCACACCGACTAACCTAGCCTCTAGACTCTGCACATGCGGACCGCTTTGAAGCGCGAATAAATAATTTAAGCCTTTGCGTAGTATCGGGCAGCCACTAGTTTGCTTGTACAATAACAAAGCCCTCGTCATTCATATCAGAATTAAAAAGGTAGTAAATGGGGCTCTCGGTGATGGTGCCGCAGAATCCATCAAAGGGCGATGCTTAGCGGCTCGACTCTTGCCGGCACCCTTCACTGTGTGTACATGATAGCAATTTGCGTTAAATTAATTCTCCCTTTCACATCGGCCCCCACGGGGGTGTCCCTTAGGGTAATAGGGTATCCTTTTAGCTGGCGCGGAACATCAGACTGCTGCACGGTGCTGGCGGGTAGTAACCACATGTAAACGGAAATTAATTTACAACACCCCCTACCGAACAGCTCATTAAAATCACACAATCCGGTCAATACACTGAATACACTGTCGGGCTGCTGCGGCCCGCTCGAACCCATTTTTGGCAGACACACTGCTGTGGGACTGTTGGGCGCATACGCCCCCCACCACTCTGGTCGGTTGCATAGTTTAATAGCATTTTGCGTTGGATTTTTCTGCTTCCATCCATTTCTTTACAGGGCTCAGTAATTATCGGTGAAATGAGCACGGAACTGTAACCGGACAAACGGCATGCAGCATGGTGACGCACTGACGGTGACGAAAACGAGTGGAGTCCTTCATCGATGGAGAAACTATTTGCCTGAGAAAAAAGGTGCAACACTGCAAAACTTTGCACCCGAAACACGTGTCTCGGTGTTCCATTTAGATGCACGCGACTGCTGAATGTTCGTTATTGTAAGACTCTAAACATCGATAGTGCTTAGAAGAAATGCGGCGAAACGTTTTTCGATGACTCTACACCAACGAATTAGCATTGATTTAGACAGTGTGGCGCTAAGCTGTTTGGCCGCAACGGCCTGAACACAGGAGTGAGCCAAACTTTTAACTCGTAGTGAACCGTAAACCGTATTTAAATGAACACTGTGTCCCGCAGTCAATGAGCGGCAGATTAGGATTAAAGATTAGTTTAAAACGAAAGGAAATTGTATAATGTTCTTGTACCACTAATGCAATCCAGAACCAAAAAATATGAATCACAACACTCAGTATTTACGCCTCGAAAGTGGGGCGTGGAAAATACGAACGAATTATACTTAGCACTAAACGCATAGCCTCTAACCAGTACTTAAAGCGAGTGAGAATGCGAGGTTCTTGATGAGGTGCGCAGGTAGTGATGTCAGTTCTCTCTGCTCTTTTGCGAGGCGAGCTGGCAGCTCCTCTTGCGCAAGAAAATAAGGGTCTAGGGTCTAAGTTTCGGTGTTTCTCCTCTACTCGGATCAGCAGGCTTAAGCAGTAGTCTTTTACTTAACAAACATAACAATCCGAGCAGCATAATTACGCATTCTGTGTGAGCAATCTCATTGTTAGGTGTTTTAAGGATCGCGTGTACACTGTGTTCCGTACGTTTATCTTCGTAATTATTATCATTAATATTATGTGTAACGCAAACTGCAATAATGGCTCTCTCTCTCTCTATGTTCGATGATGTTAACTTTTGAAGTTTAATTAACCCCACAGTGCACTCAATTTTGTATGACTGTAACATTTATAGTACCTCTTTAGAAGTAAATAAACTGAACCCGTGGATTCGGGCGGCTCAGCAAAGCTCCTCCTGGACCTTCCGGACCACCATTACTGTGGACCATGCATCCCGGGTTCGCCAGCAGCAATTGACGATTGTAATAAAGCGAAACGCAGAAATCATTCGTGCTCCCGTTGAGCAATCGGAAGATGGTACCTCCCAAAAAGCACACAATAAATATCAGAGTTGAATTGTAACCCATTTATCGGAGCGTTTCGTTTAATCTAATCTTCCACGTCTATAAAAGAAAGTCGTTTTAGTTACACTATTAGTTTAGTTTTAGTTTTAGTTACATTCCCGTGAAGTCACTATAAAACGTGGTACAACAAAAACGTCCCCGGTAAGTTTTGTCAAATTTGTGGAGCGTATTTTTCTGATTAACAAAAATGATCACATGCTGGCACCGTGTCACGGAAACCGCCCAAGACGTGGCGCAACATGCGAAAACCTCTGCGTCAATTCGAGAAGAAAAGCGCGAGTAGCGTTTTCCCAAATGTGTTCCCTGAAGCTTCCGACGGAAACTGTTTTTCTTTCGTGTATTGTTGCGATTCTTACCTTACTTTACTCCCCCATTTCTTTCGTTGGTAAATTTCTTTCCAATTCCAGTGGAAATAAAGACAATTCTGACGATGGGTTTTGCTATTTTAAAAGAAAAAGTTAGGAATTTATTACATGACGAGTGTCTTAAGGAGAAACACTATAATGAACAGTCACACATCCCACAGCTGGCCCTCACCAGGCAGCAGCCCGCAGCCACCCGCAGCAGGCCAGGGTGACCACTCCACGTTCACTCATGTGTCACGTCCGCTACGCCCTCGACCTGCTTTAGCAGATAGTCCGTGTGAACCGCGATAGTCGACCGAGAGGTCGCCGGCGATGGCAAACAGGACACTATCTATCTATCACTATCGTGATGTCCACGTCAGCTGGCGGGCGATTACGGTGTAGATTCGCGGCTGCATCCCCTCCAGCTCCTCGCCTACCTGGTAGGAAGGAAGTGCGGAAGGACGGTGAGTAACACATCCATTCCGTGACGGGAACAGGGTGCTGCTACGTACACTGAGCAACGCGGAAAACACCTCCCGGACGACGTGTATCGAGGGCGTTCCGACGATGCTGCCGATCCGCTGGAGACCCAGTTTCCGGTTGAACATGCTGGACCGCTTCAGCCAGCAGCGGATCCACGATTGGCGGGGAAACTGAACTTGCGCGTCAGGATCGACGTCGACAATGTGGCATGTTCACGGCTCGGGGGACCATCTGCGTTGTTTGGTCTTGTGCCTGAAAATAAAACAAAAAATGTTGAGTTCTTAACTGAATAAAAAAAGAAAGGCTTAAATAGTCTAAAATGCCCAATAAAGAATAATTAAAATACTTTTTTATGTATCCTAATCCTAATAAAAAAAATGAACTTGGTAAAATTCAAAATCTACTTTTTTATTGCCTCTGAGGTGGAACAAAGTTCGCCGGGCCAGCTAGTACTGTTATAAAAATTACAAACATATCACATATCATTACACATCACAAACGCCACTTTCGTCCGGCCTTGCTTAACACGGTTACAGGGGTTGTTGGTTTGTTTGCCTTACAGGAATTTGTATGCTCCGAATGTGCTAGATTCTTGTTACAAGGTTGGTGTTGGCTTTTAAGATACAAAGAGCATTTCGAACCAAAATTTTAACTAAGCACTGGCCGTCTCGAGCCTTACAGGTAATTCTCATTTGTTCCTGATAACGCATTCGTGTTTAGTAATTTGCATTGAATGAGGTGTTGTTGTGCTTTGGCTTTTTTTTAGTGGGGTTTTGGTGAAAGTGGCATCTTCGAGAAATGCTACCCACTGGTCTTTTTACATAGCGAGTCGTACACGGCGGTCAGCTGGAACAAGATCAAGGAACAGACAATTAGGTTTACGCACATTATATTCTTCGTACGCGAAAGCAATAACACTACGTGCTCACGATTAAGCTTAACTAGAAATGTTTGAAATATGATGAAAAAAAATTCGTCATACTTCTAGTACACCATTCCATTTGTATTGTTCACCGAGCAACCTGAAAACCACGACAGGTCACCCTCCCAGTTACGCAAACTCTGCCATATTAAACTTACTTGTGGCCCCCAAAAGCAAACATCGTGCATTTATGAATAATGAAAAAAGCCATTCCGACTCAAACGCTCGTGGCTTAGCGCGAAGCAGGAAAGGGTACGGGAGCATCGGTCTGAGCACCGAAGGGCCTCGTAGGGCCACGACACCGATACGCCGAACTGTTTTCCGATTCATTGCCCGTGAAAACGATTGCCGCTCGAAGGCGTCGACGGGATCGGAATGAATATTAATGTCTAGGACATCAACATCATCATCATCATACACCCCAGGGTTAACCAGGCTGTCTGTTTTACTACTTGTCGTCGTCGGCATTACCGCCGGACCATTTCGAGGGTCCTCTCGTGCGACTGCGAATGAGAACTTCATATTATTTCTTCGCACACAAATCATCGGTAATGGTTTTGGCGCTCATTATCATTCGAACCTACCTCTACCCCACGGAGACCGGCAGCAGACGTATGATGGCGCACAACATGGTGAAGATAAAAATTTGACAGAACCAAATGTTCAGAATATCCTTTGCGGCGGCGACACAGAATTTGATCGGTGGCGGGCAGGGTAAATATTTGATAGCAAACCAAAGCGATCCATTTCCTCGTGGTGGGTGTAAATACCATCCGCCAGCCAACGCGCAGACCAGTCGTCTTTGACGGGTTAGTCTGCCTTCGCGTGTAGTTCGTACTTTGAAGTCGAGCAGCACTTTGGTGGTTTGGGACTAAATTTTAATAAGTGTGTATTTCAGTGCGAATCTATCTGACATTTCGAATAAACAGAATAGTAACTCCCTGGTGCACGATGCTAAAGGACCGCAAACTGTGGACCATCTCCGCCGGAGCACTCTCGACACCCGAAAGCTCCCATTCCGGGCGTCAGCAACCAAGGTACAGCTTCAAGAAGGAGCTCTTTCAGCTGTTCACCTCCATCAGCGCGCATTGTTACCACCAGTTGGCCCAGGCGAATCGCAGCATTTGGGAACGACTGTTCTGGCTCCTGGTGCTGGTCCTGGAAGTGGCCACACTCGTCACTCTGACGCTGTCGGCGTGGAACAAGTTTAACGCGAACCCGCTGATCACCACGCTCTACGATACGATCTATCCCATCGCGAACGTGCCCTTCCCGGGGATCTCGCTGTGCAGCAACAACCGCATTTCGCGCTCCGCCGCCGGACAGTACGCCCGCAATCTGGCGCAGCGTGACCCGGAGCAGCGCAACGAGAGCTACTTTCTCGAGCAGATCGCACTACTCGGCAAGCTGTACGACTTCGACTTCGAGAATCTGCACCAGATGACCAAGTTTCAGGAATTTCTCGATCTGCACGATGTGAGCAACGCCACCGGCATGTACAACGCCCTGGACACGCTCGGCAAGGTAAAGAGACCACCAGGGTGGAGGTGAGAGGTTTGTGGCTAACTGTGTCCTTTAAGCTGTCACCCCGGTGCGAGGATATGCTTCTGCGTTGCTTCTGGAAAAGCATAGAGTTGCCGTGTATGCTCCGGAACGACATGATTGAAGTGCGGCGCACGCAGTACGGCTTTTGCTGTACGTTCAACTTCGTAGGACACAACGAGGACAGTGAGTAAGTGTTGATGCCTCTCGAGGCCGGAGCCCGGCGATCCAGATTTGGTCTGGACGCCAGCATGCTGCGGCTCCTTCCTAGTTGTAAACCTTTCCCCGTCCTAAATGTAGTTCTTTGGGCTCACAAGAATAGACCACTCAGGTTCCCGTTACTTGTGCTAACGATTACCAAATATTATCCATTTTTTGAAGTCCATTTAGTAAGGAAACCAAACGAGCTTTATTGTATCGATTTTTATTTGTGCACCAATAGTTTGAGTTTCTCTTCGATTTTCCTTCGCTTTTTGACAGTTCTGTTCACATATTAGTTGATTTAAGCATCATCTCTAATTATAGTGTAGATAAAATTTTAGTTTTGTTATGTTTACTACTACAGTAGACGTAGTCGTTGATAATGTGAAGTTAATAAACCTACCTACACCATAGTGGAGCAGGGAGCAAATCAAACCAAGTTAAGCACCGCAAACTCGTAACCCTTGGGTCTGTCGTGTCGTTTTCTCTTCGGCTATCCGTCAGAATTCATCCGCCACCGTACCACTTGGACATAGGCGGACCGGAAATGGGGCTCGTAGTGCTGCTGAATGGGTCCGCTAATGACTATTTCTACAACTTGTTCAACAACATCGGATTCAATGTACGAAGTATTTCCACCCGAAAAACGCGACTTAATCCCTTAACCGTGACTCCGCTCGGCGCTTGTAAAACGAGGGCAGGAACGCTCCCAAAATCCTCCCACACAGAAACGACAGACGAGCGGGGAGTTGATGCGCTTTCTATTACTTTCCGGGCCGACGGTTGCGTGGTTTCGTTACAGCTTCAAATTTTCAACCCCACCGAAGTGCCGGACATCACCGCCGGCGGAGTGAGCGAGCAGTTTATCCAGCTCGGCACGGAAACCTTCGTCCGCGTGGATGCCATCACCATCTACAGCGAGCCAGACGTGCGGCGTTACTCGAGACAGAAGGTAATGCATCCATTCGCCCGCGGTGAGGTCCTACCGGTCCTGAACCGGGCCGAACCACAAGCACCCGGGCATGCGAGCGTCAGGTAATTAATTCAATTTCGAAATGCTTCACGGTGACCACTTGGTTGCGAAACGCCCAGAAGCGCATGGAAGGTATTTTTCGGTACCCAGATCGGAGTGCACCGGCGAAGGGCGAAGGACCCATAGCGCGACGAAATGCCGCGGACAGAATGTACCGGATCGGGTTGGAATTTTACTATCAACGAAATTCTGTAATCGCCCTTCAATCAGGCACCGGGCGAATCGAATGCATTGAAGTGCCTTCGTGATGTGGCCCAAACCTAGCAGCATCGCAGGTTCCGCTTGGAATTTGGACTGATTTTGCGCGAGGTGGATTATTTCCGAATATTGGTGCTACGACCGATGTGGTCCAATACAGATTAGCGAAATACCTAATGAATCGATGTAATTACACGTTGGCGTAAGAATCTGATCGGCAAAAATCGTTACCATGGCAATGAAAGTATTCATTGCCGACTAATGGTAAGGTAGTTTTGAAACAAACATAGTCTGTTTAATATTTTGAACAAATATTCCCGTTTTTGAAATAATGTAAGTCGATTTCTTTACGGTTTCCGATTGTTTGACACAATAGCACTTATGCATTTTTGCTGTCTCCGCTGCAGTCGCCTGTGGAGGACGGTCGGAGAAAGTCTTCCCAAGTGTTTAATCTCGGCCGACACAAATTGTACGACTTATTCAATTTAATGTCAAGTTCGGGAAATGTTTTTTTTTTATAATCTCAGCATTTGTTCGAAACTATCGTACAATTACTATGCGGGTTCTAGAACTCAACAATAAAAGGATTTTCATCGAAGCTTATCAAACTTAACGACATAGACCGCGGCATACCATTACTAAATGCTGAAAAACGCACAAAGTCAGTTTAGACAGCCAGCGATCCGATTCGCATAGTTCAATCGTCTCGATTCTTACGCGGACAGTGCAAGTTGTACTCCTGTCAATGTCCCTATCTGTCTAGAAAAATCGAGCAAATTATAATATGACTCTGCCTAACGTTAATTATTAATCCGCAGAAAATTGGAATGAATACCCCAATTTGGGATGTTAGTGTACTGTTCATAGGATAACTAGAATTTGTAAACTTTCTTTATTACTGAGAACGGTTAACGCTAGGAACGTAAGCAAATCGTTAGCAAGTCGCTTGAGAGTCCTCGAGCGGTGGACAGAAACAATTTCAACTTTTACACAGCGAACAGACAGCTGGGTCATGTGGTGCCCGTTGGTGTCATGACGTTCCCTTTTTTATTCCACTGCTACCTATCGTCCGCTCGAGTTGCTGCCGTCTAGAACGTTGCAAACCACATCGTTACAAGGGGAAAGTACCACTTACGGGTTACTAACCGAAACAGTGAACCCTCTGGAGGGCTGGCCAGAACAGCGGCAGGAGTGCTGAACGCAAAACTAAAACCACAGAACAATATTTATGTACCGTACCGTGGACACATGTAGAGTAACTGGCCGTACTGGGCTGGCGTACTGTACCATTTCAAAACCAGATGGCACCGAACCGATCTCCATCGTCGCCCTGGTCGCTGGTCCCTGCGCGATGGTGGCCCGTGGAAATGTACCGGAACTTCCGGGAACGGGAATCCTCCTAATATGTGTTGCTAATTTTCTGTCGACCACCAAAAAGCGGCGGCTACAGCGAGTTTCGCCTTTGGTCTCCGCCACTCCGCAGCGCCAGTGTGTGTTCCGGGACGAGGTGCACAAGTACGGGGCCAACTACGGGCGCAGCAATTGCGTGGCCGCCTGCCGCATCCGCAGCGTGCAGGCCCTTTGCGAGTGCGTCCCGTTCTTCATGCCGATGGCCCGTGGCCCCGTTGGCGGCAACTCGGTAACGATCTGCAATTTGCAGCACATCGCCTGTCTGAACAAGTACAAAAGTAAGTATGGCCGAGAACGGCGCGGTATCCTGGCGACCCACGCAGCGGTACCCTGCGGAACCCCGTTAATTATCCTCGAGCCGCGAGACCCGTTGAGGTTTGTGATTTTTGTGTTTAACATTATCTCCCCTCCTGCGTTTATTGGCGTGTTTGGGGACTGCGGCACTTTGGACATGCACACACACACACACACACGCATATTTAAAACATGCCACCCCATGCCAGTCAAATGGTCCACGGTGATAACGGACCTCGTGCAGATCGCGGGCCTGGAGAAGGAGATGGAGGAGTCACTCTACTGCCCAGAGTGTCTGCCGGCGTGCTCGGACAGCAAGTACGAGACCAGATCTTCGTCCCTGCCGCTCATACCGACGCGCCGGGATGGGTTCGGCGTGATGGCCGGCATCACCGACGTGCGGGACGTGAGCCTGGTGCGCATCTTCTTCGGCTGGTCGGAAACGTGGCTGTACAAGCAGAGCGTCGCCTACTACTGGTTCGAGATACTCAGCAACTTTGGCGGCATGTTCGGCATTATCGGCGGCATGTCGCTGGTAACGCTGGTGGAGTGTGTTTACTTTGTCGGCCGACAGCTGGCGCTCGTGGTGGTGAGCCACGCGCGGACTACCCGAGCCCGTCACCAGCAACACACTCCTCAGCTGCTGCAGTAACACTAATAACTGGCCGCCCAATCCCCTGGCGGAAACCAACGATTATTAGCGGCACTTTCAACAGCCAACTAATAGGGGCCGATAAAGCCACAAGACCATCACACCGGACTTGAAAGCAACCGTAAAAGGACCACAGCTTAGCGCGTGCCATACACGTTCAACGGTAATAAAAATGTTAACCGGAATACTTTAAACTACTGAGGTGTTCAATAAATATTGCGTTTCAATATCATAGGGAGCTGCTGCTAAAACAAGGATAATTAGTTGCGCCCACTTTGGGTTGTGAACTGAGAACAGCATATTGCTGCAGCTTGACGATCCGGGCTATGCGGTCGCTAGTATTTCGCCTCTCCCGTCCTCTCGGCACGCTGCCCTGTTCCTCCAGTCTCCAGAGCCGAGCAGGTCCTCGCTGGCCTTGCGAACAGTGTCCTCCCATCTATATCTAGGCCTACCGACTGGCTTCTTACCGTGCACCTTTCTTAAAAGCGTTTTCTTTGGAATCCTTAACTCATCCATTCGTACAATGTGCCCAGCCCATTGCACCTTTTGTTTCTTCATCATGACAGAAACTTCTGGAGTATTAAGCATTTCGTGGATTTCTCTATTGTGTCTGATCCTCTAAAATTCTCTATCTTTCACTGGGGCAAGAATTTTTCTAAGTTCGAAGTTCTCCGATCCATAATACAAGACAGGGCGGATTATCGTCTTGTATGATCTTGGTTTACCCTGTCTGTGCCCTATCTTTGATTTGATTATGGGCAATATAGAGAAATATGTTCGGTTGGCTATTTGTATTCTACGACGTATCTCGTCTTCTTCATTACCATCTGCTGCCAAATTGGTACCGAGATATACGATGGGGCAGTATTTATGCAGTGCTTGTAATAATGCTCGATTCTGGTTCCATTACTCCGGTCTTTCGAGGACTAGTGCTTAGGCGAATCCGTTGAGTTCTTATGGTCCGACGAGCATAGCCCCAACGTAAGTTTTTTCACACAAGTTGATACTCCGCCAAAGCTCAAACTGATGCCATTCGTAAAGCCCTAATGCCCGGGACGGGTACTTAATCCTACTGAGGATCCCAATTGTGAACCTGAACACCTGAACTCACAGCCCTCATCGGCGCAGTAGTGTTTGTGAAGGCGAAAATATACACTCCAAAGAAAAATTAAGTGCCAACACAAATTAAACCCAACAACATCATGTTTTGCACCGGCGGCCCACAGCACGGTGCATAAAACAATTATTACACTCGCACCGACTCGAGCCAGCTGCACGTGTAAATCACAACATGTTAATTGTAGTTCACAGTGTAGTACATCACCACCGGCGGTTCCAGAACGCTCTGTCGGGCGCGCTACCAACTATCAACATCCGCCACCGGTGGCCAGCGCCAGGATTAAAACTTTCCGAAACACACCACAACCGGCCGGCAGGATGTGAGCACGTGTGCCGCGCGAGTCGTTGCATGTGACACCGCTAGCACGCCACCCTCCTGCGCCCGGTCGAAGGACGAATGCTAATGAGTGTGTTTTACACCGAGCGCTGGTTGGCGGTGTCTTGGCGGTTTATTTTTCGCTAACAGAGCACCGAGGAAGCTCATCTGGTTGCGGTTGCGTTGCGTCCATCACGTGGCGTCCCTCGCGGCGCTCTTACTGTGCGGACGGTTCCACAAGCGACAGGATGTTGCCGGTCGGTTGGCACGGCTTCCGGAGCTCGTTGCCCCGCGTGTGGATGATTTTCTTTGCCGTCCACTTGGAGTCCTCCTTCAGCGGGCACACGCTGTACCGCATCCGGTCGTCCGCGTCGCCCGTTTCCTTGAGGTTATACCAGAAGACGGCGTCGCCCTTCCGCGGCCGAATGCTGACGCGCAGCCGTGGAAATATAAGCCTGCCTCCTTCCTCGACGTCACTCATCTGCGGACCGAGGCGAAGGTGTTTAGCGGAGGGGACTCCCACGAAACCGGGTGGCAATTCCGGTAAGGGTACTTACGAAGAAGAACACCGTCGCTAGCCGATCGCCGGCGTACGCAAACTTGTGACGCTCCTCCGGTGTCCTGATCGCGTCGATATCGCTCGTCCGGAACGCGCCCACCTCGTTGTAGATCACTTTCAGCGGCTCGGCCGTCTCGCAGCTCAGCCCGGTCATCCGTTCGATGCGCCGTGTGAACCGCTCCACCACGCCGTGGTCCCGGTCGTGCAGCGTGAAGGTCTGATGGTTGTCGTAGTACACCGGAAGCCAGCTGTCGTTTGTCACTCCCGACTGCTTGATGTACGCCTCGCCCAGCTCCTTCAGCTTGGCGATCTCGGTGTCGTGAATCACGTCGTGAAAAATGCCAACGAACGGCTGCAAACTTAGCAGTTCCACCTTGTGCGGCCCGATCACACTGTGCAGGTTGCGGGCATCGTACCAGCAGACCAGCTGGCTGGTGATCGCGGCCGACCGCTCGTACGTTCCGAGGCACAGCTCCTGGTACGGGTCGAACCGGACCTTCACGGTCTTGGGTTGTGGAGCCCCATCTTCGGCGGTGTCCTGTGCGGCAGGCTGGCCAAGGAACAGTCCCAGCAGCAGAAACCCTAGCAGCCATGCCCAACGCCCAGCACTCGATAGATGTGCGCGATCCATTGCGTGAAGTGAAGCACCCAAAAAATTGAAACTAACTGACTTCATACCCCAGAATACCTGACGTGTCCCTCGCGGGAACCCAAGCCACGCAGTTGATCAAACATTATTCGACAACACACGAAGACATTCCCGGACCGCCGATGATGCGCGTCGTTCACGTCGCTGCCAACCCTAAAATCAAAACGCCCGGCTTGAGGCTCGAGTTCCCGAAGGTGTTACACTTACCTTTGAAAAAATGCTCATTACAACGACGAGCTGTTTGGGTGTGTGTGTGCGAGTGTGTGCGCTAATGGTGCGAAGTTCAACACTTCAAAAACATGGCCCTGCACAATGGGCGCACAATGGAAATGAGTTGAAAGCAAATACACTTCAAGCACACTTTTGCACGGCGTTCCACGATGTGCGCCGTAATCATTACGTCGATGCACCACCAGGACGATGGTGCCACGGTTTTCAATATCCATTGTCACCCCCACTACAGACCGCCCCCCACACCGGAACCAGCACCTGTCCTGCCTCCGGCCCGCCAGATTTCACCGTCGAACCAATATAAATTCCAATCGACCTGTGCAAACTCCGGACCCGACCCGGGAGGGCGGGCTGATTAAAAGGTCAGCTGGTGGGGCACGTGAACTAACACGAGGTCCCCGGAATTATCGTTGATTTGTTGGTAAATGGTGAAAAAATTCCCCCGTCCCGTCCCCTACCAGTGGGCGAACTATTCTGCATCCGCGGCTGTTCCGGGGGATTGGAATTGATCGATTTCGCCGAGTGCATCCGAATTCGTGTGGTGCCGCCGCAACCCACCGCAACAACACAAAGGAGCACAATGGCTGCACACGTCCTGATCACCGGTTGCCGCGTGGGGAGACCGTGCGGCCGTGCGGCCCATCGGTACTCAGCCCCCGAATTGTCGGGGGTTGATATTTTCACCCCTTTTTATGAATATCTGATCCCTTCCCGATTATTACTTGTTTGGTTTATTTTCCGAAGGTCCTGACGCCCAACGAATCCTGGTTCTTGACCGTCTGCTCTGGGGACGATGGCTTGGCGTGATGGCGCTAAGCAATTGATAGAGCGTGGATCTAACTAAATTCCAAATTCAGCTCGAATCGAAAAGCCCTTTCCCGTTCTTTTTCTATGCGATGATATGGCGGCGGCCTGTTAGAGTACTACGTGGATTGCAAATTGGTCAGCCACACAATGATTACATTTTAATGAATTTATTGAGCCTCCGTAGCGCGGAGAAGAAAGAATGGATTTTTGCACCTGCACATCAAGAGATTCTTCGCAGCCACACTGGAGTCAACACTCGAAAGTGAGCAAAAGGTGTCATTTAAAAGAGTCACTGTAGAATGTGAATTGGGGATAAACTACATAATGGAAACGAGAGATTTTAGGCGCAAGGTTTCGTTCCACTTTACCGTATTACAGCTCTCGGAGATCTCATAGTAAATTTCTTTCAACATTCCCGAGATGCGACAGATGAAATGGAATGAGGTGTTCTGCGAACTAAGAAGCCATAGTCGGTGTTCTTCAAATTTCGCCCATTTAGGTATTCCAACAAAACAATGACTTCCGATGCTTTAAGTTTTCCAACAAAGTGTAGGTCTTTTGTGCAGAACTCTACAAAGCAACAACATTTTTGGTTTCTACTCCAGTGATTGAAATGTTAAAATGCCGCTGGGCAAACTATTGTCAACATGAACTGGATGTTGACGAAAAAACAGGTTTTTTGCCAACCTCACCATTTCTCAGTTCATGCAGGCTCGCACCGGGAGAGATGTGTGAAATGCACACCTCCACCAGGAGTGGTACATGCGTGGGCGCGGAACTAGAATAAAGCGAACGGAAGCATAACTGTGCCCGGGCGGTGAAATGAAAACCGGCGGATAAAAATGCATGAAATATTTAGTCGTTATGAAATCCAATCATAACGATAAATGTACTTTCAATAAATTGTTTTCCCACCGCGTGGCACGGGTCAAGGGTCGATCGAGGCGCCACCACTCTCGGAAGACTGTTCGCTGCGAGGAACGCGGGTTTTGAGGAGTTCAAAGCATTCCTGGCAAGTGATTGGGACCAGACCAAACTGCCGGGCTGGCTGGCTTCATTCTGCGGGTTTTGTTTTTTTTAACAGCATTCAATATTTTTAACTTTTGTTTCCAGCTCACCCTTAACATAACCTGATACGCGTTCGTTGCCGTGGGTAGTTTAAAACGTGCGCACCGAAAAAGGAGTTCTTTGCGACGACGGGCCCGGTGCCTGGACGTTCCCTCCACAGGTTCCCTACATTAATGTTTGCGTTCTGCGCTGTGGGCAATATTTGAGCAAATATTTACCGAATCGTGTCGCTTTCGCTCCGGATGGTCAGCTTAGGAAAACCGGCAGCGCAAGGGGCACGTCGTATTATTTTTATCGAATTTTCAACATCCCCATTCCGGGCGCAGTCGGGGATAGGGCGGCCATCGGAGAGCGGGGTCACGAAAATTTTATGTGTATTTTATGTTGCTGACCGGAGGGAGCACTGGTTCGGCCATGGGTCGAGATTGTTACCATGTTTGACGATCGCCAAACGAACGACCGACGCTCGAACAACACACTCGCCGGTAATTGGGAGGAGAAATGCAGCCAGAAATGCAGAAACACGAATACGATTTGCATCCCCGATCAGCCGAAGCATTAGCGGAGTCGAGTAAATGCAACGGACTGCTTAATGCAAACTAAGTCGCTTCAAGAAACCGAACGTTCGGTATTGGTAGGGATCAATCTGGGATTCGGCAAATCGGAGCAGCGCCTTTGTGCATCGTAGAAAAATCGAACCCCTTTTCCGACGTGACGTGGATCTTCGTGCGTCCTGCACGAGATTGGACGAGGGGTGGTCGGTGTAGGACGAGGGGTGGTCGGTGGCAGCTTGTTTATCCTCAACTCTGCGAACAACGTAGACCATGCTGCTGCTTCACTTTACCGGTCGACGGAGCATTCGATGGTGTACGTTATCAACCGTAAGCCGCATGTAGACATCGTTGTCGGTAAATAATGACATGCAACCGACCACACCACAGGCAACATAAGGGTGGTGGTCTTTGCTCCTGTGCGCCACGCTTTCTTCGGAAAGGACCCGAGGCTCACCGAGGCAAGCATCGACGAGCTTTACCGGAGCGAACGCATGCCACAACTTCCCAAGAAGTGGAAGATAAAAGATGACGAAAGGTAGGGACATTTGCTACAACTTCAAACAGACAAACAGTGCAGGAGGTTTTGGCGGTGTGATGAGGACCTAGTTAGTGGGCCAGGCCAGCGCAACATGCTCCTTAATAAATGAAGAAACGGTAGCACACACACCGAAGTGTTTGAATTGTTCCAATCGATAATGTATCGTCGATAAGGATAATACCGTAGGCATGTGTTGCTCTTCGCAAGCAGCTCATCATAGGTCTGGCCGGGCTCGCAAACGGTCCGATAGTTTGTTGGATAATTGAACAGCTTGCTGCAGGAGAGTGGAGTCGGCCCGGTTTGACCCACGTCGCGTGTCGTGATGTTGAAGATGTGCGTTGGATAGAAATGGGCCACCGTATAGGAGATGACCGTACGGCGAAATGTAGCGCCCAGGACATGACAGACGAACACGACGAACTGTAAGCTCGGCGGTATGTTCATCATGTCTCAGAAGCACGTTTGAGAACGCATGCCGAAAAAAAGAGGCTCAGTATCGATCACTGTGAAACATTGCATTGCTTCCGTTTGGTCAATCAGTGCACCGAGCTGGGTAACAGGATCGTTATGGCATACGGAGTTAGAAACGACTCAATGCACCGTACCTTGCAGCAGTGTTTGGTGCAATTTTCGCTCTGTTATGCGCCTGTTGGTTTGAGGTAATGATAATAGTATAAATTGACAGTCCTGAGGGCTCCTCGGCAGACTTGCTGTGTTCTACGCAAGTATTCTGAATTATGATTACGCTAGATGGAGTACATTAAAACCGTGACACCGTGAACCGTGTTTCGTATATGAATTTTAATGCGTTTACGAGTTTGTTCTGCTACTAGTCTAAATAGATAAAGAATAAAAAAATTGTTTTACCGGTGGTAATCGTGGAACGTATTTCTGGAAAACAAAAGGTTCTATACCTATCATAGGAAAATGGATTAACTAGGAAATAAGATTAGCCAGAAGAAATAATTGAAAACTTGTTGACAATAGAAATAAATTCAATTTAAATTTACTGCACTGTATTCAATAACGATAAGTTAAAAGATTATACTTAAAAGGTACTTTGAGTAATCTAACTGATAAAATTGCAACCATTTACTTTTAATCACAAACAGTGTTCACTTAACATTGATTCTTCGTAAGATATTGACTGCAGGTCTAAGATAAGCTAGCCCATCTAAGCTTTTCTCTGATGGATATGAATCAGAATCAGATCGGATGGGAAAACAGGAAAAAACTTCCTTTTGATGCAATACCATCAACGTTTTCTTATGCTGTCCGACTGTAGCATTCTGACATCAAAGTGAATCCCGGTAACAGTGCAAGTGAGAAATGCGGAGTTTCTTCACAGAAACATGTTTGTGCCGAAATTGTAACTCCTTTCATAGATGCATAGAGCATGGTGGCTCCTGTAACATTGCTCCGAATCGTGTTGATAACTGTACAGGAACATTCTGCAGACAGTGGCGGCGGATGTCATTCCCGCCAGGACTTACATCGCCACAGAGCCACTAGTGTGTGCCAATGATCTAACCGGTCGATAACCACCGTAGCTCCGATTCCCCCGTCCACTTTGATTGATGCCACCGTTTGGATGTAGGAATCGTCCGTTCCTAGCAACACGGTCCCCGGGGGATAAACGGAGCGCTCGGATCGTAGGTTGCCGTGGGGACGATGGCAGGTGTCGTTTTTGGTGAAAGATAACACCATCATCAGCATCGCCGCCCCGGATGGCGATTGAGTTGTACCGCCGAAGAGGCAAAACGCTCATCCCGGTTCAGTGTTTGGTCTAGGACCTTCTTGCAACCCTCTTCACGGTGGCAAACAAAATCGGTGGCCCTCCAGACCCGCCCACGGAGAAATGTGTAAAATTTACACATCCAAGCAAATCTATTTGCGTACCGTTTACTTTCATGTGTTCAGGTATTTCAGTAACAGAAACAAAAAGTGACTCCTGTCTCCCCTTGAGACACTGTATCGTGTCAGTAATTGCGCTATATCTTGGCCAGAAATCAACCGGCAGCTTTCCGAGGCGCCAGACAGCACAGCGTTCATCATCAGCAGACACATGCAGGATTAATAAGCCTGCTCTTTCTGCAATCCCCGCCGAATGCGCTCGGTCAGAGTGGTCACCTGTATGGCCACACACACAGTGTCTGGCCCTTTGCAGGGCCAGGCGACGTCACTAATGAATAAAATATTACTGAAATGAAAACATTCTTCGCACACTACGGCCCGTTTTGACGCAGCGATGAGTTGCAACCAGTGAATTTCGCGTCCTAGTGTGCTTCGGTGAGCTTGCATCTAAAAACAGCTACATTTACCACCCTTTCTCCCGCCACCGGTCAGTTAGGTTTGGGTGAAGCGGTGGAATAACTTCATATTACAACATACTCCCGGAAGTGCCGAAAGGATTACGTTTCCGGGTATATGCTTCACCGACGCTGGGGAACACGAATGAAACGCGTCGTTCGTGAAATATCCCACCTTCGATGGGTCGACTTTCATGGACGGATTACTGTGTGTGTGTATGATTTAATATGTTTGCTCTTTCGCTACGTGTTTCACCTAAACACCAATGGTTGCTTGAATAGGGTAACTGGTGGGAATTATCTGCAATCCAATGCAAGCTTTGCATGTTGAAAGTAAAGAGCTTATGCTTTGTGTTTGCAAAAGGATGGGCTTCAGGTTGGTACTTACTGTAACAAGCTCCGCTCGAAATGTATGTTTCAGATATCTTTGAGGCGTCGGAACAATCTGTTATTTTAGTTGAAATCTTTACAATGATAATATGTGGATGCTACAAATATCAGCTGGCGAATCAACACAATCGACAAAACAACCAACTACCATTTTGAATTAACTTACAAAACTCACAGCTAGAGTGCGCTATCGTCTCATGTAAACAAAAATGAATCTTGCACGCATTCCAAACTACCCGACCAAAATTGTATGCAATAAAACAGAACTGTCACTTTTTTTAACAAGTCTCGAGCAAGATTACACAGTGCGAAGGTCATCTGGAGGTTGCAGTTCCGAAAAAAGATAGAGCGCCGGTTGGTTGGAAATTTCACTTTCATCGCTGCTGTGTTGTTAGTATTTGATTACCTTTCGACCACGCATCGCTCAGATAAGGGGCTGCCACTAATCCGTCGACCTTCGTTCCGCGTTCGCTCAAACTCGCTTCATTTCACAGCGACCGGTTACACAATTCGCTTTCGCGGTAACAGTTTCAATCGGATCATCGCCAGCCACCATCATGGGTCGTAAGTTCTGCGTCGGAGGAAACTGGAAGATGAACGGCGACAAGGCCAGCATCACCGAGCTGTGCAAATTGCTGTCGGCGGGACCGCTGGACCCAAATACCGAAGTCGTCGTCGGTTGCCCTGCACCGTACTTGTCGCTGGCGCGCTCATCGCTACCGGAATCGATTGGTGTGTCGGCCCAGAACTGCTACAAGGTTTCGAAGGGTGCTTTCACCGGTGAAATCTCTCCCGCAATGCTGAAGGATCTCGGCCTCGGTTGGGTCATCCTGGGTCACTCGGAGCGCCGTGCCATCTTCGGTGAAACGGACGAGCTGATAGCGGAGAAAGTGGCCCACGCCCTTGCGGAAGGACTGAAGGTCATCGCTTGCATCGGCGAGACGCTGCAGGAGCGTGAAGCCGGTCAAACCGAAGCAGTGTGCTTCCGGCAGACGAAAGCCATCGCCGCCCAGGTGAAGGACTGGACCAACGTGGTTATTGCGTACGAACCGGTGTGGGCCATCGGAACGGGCAAGACCGCCACCCCAGAGCAGGCACAGGAAGTGCATGCCGCTCTGCGGAAGTGGTTCACGGAGAACGTTTCGGCGGACGTCTCAAACGGCATCCGCATTCAGTACGGTGGCTCGGTTACGGCCGCAAACTGTCGCGAGCTGGCCGCCAAGCCGGACATTGATGGATTCCTAGTTGGCGGTGCTTCGTTGAAGCCCGAGTTTGTGGAGATTGTCAATGCCAGAAAGTGAGTCGGAGCATCGGATCTGCCCAGTCCCGTTGAGTAGTGACAGGGACACGCACAGTAGAAGCGCACGTCCCCAGCAAATGTGTTTCGTTTCGTCTTACTTTAAGTACCGCTCGATGCGCTGATTGTTACATTTAAGCATTAAAACCAAGTCATTCATTCAAATAAATGTAAAATCGCCGGCATGTTGTCTCAGTGAAAACGAGTGTTATCTTTTCTACGCCGTCATCTCCACGTTGTCGTAGATATCTTCCACACCGTCCATTGCTTTCAGTTTGTCTTTCAGCTTTTCGTATGCCTCCATTGCCTCAGCATTAAGCACGATGGTTGACTTTGGAAAAAAGGCTTGTTCGCAGTGCTCCACGCTGTAGTTCAACTTTTCCAGCTCTTTCTTTATCCTATCAACGTCACGAAAACTGCAAAGGAACTGCAAAAACAGGATCGTGCTTGACTATTTTCCACCCTGGATGTTGGATTATTTTGAACGTACCCTGACCCGTCGATCATGCGCATCCATCACCTCGATATCCTCAGCACCCATTTCGATTGCGTGATCCGTACACACCGAAGTAAGATCTTCGCTTTGCACCTCTGCCGGAGGAATGGCTTCCACAAACCCTATTTCATCAAAGGCATGCTTTGTGTCGAAGAACAGAGCGCTGGGTATGAAAGACAACGATGTTTCGAGATTAAATCGAACATAAACAGCACAGCGGTTTCCATTAGCTTACAAATTCTTCCTCAGAGTCGTGGCCATTTCCATCTTCAGTTGTGTGAAACGATCCGTGTACAGTACGCAAACAATATTGATTTGATCGAGGGCTTTGATCTCCAGTACGTACTTTTTCAGTTCCGCCGACTGAGTGGTGCACTTCTTCAGAACGCCCTGAATAGTGGCGTTGGGCATATTTTTCTTCAACGCTTCGTCGATCGCCGCCCGGAGTACATTATTCACTGCTGGGTTAGGTCCACCGGCTGGAAGTGAAAAGGAGCGTTTAACGAGGCATGGATTAACGTGAACATTATGTTCAAACCATCTTTGCCTACCCTGCACCGCAAGACGGATCTGGCGGGACAGTTTTATGAACAGGACGGATTTGCGCCCATCATTCAATGCCTTTACGTGGCGAATATTTTGCCATTTTGAGTGACCAGCAAATGCGGTTTTGGCTGGATGTATGTGCCTCGTGAGTGCTACAGTTGTTGGAGGCAACCTCACAATGCTCACCAGCAGCCCCACAGTTCTTAACATCCTCCAAGCGGACGAGGAAGCTCAGAAACGTGATCGGACGATTACATAAAACTTTGTTTCGAGCCGGCTGCACTTTACATTTGTTTACATTTTTTGACAGCAGGGTTCGATCTTAAGCTACGTAAACATAGGTTTGTCAGCAGGGCTCGATCTTAAGCTACGTCACAGGAGGTCTACAGTTGTTTATGCAATCCGTACGAATCTAACGTGGAAACCACATTCAAATTTCAATAAGAAAAAAATAATCTATTCTAGTCGTATCGCATCAATTTATTGCTGTTCCGCCAAAAATGCTCTTCCGAAATTATTTTATCCGTTTAGAATCATTTTCCTCTTCTCGCTTCACGACCAATCTTGCGAATGTTTCGTCTACACACATGTAATCAGATTACGAAGACGTGAGACCAACGCAGACAATGATTATTCTTATCATTCCACTCAAGCCTCAAGAATCTGCACGGGCCGGATCTCTGTAGGCCCGGAACACACAGTCATGGGTATCGCCAATTTGTTCAGCCTCGTACTTACAGGGCTAATTGTGTTTCTTAGCAAAGAAACACTAGCGCTTGAGGACTCAAAAATCCAGACGGTTTTAAGAATCGAACCACAATCCCTGAGTGGCATTGTGGGACAAACGGTAAGCTTCTCACTCTTTGCTGAGTAAGTATCAAACCGACACGACTAAATTATGAAAACCTAAAACATATCCTAATTCGATGCCTTATTTCAGGCGACTCCGCGCTAGCGATCAAAATGTCTCAGTTACTTGGAACAGAGCGGAAGCGCTTTCGATCAGACCATCCACTACTATCATTGTATCCGAGTGTGAACCAAATGTATCCATCGTCGAATCGAAATACTCAGTGTACGTTTCGTCCACCAAACAGGGACGATTCCTCATTCGTCCAATCATCCATCCGCATCATTCGGTGGACGATAGTCGCTTATTTGTGCAGTTAAAAGTGGCCAAGTACCGACCGCTGATAATCGTTTCGACTTCGATCGGTTGGATGTACACGCTTTGCTGGACGGTTGGAGATTACATTCAAGTGTGGACCAATTACAAGCGGAAAAGCGTTGTCGGGCTGAGCTTTGATTTCTTGTTCCTCAACGTCGTCGGGAATTGCTGTTATGCGACATTCAATGCCCTGCTGTTCTGGAACCATTACGTTGAAGTATGTAAAAGTGAGCTTTACTTTGCGCATCGGTCAGCAAAAACTAAAACCTTTTTCTTCTTTCTAAGTTGGAATATTTCAGAAGACACCCGTTCGGTCTTAATCCGGTGATTGCGAATGATGTCGGATATGCATTACATGCCGTTTTCGGTAATCTCATGTTAATAGCTCAGTTCTATCTGTTTCCCAGCGATGGAAATTTGGTTTCCATCCCCGTCAAAATACTTATCGGAGGCTGCATGGTGCTGGTCGGTGTTTGTAGTAGCTTAGCATTTGAGGGTCAAATGCACTGGCTAGATTTTTTGTACGTCCTCAGCTATGTGAAGCTATCGTCAAATTTGGTGAAATACGTTCCTCAAGTATATATGAATTTCAAACGGAAGAGTACCGAAGGATTCTCCATTTCAAACCGCATCGTGGACTTGATCGGTGGACTTTTGAGCCTCCTTCAGATGATACTGAACAGTTGGAACTTTGGTAAGTATGCTAGAGCACCTTGCAAGGGCCATTGTATAAGACAGTCGCCTTTCTTCAACAGACGACTGGCAATCGATTGGAGGAAGTCCTGTAAAGTTCGGGTTAGGATTCGTGTCCATATTTTTCGATATTGTGTTTATGGTGCAGCATTACGTGTGCTACAAAGAAAACCGATCAGATAATGCAAAAAGCATTCCGTAAAAAACAATAAGCAATTCTGTGCAACCCAATCCGTACAAACCATATTGGAGGTCCAAATAACGAAAGATATTTGATTCATAAAAATCATTTTTATTATTTCTTACAAGTTCATATATTTGTCATCTTCTTTCAAACCAACAGCTAAGTGAGCTTTGGACACTGTTTCTAGGACGAAAATACGCAGCTTATCTTGCGCGAATGTTTCACGCATTCTCTGAGATGGCGAGCTGCGGTGTAATCTGAAACGGTGAGATTTATGTTTGACGACAGCTTCACTTATCGCTTTCGTCTACGAGTTCAGAGCAAAGTGTGGATAAACTTAGTAAGATTAGTCAGTCCGCTACTACTCGCCCTAAGAAGACAGGTGCTGATCGTTTGAGTGATGCATCTAGTGTGGCTCCTGCTGTTCATATTCGTTGGAGTTGAAGCTAAAGTTGGAAACTTTTCTCTTTCGGTTGTTCCCCAGTCCATTGTGGCGACTTTCGGCGAACCGGTCACCATTAGTGTTGAAGCAAAGTAAGAAAACTATTGACTATTCCTGCAGGCAATTTCAACATATCCGTTGCTTCTGTTGCAGTGGCTACATACCGATTCCTTTCGAGCTTAATTTTGGGTGGCCTCGACAGGATGCTGTCCAAGTATTGCCCAATAGAACGATCACCTTCGCCAACGGGTGGAATAATAAAACCTTCAGCTTGATGCTGCATCCGGTAAAGCAAGGTCGCTTCATTATCAAACCCACTGTCGAGCCGGTCGGATTCGTCGACGATAGCCGCCTGTTTGTTCTGATGAAAGTTGCGATGTACAAACCGCTGATCCTCGTTTCACTGCTGATCGGATGGACGTATACTGCTTGTTGGTCAGCCGGCTACTATCCACAGATCTGGCACAACTATCGTCGGAAGAGTGTGGTTGGCTTAAGTTTCGACTTTTTGCACATCAACATCGTAGGGCACATCTGCTACGTGGTGTTCAACGTGTTTCTCTACTGGAACAGTTACGTCGAGGTCAGTGACTACCGAAAGTGCCCTAGCTTACTGTCCTTTCCGATTTTATCGAAGTTTTTTACGCTCGGTTCCAAAGGAGGAATACTACAGGAGGCATCCACTGGGACTGAACCCGGTCATTGGAAATGACATCGGTTTTGCTGCACATGCCGTTTTCGGCACCGGAGTCACCATCTTGCAGTGCCGTTTGTACTACAACGGTGGCAATACAGTGTCCATTCCTGCGAAAGTCATCATTGCACTGTTCCTGATTACCATAACCCTATCAATGAGCATGGCCTCGCTCCGGTACATTCACTGGCTGGACTTTTTGTACGTCATGAGCTACATCAAGCTTCTCACGACCATGGTCAAGTATTTTCCGCAAGCCTACATGAATTACTGCCGCAAAAGTACGGAAGGATTCGAAATTATGAACCGAATTCTCGACTTAGCTGGCGGGCTTTTTGGCATATTGCAAATGCTGATAAACGCGTGGAACTTTGGTAAGCCTTTGCGCCTGTGGATGGAGAACGCAGTGAAAAACGCTTGTGGTTTCTATCTTCAGATGATTGGGGGTCTATCGGGGGCGATCCAGTCAAGTTTGGACTCGGCATCTTCTCCATACTCTTCGACTTTGTATTTATTTTTCAACATTACGTCCTCTACAGGTATGTTCCTATTTTGATCCAAACACTCCACAAGGTGCGAACTAAAATTTCTATTTCCCTAGGAAGCCGATACCTACAAAAGATGTTAATGTCCCAATGCTGTTAAGTCCGGTAAAAGTAATTGTTCCCTCGGAGTGATCGTACAGATAAATTACATCAGTGGACGATGAGTAGGAATTGGTTCGTTGTGTTTTGTAAGAAACTAAAAATGGTTATTAAATGAAATTTTTTTTCATGTCTATTATCGAAATTTTGCTTCTTTAGTATGTTTGTAACATACACTTAAATGGCCAGATCGGTGCGAAATTGATAGGATAAAAAGGATACAGGAAGATATATGTTTTACATAAAAATTAAGCACAATTAAGCATTAAGCAGCACATTAAGCATGTAATAAGAAAGACGAATCAAGTTCCATTTTACTTCGGCGTTGTATTTGACAATACTTTACAATACACTTATTTTTCACGCGTGCGCATCTTGGTAGTTTGCTATATTTTCTATTGTTACCGCATGAAATGCACAATGCGCATTGTTGCTTGCGTAGAGTTTAACGACTTCATGTTTTATATACATGTACGGTTAGATGACACCAATGAATATAATTGCTATTTTCGAGCACGATGATTGATATTTAGTGACAAGTTGTGGTAATACAGTTTCTGAGCAGTTTCCACTTCCTGCGTCTTAGCTTAGCTTTCTGCTGTTAAATAGGTATATTATTGTCAACAATTTAGCTCAATTTTCGCACATCTTGCCAATAAACTCTTTTCTGGCGCGTTCACGAGCTCTGGAACTAACCTTTTCAATTGCAACGAACTAGTTTCATGTTGTTTATACTCTAATACCATAGCATGGAGGCCGTGTGTGCTTCCAATAATACGATTGAAATCAAACTGTATGGAAGCTCTGTTAAAATCAGCACTAACATCGAACGACCAAGTCTTTTCCTATAATTTGAATACGTTCGGCGCAAACCTGGTTTGCTTTTAAATATGTTTTTTTTGCTTATACCTTTAGAATATACGAAGCCCACCAATTTGTTTGCCAATGTAAACCGATAATCAATATTCAAATAAATAGCCAGGAACATCTGCTTTTGAGGCTGTCAGAGTGATTCGATGAAACCATTGATATGTAATTTTCGTTAGTACAACAAACAGAGCTTGAAACATAAATCAAATTAGACATAACGCTAGCACCTCAAAACGGGAGTTTCCTTAAAAATTGTCGATCAATACCGATCTTGTTTTCTGCTTTCGCTTTCCGCTTATTATAGTCTTGATCTGAACACTGTTTTTTCCGTATGACTGTCGTTTGTGATTTGTTTTACAATGATGTCTCGAAAGATCGTTACCAATTAACATAAAACGCAATGTATTCCTCTGTTTCTGTGGCTACGGTTTTCGCGTTCGAGAATCACAAAATCAATGTTTGAAGTCACGCAAGCACACAGCTGATAAAGCAAGAATTTCTGGCTAACCAATTTAAGGACCATCAACAGCTCAAAATGCCTAGGCTTGACATTTTGCACCACTCTCTTCGTTATACTTATATTCGACGCAGAGCCACCACTGAATCAAATGACTATAATCTACGAAACAATTAAAAAGAAACACAATTCAACAGCCTTTGCAACAAGGAAGAACGAAAGGAATGCACGGTGTGTTTGAAGTTAAAAACCGCAAGACATTAATCCTGGTTCGTCATCTCGTGTATAATGCGGGTTAGTGTATATGGCGAGTGGATCGAAGGACCAATTTCCAGCGATCGCATGATGCATACATGTTTAAACCTGAGCAGATTTGGTCTTTCCTACGACCATGAGCATTTTCTGTAGGAATCTCGTTAAAGCCACTGGAAAAAGAACATTGAGACAAGAGAAAAGACGAAGTTAAACATTGGTTCTCAAAGTACTGAATATGCGGTGCATAAAGTAGTAGAAGTTTTGATTATGGTGCGAGCTAATATTTATCATAAGGAACCGAGTTGTTACTTTGAGTTCGGTTAGATGGGTCAAAATTGAAGAAACTGAAGGCATTATTTAAAAAGAAGTTAAATTAAAGCTTAGCTCTTCACGTCCACTGATGGTGGGATGAGTAGTTTTGGTCGCACAACTCCTTCAATTTCTTCAAAGCATGCAAAAAACATTCGAAAACTTCGCAACAATAGAGCTCGGATTAGAAAGTGATTGTAAACACGACGTGAACGTAAGCGAACAGAAAATGATAAAAACCTTTTCGCGCCTATTTCTGTTTTGGCCGCACCACCATCATTAACTTTTGTAAACTCTGCGTAATTCCACCTGTAAAAATTAGGTTAGAAAAAAAGAAAGAGAGAGAGAGAGAGAAAACATTGATACAGAGAGAGAGAAAGAGGCGTTTGGCAAATGATGAATTAATCAATTTCACTACATTATAAATATTACACACAGTCAATCTAGTGCCAATTAGGTTGAATAATCATCGGGAAGGGACGTCCGAAAGAAGCGATCTACGAAAAGCTCGCCGACGATACAGGTTAAAGGGGACAGGTCCTTGGCGTGGATAGGATGTTGGAAAGGATGGCTTGAAGGTTGCTAAAACCTTTCAGGCGCCAGCTACAGCTGGACAGCTTACCCATCGAGCGATTGAACCACTTCGGTTTGTTTTTCCAGGCGATGAACAGGAAGTAGACGGGAATGCTGGAGAGAATCATAAGACAACCGTAGCCCGTCTCGACGGGACTGGCAATCATTGGCACAACGGTCACGAAAACCGTCGCAATGAGGTACAGTATCGGAAACAGCAGGTTGACTTTAATCGGACGGTTCAGATTGGGTTGCTTCCATCGGAGCCACGGCAAACACAAAACGGCTGCCCCAATACTCAACTGCAAAACGAGAAAATTATATCCTGTTCATTTCACGTCCTTATTAGGCCAGCTCCCAGAACCTACCCATGTCGCAAAACCGACATAGTTGATGAGCGCGAAAATGTCCGAAACCGTCAGATAGAGCATCGAGAGCAGGGCCATAATCAGTACGGCCGGTGTCGGTGTGAGACGCTGGATCTGGATCATGGTCAGAATCTCCGGCATCTGACCTTCGCAAGCGCCGGCATAGAACAGACGGGAAGACGTCAGCAAGATGCCATTCACTGCGCCAAACGTCGATAACGCGACAAACACTGAAAAAAAAACGGAAGGAAGAAGCTTTAGGAAAGGAAAAAAGCCTCACAGGATAGCCCTTCACGAAGTGCAAGTCATCACGTTGCGTAACAAATCGAGTTTCGTTCTGGGTGACACAGCAAACTCATTTACTTACCCGGTATCGTCCAGGCGAACATGCCAAACACTCGGTCAGCGAAAGTGACAGCGACCGCCTCGGAACCGAGCACCTCTTCCGGAGAGAGCACAGTGTAGAAGGACACATTGGTAAACACATAAACCACCGTCACCAATGTGCAGGAAATGGCGATAGCCCGGGGCAAATTCTTCACCGGATCCTTCAGCTCCTCGATAATGAAGTTCAAATAATTCCTGGTGAAGTTGATGAGCAATGCGAATAAGAGGATTAGCGTCAGTATCGGTGGTTGTTTTTTTGCCCTAGGGCGTCTCTGCCAGCTGTCCCCAGCTGGACATCATTCGAGCTTGACAAGGTCGCAGGATATATCCCCTAAGACCGTGCGGCAAACTTACCAGCCATTGTACGCAAACAACCCGGAGTAGAAGGACAGTGCCAGCGATGTTACCTCCGTTTTCGTGTTATTGAACGTGAAGTGCTCGGTGTTGCCTGTGGGAACGTAGAAAAGAAATGCGCGCGGATAATGGATTTCATCCACAGTAGATGCCCAAGCGACCAACGCAAGCAAGAAACCGTTCCAGTCTGTCCTGGTTTTGCTGCGATTATCGAATTGAACTCGCGCACACCGGTCATATCGGTGACCGAATTCGACGATCTGCAACGATCAGAGCTGCCGGGAAGTGGCCCAAACGGCAGTAGCATAAGCTTAACCAGCTTAATTGAACGTGGGTTGTCCCAGCATGTATGATCGTTTAATGCGATCACGCCAAGAAAGATGGTCGGAAACGGGCCAAAGCCACGCGATGACCCGCTAGACAGTATGATGTAAGTGCAAGCGACAAAGACACAGATTTGTTGGCGCTCAGCACGATGATTTGTGCCGAAAGTAGTTTGGCCAAATTTTCGCTAATTTAAACACGACACTTTGGATGTGGCGGCTGAGAGAAGAAGTCTTATTTTTGTCTGGCTGGAATAAATTGGAAAAATGGCATACACGCGTGCCAAAGTGCTGGCAAGACAACATAAATTTTCGTTATACTTATTTAGTTTGAATAACACTGGACCATATGCATGCAAAGCTCAATCTGCAGTGAACCAAGTTCCTATTTTTAACTAAAACTTTAAATTGGTCCTTAATACTGCTCTGCCCGTTCTAGTAACAATAAAGAAATAACAAATAATCAAGTTTCTTTGAAGGAGAACGTAGAACTTTTTAAGACAATAGTACAGTCCTATAAAACCTCATCATAGCTCATCCGATCACACAGCATCCTGTTTCCTTCGCGTTTCCCTCCATGAAAAGGACGATTGAAGCTACGGAAAGAAATAGGTTCGTATTCTGCGATCTACCGTTCGGTAAAGCCTGTCGGCTGTCGGCATACTGTACAATTTGTTGCCACCCAATAAAATGCGATTGGGTGTGTAAGCAGAGGATGACAAATAAAGCTGCCGCTGCCAGCGAGCGGCAGGCCATCGATAATGCCGAGGATTATACCTGCTTCTCTTACAATGTACCGGCCACACATCCGACCTCCGGCACGTTAAAGCTCTCGCTTCGAAAAGCTCGAAAAAAGAAAACAAACATATAAATCTCTCATCGCATCGTGTCGCAGAGCCCGGGGCCCGGGCCACGTATTGCTTCCACGTGCCGCAGTGAAAGTCCTCGGAGGCTGTTGTCAACGGGCGGCGAGCCCATCTCGCCGCCGA
Organism: Anopheles cruzii; assembly: GCF_943734635.1. Classification (NCBI taxonomy): domain Eukaryota; kingdom Metazoa; phylum Arthropoda; class Insecta; order Diptera; family Culicidae; genus Anopheles; species Anopheles cruzii. Next base: position 31,783,603 of record NC_069145.1, read on the forward strand.
TGCTTGTGCCGCAACCTGTTTTGCATCGTAACTGACCGCACCACATCTGGTGAGGCTGATTTATGCTAACCATAGTCACACACGGGCCGCACGTCACGGGAACAGGTTGTACTCCGTTCTGACACGGTGACGAACGCAGAGTACCTAAGCTTACCTAGAAACAGGAAGTATGCACCGGCACCGATGATGATAAACAGGGCCAGCAGTTTCGCGTAGGTGAAGATGTCTTGGACTGCGGTCGCCCATTTCACGTCCCAGCAGTTGATGAATGTTAGTACCACTACAATGACAGGGAAAGAGAAAAAGAAGGAAACATCTAAAGCGAGCGTCGGTGGCAATAAAAGTAGCATGGATTGAACCCGATTTGCATAAACGGCCCGAAATGAAAGCTTTGGTCGCGTAAGCCACATGGCGGCAAGGCTTCGCGGGTACGGCCGTTTGAAATCGATTTTCCTATCCCACGGATTACTTACGGATGCAACAGACGGCAAGCAGTCGGGCCGCATCCTCCGGCGGTTGGCACTCGGGGAAGAACGGCTTCAGCACGTAGACGCTGAAGGTGAGGGCGACGATGGCCTGCGAGCAGGGGCGGACGATCATACATTCAATCCACAGCCGAATGAAGGCCAAGAACGGGCCGAATGTCTCCATGATGTACGCATAGTCGGCGCCGGACTTTTTGATCATCGTACCGAGTTCGGCGTAGCAGTACGCACCGACCTGTGGAGAGCGGAGGCACCAAACGGAGCGTCATGAACTGCCGGGCGGGGTCGGCCCGAGATTGCCCAAATTTTATCGCATCATAGCCATTATCCAATCTATTCCCGAATGGTCCGATGTTGCGCGTATTTGGGCACACAAACGCTCGGGGCCGGCTTTCCATCTTTTGCATGCAGACTTCGCGGCAACGGCAACGCGAACCGGTTGCTCGTTAAAATGTCATCGGCGGTGCAACCACAAACGGAGCAACTGGACCAGAGGGCCCGTTAACAGCCGACTTACCATGGAGAAAAGGCCCGATATGATCCACACGATCAGCGACATGTTGACGCTCCCGGTGTTGATGAGGACGCCGGTCGGCGAGACGAAAATGCCGGAACCGATAATGGAGCCGACGATTACCGTGATGCCGTTGACTAGTGTCATTTTTGGCTTCAGCACGATCTCACCACCGTCCCCGCCGGCATCACCGTTGGTCCCGTCGTGCTGGTCGCCCTTCTTGAGCGAATCCTTGCGCTCCCGGTCATCTTTCTTCAGCGCTTCGTCCTCCATTGCTGCGGCGGCGGTGGTACTTCTCACTTAGTCGACGGGAAACGACTCCGCACTTCCTAACGATGGGACAGCACAGGCGCTGCGCGAAGATGGAAGAGGACACAGTTCGTATGAATAATACGGCAACAATATCACGCACTGAATAGGACCTTTGATTAAGGGTCGCTTTGACACTTTCCGCAGCAGATTGCCACTTTACTAGCCGTCCACCGAAATCATTGTGCTCTAATAAATCAACCACACGCTCTGCGCTTCTGGGCAACCGGTAATTTGCTGTGTTAAATCATGCACATTTTCGATGGTCGGATTAGAAACGAGACACACGATTGAGAGCACACTTTCGATTAAAAGAAACAGTATCGGGTTTGTAAACAACGCCGACTGCTGCTCTAGCGAACCAGAATGCCTACTAGCGCCTCGGCAGGATCGCACCGGACTGGGCAGGTCTTTGGCCTCTGTTCGCGACGGGTAACGCACAGTGTGTGCCGAAATTTTGTTTGCTTGTCAAAATGTGTTCAAAACGATTTACTATTAGTTTTGCTCCTTTTTGGGTTCTTGTTTAATTCTATACGCTTCGAATACTCGAAACAAACTGGTCTAAAGCCGAGGGCAGAGCAATGAACGTTCCGTACCGGAATCCAATTGAACCTTCGGACATACGTAGGGGACAGGGCAGCCAAACACGGGGATCAACGGTGGAAAGGGAAGACGACTTCAATTAAAAGACGTCGGTAATCGAAACGTGACGCACCAAACACAGCTACGCCTGCACCGGATAAACTCTTGCCTGAGCTCGCCCCAGCCGTCGTTCAGAAGAATACCTTTCACTGTCGTCACGTTACACGTGCCTCACCGAATCGAACAATCACGAAAGGAAAAAAGGTTTTTATGGCACTATTTAAACAGCTTTAAAACGGTCTACGCTAGGCAGCGCGGTGGGCGCGAACTTTCAGCACCCGTGCGTACATTACGCTGGCATCGCGTAAAAGCGCACATGTGGTCGTGATGTTCGCGTACGATTATCCTTCGAGGACACGCACGGGTTCGCTAACGCAACCTAGCGTACGATGCTTGCGTTCATTCGCGCGTATCCTTTAATTCGTTGCCCGTCTGTAGGTTACAAGGAAAGATTCAGGGTCACCGAATCTGAAGGGTTAATCACTGAAGGGTCAATAACGGGTTTCAAGCACTTCACGCACACAGGACACAGGATGCTCTACAACTATAATCCGTGAATTGTGAATCCGTGACCGTGAATTACTCGCACCATGTAATTTGTGACGCTTCGTTCGAAGCGCTGCTTACCTAGAAATTTAGGCTTCCTTTTCTGGTTTTCAAGTAAGTGATTTTGTTGGAAATTCCAGAGGGGATTTTTTCCTTCCGCTCCGTACAAACATCGAGTCACGAATGCGAACCACGGCGGTGACCGCTGCGGCGTTCTAACGGCGGTCACTCACGCCGGTTCAAATCTGACTCGAGCGCCCGTGGCGCCACGGAACTCAAACGGAACGCGCGAATTCAGAACCGGAATATGAGCGTCCGCGCCGAAAGCGCGCTTCGTCTATTGGCGCGCCGCACCGCGTGTTGACACCTCCGCCAGAACGTTTTTTGATAAGGCTCGATGGTCCCACCAATGACGTCCCCAAAATCGAGGAGATCGTGCTTTTTTATCCCTCTCGTAGCCTACTCGAGCCTTAAGCCTTTTTTGTGACGCCTTGGGACTTTGGGTTACTTGGATAGAAACGGGTTTTGTTTTCGTTTTTCAAACACCGAGAAACAGGGTGAGATGAGAATTTTGTCTCACTTCCGCGAGGCTTTTAGTCTTTGTTTGGCGTTCACGTTGAGTCATGGTCCGATCCGTGTTGCTAATAACGTGACCTCTGCCGGTACGTGGTTCGATGGGCATCAGCATCAGTCAATCAAAACAATTTGCTTCCACTGCGAACTCGTCGTGGAGTTTTGCGAACGGTACGATTTGCTTAGGACACAATGCAATCGTAGTGCATATCGTGGGAGACCCGGGCGTCACTAGGTTGATTCTACAAAATTTACCGGGTTTTACCTGTCACCGCGTTTTCATCATAATAAAACGGGACCCCCCCAATCTGCAAAACACACAATCCACCCCGCGAAGCAATGATTATCTCCGCCGTCCGGTAATGTTTACGAAAATGTTCTTTTTAACACTTTATGGCGCCGCTCGAGTGTCAGCAGTGGGGTACTCTGTGGACAGCTTTTGGGCAAAACAACTGGTCACGTGCTCGGAAGACGCCAGTCTCATGAACGGTTTGATGTAAAAAAACAGTACAGAAACATGTTTCACTGTAGCCCATCGACCTCACTGGATACACTGAATGGGCTGGATTCTGAACGCTGAATTGGACCAGGTTTTCGGCACGGCAGAACGATAATTGGATTGCTTTAACTGAGAATCATCTCGCGACTAGCTCCACGTTTACTGTTGACCTTTGTCAATGGCGCACCCGCAATGCCAGCGCAACGCATTCGTCGGTGTCGGGCACAAGAAAAAGTATGACTCCAACACAGAACTTTAACCTTCAACGTCTTACCTTACCTATCAAAAGGCACAACTCAACGGTAAGCACAACAACTTTTTCCTAAACTGTTCTTCAACTTTTTGCGGAACGGAACCGTGTGCCGCGAGGACACTTGTTCACGGTTCGCGTTTTTACTGAACGAATGAGCGGAGAAGAAAATTTGACGTCCACCACTACTGCTCTCGGAGGCTGCGATGTCTGGAAGAGTAAAAAGGCGTTATCCTTCTCCCGCCCTGGACGGTCCTTTCGCCGGGACACCGACCGTGGAAGATAGAATGGCAACACCTATACTCGTTCAAGTAGTGACGTATTCGGCAGAGGGGAGGCTTCAACCGGCGCATGCTCCGTGGATGCTGCGAGAGCTTCACACCGGTTGGATGTCCACTTCCTGTTCGCTCACCTCATCAAAAGAACGGCGTGGGCCGGAACATGCGTCACTGGCGTTTCAAACGTTGATCCTTGGCCGAATTGGAGTGCACTTGCATTTTCACCAGATTCCACACGGTCTTCGGAGTTTTTGTCGTAGGGGAAGCGCAATGTTTTGAATCACGTCATTCGCTCGATGATGCTGACCCGTATCATCGTACATTGACCGTCCTTCGTGTGCCCAGCTTAACCCTGAAGCAGTTTATTACTGTCATTTTAGTGCCAGAGAATCGCGTTCTTCCCGTGGCGTTATCAATTTTCCCATGTTTTTGTGTTTTCTTTCGGTCCATACTCACTTCAGTTATCAATCCACGAGCGCTACGCAATTAAACATCTTCAAGCGAGAAAACCGAAATCCCCGTCCAGCGATTACTAGTCACCCTGAACTTCGAACCACGGACGTCACCCAAGCGGTGGCGCCAAGATGTCTTGCAGCATGGAATCAAATGTTGGCCCCCCCCCCCCCCTTTTGCGGTCGGAGATGACCGTGTGGCGGCCCGTTCGAGTTGTAATAGGAGACTAATTTACGCGATTGGATTTTCTGCATCCACTGCACACACAGAGTTGGGGTAGTTCTATCGATCGATGCTCGGAAACTGCGGTGAATTAACGGGCTGATGAAACTCTTTCGATGGCTTGCATCAGATGGGGATGCAATGTGACTATCAGCCGGCGGTCGGAATGACGCCTTTGGTCATTAGCAGTTGAGATGATTGACTGCTGTGGTGTGCACGTCCACGGATTTTAGTTTCTGTATTGATCGCGGCAACGTCGTGATTATGCGATTTCGAACACCGGAAATCATCTTCGTAATGCACACGATCAGGCGTCGGCCCAAGAGATTCAGAATTGCTCACCCTGGCTGGCCCGGTTTGACACTAAATTCTCGTTTTTTAGTGTCGCAAATTGACCAATTTATGTTGGATTACTCGAACTCACCAGAATGGCACACAAATGGCACTCAGTTACATGGCACTAAATCATTTCCTCCACCACCATTACCATAATTCGATGTGATTGTTGTCATCATATCCATTAATCGCGTCAGCGACATCAGTGTGGCGGTAACGGCGTGGCTGATTTATCACCGTGTAGTTAGCTAAGACACGAGCCTCGGTCACGGAACTGTGCACGTTGCATCACCGAGTACGTTCACCGGTTGTAGTATTTCATTAACAACCACACTCTAACGGTTTATTTTGATTTACTACTGCACCGGATCTGTTCTGACAATTGAAAACAACAGATTCGCTGCACTTATTAGAAACCGATATTCCGTCAATACTAATCGTTGCCGGCCTTCAACTTGCACCTCAATTTGGTACGCAATGCAGCAGAATCAAATTTTTACTCTCACTTATCGGTCTACCTTGGCACAGCTTGTAGCCTACGGTGGATTTTGCTAGGGTCGTGGTGCTTGCTTCTCGCTATTTGCTCAGCTTATGTCGGGTAGGTGATTGCTAACGGTGGTCATTGCTTGACGGAAGGTTCAAGATCGTTATGCGGTTTGAACATGGCATTGAGGTTGTTTCTGATGCACAATTTTGCAGACAGCTGTCATACCTCTGGCGGCAACTTAGTACGCTATCTAGACCAACGCAACCACCCTGTTGGCCAAACTTTAAACACACCATAAAAACCCCGCTTACGGCTAGTAAACTTGTTATCAGGGCGCTTGCAAGAGAATGGAAAAAGAGGAGGCTAGCAGCGTGTCGCGCGTAGACCTTCCTTATGTCAACAGAGAGTTAGAGTAAATTAATGTCAGAACATAATGATTAACTTTAATTGCTCGGCAAATTACGCTTCGATTACAGTTTTGCAGATGCGAACTTGCCAGTGATTACGAGAGAATAGACAAGGCTTTATTGGTCGCCAGCAGCCAGCGCGAGATAGAACGGTGATGAAAGGCCACGGTGCAATTTGCATGCGTAAATCTATAGACAAGAAGCGTGGACTGACAGCTGATGATTATCGAGTTCAGCAAACACTGCTTATGGCAACAATCTTGTAACTATGAAAGTATCTGGCTAGTTGAGAGGCTTAGTCACGGTATAAATGGTATACCGACAACGAGGCAACAGGGGCAAGAGGGAAAACATGCTTGACGATTTGATTGATTGTAGTTCATAAGAAACTCTTAATTTGGGAATTGATTCACCTTTCGCTTAAATCCTTGGGATGCATTTTACTCTGCTGAACGCACTTCGGGATGGTTGGTGATTGTATTGCGTTTCAACATAACGGATTATTGTGATGAATTTACGTAATGGTAAGAATGTAGTCCACGAAAAGTACAATATAAGTACATTTCTTTATCTCATTTGTTTTTACTTATTGCACTCAATTTAAAATTCAACGGGACAACGTTCATTTAAAATTCAACGGGACAAATTTAAATTCAAAACATTTCAATTTCGTATGACAGATTCCATTACTGTTATACGGAAATGTTTCACGATGAAATTTTTCACGGCTTTCAACGGCCTCGGATTTTAAATTAAAGGACTTAAATTAAAATAAAATTCTCACTTCTACCATTAATATTTCTACAAATTAGTTTTTCGCAACACGTAACCGTAATCGTGACCTTTTACCAACACGTAATTATGCAATTATGCCTCAAATCGTGAATACAAAATCAAGGAAAGGACAGCAAAAGATTTGATGTTGATGTTTCATTAATGAATTCATTTGAATAACGATGGTATTTTCTCCAGTGCTGACTTAAACCGTCCATTGTAAAAAAAATAAATTCCTAACCTAATAGAATAGTTCCTTCCTATAGAATAGATTCCTTCCAGATGATCACACTGTCAACAAAGAGTACTAATCGAATGTTATGTGTCGTTTGCGTAATGCTGTGAGCCAAAAGAGAACGGATTTGTGGACAAGCAATTCTTGGTTCAACTTTCTCGTGATGCACCACAATTTTGTAAGCATTTCATGATCGTTTCTCCATAAATGCGACGCAGATCGTTCTGCAACCGTCGTATTCACTTGATTTGGCACTCAGGAGACTGATCCGAGGACACCTTTTACAGTCAACAGCTGAGATAGGATCCGAAATGGATAATTTGTCGCTGACAGTTCCTAATTGGAACAAATGCAGACAGTGCAGGTGTATTGCATAGAGTAGGGATTATTTAATGGTGATTCAATGGTTTCGAAAAACGAAGACAGAGTTTTCAAATTATAAGCAAATTCTCGATATTTTTTGGCAACAGTAGTATTTTTGAACGATGCTGAAATATTTTCTCGCCTCTGACCGTTCCTAACACACTGACTATAGAAATCAGGACTGGCGTAAACCTTACTAAAACAGAATTCAACTCAAAGCAGGACAAAACACTGCACTGCAATCCAAGTGGCACCACTCTTGGCGGCTTGCTGTCCATACACATGGTCCACATGGACTCGTCTTCCCGTTTCCATTGCCCAAAAAAAAGTTCCCCAACGCCTCCATTAACATGGGGAACTATGACCTCGGGATCATCCCGGCAGTTTAATCTTCCATGTCTTTGCACGCCTGCCTCATTTGCAGTGTGTGAGAAAGTGTGTAACAAATGACACGCTTGATGAAAAACTGCCAACCACACATGTGCGATACGGTTGCCCGACAATGAGGATACATTTACGTGCGGCGCACTCGGTGTAACTGATCGGGAGACCAACAATGAGCGATGGCGGGACCGTCTCTGTCTGCCTGGATCGCAGTGTTAGGATTTGCCACGGTTCTAGTTTTCTGCACACGCATCCAGCGTTTGGTTCGCCGGCGTTACGGGCGGACTGTTATCGTTAGTCGATTGAAATGTGTTGCTGCTGTTTGACGGTCTCGTATCATTTGGTGCTGAATCTGGTCGATCGTTTCCTGGAGACGATACGTGATGTGATTTATTGTCGCTCCCGAGACGAGCCGTCAAGCCAATCGGACGAAAGTGTTGTAGATCGAGCAAGCGCTTCGTCGAGTGTTGACTGTAGTTTGAAGCAATCTGTGCAGTTGACCGATAACAACAAGGTGGAACCAGTGTTGTCCGCGAGCACCAAACCACGCTACGTTCTGCTGAACGACACCATAGAGCTACAGCCTTTCTACTACGACATCGATCGTCGGCACAGTGAGCTTCTACTGAAGAATCGCCCAGAAGGGACCTGTCTGGTGCGACCATTCAAGATCAAGGTAGGCTCAGCGTCATTTCATTATCGGTTTCCTATCCCTTTTCTCACTCCTTCCATCTGTCCCGTTCTAGCATGAAACCATCCGGTACATTTTATCGATCCGTGCCGAAAGTACCTACTTTCATCTGTTCATACGGAACGCCGGACAGAACGGGATGTATGCGCTGGGACTGGAGAAACGGTGTGAAAAGCGATTCAAGTTCCCGTCCGACATCGTGGCCTACTACCAACTGCACTCGCTCGAGTGTACTCGAGCCACGATGCTCGCAAGGCTCAAACTGATCCCGCTGCAGCTGTAGTCCGCGGCACCAACAAAAATTCCGCTCGACAAGCCGTTTGGATTTTAAAACGAAGTACGTAAATAAAATTTTATTCTTCCACAGTAAAATAGTACTCCCGGACTATGTACAGAGGGTTGTTGCTGTTGGTTGCGATGGAGGCGAATGATGCTGGGCGCCTGCGATCAGGTGGCGACCACCGCCTTGTAGACGCAGTGTCCGTTCTGCATGAGCGCTGGCCACAGGAACGCCCGGATGATGTCGGAGCGCTTCTCCGAGATCGGGTATCGTTCGTGTTTTTCGGGCTGCAGCAGGCCTACGGAGCGTGGAAAGGAAACCGTCATTAGCTATGTCCTGTGTCAAACGTGTTTACGGTCCTACCGAGAGTAAAGTCCGTATCCAGATAGTACGGGTTGGTTTGATTGACCATGCGCCACGCTAATCGCACGCAGTCGCTGATGTAGTGGATGAGCGGTATGCAGGCTTCCAGACAGGGATACTCGTGCAGCGTCGATAGGACCTGGTTGGAGACTTGCCGCTCGACGTCTCCCATCGGGAACCGGTCGGCCGTCTCCTTCAGGTGCTGCCGGACCGCACGGTCGAGCGCGGCGGTCGCGTCGTCATTTGCATCGAGCACGTACAGCGTCCGGCGTACCTCCAGCACTTTGCGCTCCTTCAGGCCGTGACAGGCACGGAACGCCAGCTGAAAAGAAAGTGATCGCGGCGCGACAACATTAGCGCTCATTTGCCTAACGGCAACGCCGTGCGCTCCCGAGGTGTCAATTTCTAATCGCCAGGTCATCACTTAGCGCACATCGTCGCGGCCCTAAGGGGGTGCGGATACCTTCCCACCTTTGCCTAATGAAGGCATCTAACAAGATCGGGTGCTGCCCACCCGACTTACCACAATAATGGAGAACAGTATTTTGGCCTTCAGCTGGTGGGCGTGCTTGAGCTGGGGCAGCGCGTTCAGTGAGTCCAGAGTGTCGATGCGGTTTTTGCTGTACATCACGCTGTACTGTCGCACCAATTCGGAACTGGAGCGGTGAGCCGCAATCGATCCGATACACACCACGCATCCATCCATCCATCCGGCGAAGGGCGGGCGAAATCGGACAACAAAAGCGAAAGATAGTCGTTAGTAAGGCAGCCGACTGGGTCGGGTGTGGGACAGCGAAAAGAGAGTGCGTGTAGGGTATACTTAGTCTCGTCCGCATCGGAGTCGGAATGGTAACCGTCACTTCCGCCGCTGCTACATCCGTTGCTGGTGGGGCTGCTCGGGGGCATCGCGAGCGGCCCCATCAGCCCGAGCACGGTGTCGCAGCCGCGCGAATAGTTCATCAGCAGCCCGGCGGCCGGCCGTTCCTCGGTGTTGGCCGTTGTGTCGGTCCGGCGGATCTGCCCGACGCAGAACAGAACCTCCTTGTCGTTCTGCACGCGCTGCGAGAGGTTCTCCACCAGTTGGCCAAGCTGCTTGAGGGCGGGCTTGTCGAGCATCGTCAGCAGTGTCTTGTTGTCGATCAGCCGCTGCTGAATGTCGGCGTAACTGATGGCCAGCAGGCGCTGGTGCGACGACTGGGCCGGATCCTGGTTCGCGGTGACCGGGCTTAGCTCCTCCAGCTTGTGGATCGCAGTCTTGTACGTGTCGATGTGCCGCTGCAGTTCGTTCTTCAGCGCTATGTGCAGCGAGATGAGGCTCCCGGTTTGGTCGGCCGTCAGACCGTGCACGCCGAGCCCCTGGATCGCCTGGTCCAGCTGCTTGCGGCGCGCCAACAGCGACTCGCGTAACGCCGGCTGCCAGATACCGATGGCCTGGACGAGCTTGGTGCACCGCTGCCGCAGTCCCGTTTCGTGCGGGTTGCTGAACAGCTTCACCAGGTGCCACATGATGGCCTCGCACGGCACATCCGGTCGCGGTATGGCCACAACGGCATTCAACCTGAATGCGGATGAATCGAACATCAGAAACTCATAAGCCCGACGGATTTGGTGCCGGAACGAAGCCAGAATGGTGCTGATCTTGTTATAATTGACCCCAGCCGGGAAGTTGGACCTTCCATCAGAGATCAATTAACCCGTCGTCCCATTTAAGCGGAGCCCCCGCCCCATATAGGCAGATAATTTTAGGTGGTTAACGGAAAACACTTTGCGTGTTTTTTGCCCCCCCATTTTGCCTAACGATATCTTTGCCAGAATGTTATGAAAGTTCGGATAGCTATTGATAGGCTATCCCGTTGGCTTTCTGGTGGGCCTCTCTCTCTCTCCGGGCTTACTGTAAATGTTGTGCCGGCCTTCGCGCTAAGCACAAACGCTTAAACTTTGGCCTTCCGTACGAGAAGACGCTGATTGAGAAATGGTGTAACAAAAACAGTTCAACCCAGTAATTAAGGCCACACGAGGCTTGCGCCATGAATGTGTGAGCTGATTTACTTTAGAGCGGTCAGCACTACCCTTGCCTTGCCTTGCCTGCGGATGCGCGCCACTTTCGTAATTCGGGCGTACATTCGATAGCCACGCGATCGATAGCCCATTTCTTGTGCAATCCGGAGTATCGCGTTATTATGCTCATCGGAACATAAGCCACCGCAGCACGCTGATTGTCGGAATACAGAAAACGGGTCATGCCGGCTACCGACGCAGCATCTCCCGATCCCTCTCCGATGGCTGTCCTAAATTTTTACATGTAAACGAGCCTCGCGCCGGGCTGGGCTTTGAATAATGTTGATCTCCGCTTAACGATCGATGATTGTGTTCCGCGTTTTCTAAATGTAAATCGTGCGTTTCCAATGGCCCATCGGAACCCCTCCCGTTATCGTCGAGCGCGTGGTCTTTCTGTGGCGCGCTAATGATTCCTCAACGACGACGGCATCTCGTTTTCCAATCTCTTCCGCGCGCGGCGACAGGTCCGAAACGGCGGCGACGACTCGAGTTCCTCGATTGGCCCAATAAAACGGGGTGCCAAAATTTGCTAACTAAGCCCGGTTGGCCCATTAGGGGTCCCTTTAAAATGTGAGCGATCCGCCGCTCGTGACAAGTGAAAGTTTGGTCCCGCCTCGGCCAACCGTTCAACTTTTAAACATTAAATCTTTATTTTTGCGCGAACAAGCGAGGCGAGCCAGAAGGCCAGAAGAAATGCTACGGCTTTCCTGACCAGAAACGAAGCCTAAGCACAGTGGAGAGAGAGATCGCAAATCTTCGGCCCCGTCTCACACACGTGCGCGACAACTTAACGGCGGCGGTGGCGCAGTGTCCTGCGGTTGGTTGGACTGACGAAAATCATAAAATCTTCGCGGAATGCTCATCGTCTGACGAATGTAGACACTTTCTTTCTGCTCAACCCAGCTACCCTCGCACCCGGGTCAGCTCGCCCCGGTCGATGAACTCTGGACACTCGATGGCGCGGAGGAGCTGCACCGCACCGCAGCGCAATCCGCTCCACGGCCAGACCCCAGAACTGGTTTGACCTTAACACACTCAACCGACCGACCGACCGGAGAAACAACTTTTCATTTCACCTTCATTAATCAAACGCCCGATCGATAATAAATTGGCGAAATGGCCATTCTGTGTGGCTGCGGCGAGAAGGATTTGCGGGCTGCGGGCTGCGGTTGGCGGCCGGATTTGGTTTGTTTTTAGGATGCTTTTCGAGAAAGGCTCCTTTCGCACCCGGGTTGGTGAAAGTATGGCTGAAAGTGGGTCACAGGGAAGGGCTTTCGCGAAGCCCGGCGCGAAGGACTCCTTTCGGAAGGGAGTTTGGCCCCGGCTGGTGATCCGGCCCCGAACTTACCGGTTGAAGAACGACTCGAGCAGGTAGGTGCTGTGGGGCAGTGCCTCGATCAGGATGTCCATCGGCAGCTCGGCGACGACCGAGCGCAGCACGGACGGCCCGAGCCGGCCAACGACGGTGGCGGCTTCGCGATACTGGCGTCCCTCGGACAGCAACATCAGCCGGCGGAGCACCTGCCGGGGGCTGGTGAACCCTTCGCGGCCATCGCGCGGCGGTGCCCGAATTCTTTCACGGCTGTCGGCCATCTTTCGAAAGTCCAGCCGGATTCTCGCTCTTTCACTTCGTGTGTGTGTGTGTATTTGTTGTGAGTGTTTTGTCGCGGAGGTGGAGAACACCGGTTAAGGGACACTGATTCGCGGTTACATCCGATCGCGATGCTCACCGGCGAAGTGTCCACGCGTGCATCGAGGTGAAGGTTACAGGCACCGCCAATCACATTCCGTTCCACTCACGATCTCAGCACACCGTGACCGCGCAAAACAGTTATGCTACGCGTCACCGAAGGCCTAAGCGAAACGCCGACAGCAGACAGAAAGGCAGACAAAGAGTCTTCACCGAGAGTTTGTCGCGGCTCACTCACGAATTGCTTTGCTCGGAAGATAGGAAGTTCTCACGGCTCGCCGCGCTAAAGGCGCCTCCTCACGCAGTTTTGCTCGGTGATGTTTGGGCTCCGCAAACGCCAGTAAGCCAACCTGGCACCCGGTTACATCAGCACCCGGGCTGGGCGTCAGCTTTGTTGAGATTGCCACGGATTTTCGCACACACACACACACTGCCAGGCGGCTGACCCACCCACCGACCGACTCAACAACAGAGCGGGCCGCGATAAACACTAGACGTTACGGTAACGGCACTCGACCACACGGCACTGGAACGTGTCATCAACGCATTTGTCGGTTCACTCGGCCCGGGCGGAAAACTGAACGGAAAATCGATTTCCAGACGTTCGTCACCGTCACCGGTTGTTGGGTCTTTGGGTCTTTTGTTTCAACAACTCCTCTCGCGTAGGATCCGTCGGGCGAGGGTCGATCAGTTTTCCGCAATATTCTACACCACTGACGACTGACGGGCGAACGGGATTCGCTGTAAGAGAGAAGAAGAAGGAAGATAATATAAATCGGTTAGGAAAAGTGGAAAACTGAGCGCCGCAATGCCGCGACTTAAGCTTAAGCTGTTTGACACTGGCCGGACCAACCGGTAACAGCGGGCCAGAGGGCAACACAATGCGTTTGGACGCGGTGTTACGAGGAACAGCAAACCACAGACCATCGGCGGGTCTAGGCTGTTAACTAAAAAACAAAACATCAATTACTGGGCTCGGAAAAGTGCTGTGTTTCCTAATTGTTCGGCTTGTGATTGTGTTTCTGGTACCTGGATGATCTCCTACTAAATGTTTAACACGAGACTCCCGATCAGACACGAACCCGGGACACCGTGGAAGCTTAGGCATCTAGGCTTGTAGTGTATGGATTTTAAACTTCCAATTACTTGACTTTTAAAACGTTAAACTTCATTCTGGAAATTGTAAACATTAGGTAAAAACTTCGACATTGGCGAAATGGGACGATATACGCTTGCAAAAACTTGGAAAATATTAAAAACTTATTAAAAGCACTTTGGTGAGTCTTCAACTCAAACTGTACGAAATTTGAAAAGCCCATTTCCACCTCGGTTGTTATGTAAGTAAGCGGAATTGTCGTATTTGTGACTCGGAAACGCGTGCACGTCGTGCAGGAGAAGCCAATGCACCCAAAATGAGTGACTGTTGCGAATTTTGAGCTGGGCGCATTGTGGCTTGGGCAATTTCATCGAAAATGAAGAAGGAGCCGTAACCCTCGATGGTGTACAGCCAACTTAAAATGTTGGCTGATTGGTTCTTCGGCGAAACTGAAAACTTGAAGCTGAAAACTTGTCCTTCAAGCAGCTGCGATTTGGCACCATTGAACTAGTATCTTATGGGTTAATGAATAAATGTGCAAGCATTGAAAAATAATTATAGCGATAGCGACAGTGTTTCCACCAAGCATAACATAATCATGGTTAAGTTGTCACAAGCACATCGTCTGGCCGGGCTTCTGTCCGTTCGGGAGCCGCTGGTGCTCGAAATTGGTCCATACAGGGTGCCATTTTGCAGAGATGCCCATTTTACTTGGCTCCGCGTGAGGTGTCCTATTCACACTGTTGCCCATGCGCACGAGCACCTTGATTGGTGGCCAAACACCTTCGCCACGGAAAATTGTCGTGAGCACGGAGCTAAGTGGCTTCATTAAGCAGTCGGTTCCCGCCGTGAGGGTAATGAACCGCGCACATAGCCACCCCACTTGCTGGGCCGATCAATCGGCCGATCGGCGGCCGATCGTTGTCAATGTCTTACCAGCGTTCTTTAACCGGCCCCGACGTCGCTCGCTCTTGAACCAGTTCCCATCGGCGCAAACTAGCCCGAGACTCGCGAAACACGCGCAAGTGTCCGTGCGCGGCGCGCTTTAATTAAATTGTTCCGCGATGCAATGCAATCGATGGTTGGCGGCTATTAAGGACACCAGGCACAGGCATGGGGGGGAACCCTGTGCGATGTTGTACCACGTTGTCCCACTTTGCTGTCGCGGGAAGAATCGGGGAGAATTACCTGGGAATGCGTCGCGCGGGAAACGAGGCCTAACACGGGCCAATGTTTGCCAGCACAATGATAGAGTAATGATAATGTACGCGGCGCGACCAGATTAGGATCATGCGGGCAAATCGATCTCGCCACGCACCGACATCTCATAAATCGGGCTAACGGGCCGGGTTTGATGTGTTGTGCCGTTCCGTGTTCTGGCAGAAATGGAACAGACGAGACGTTCGACGACGACGTACGGAGATCCGAAGCGTATGCCGGGCCGTTGCTTTCGATTCGGGACCGTTGACGGCCGCAAACAAGGTAAAGGGAGACGAGTTAAGGTTTCTTGTCCCAGACAAGCGAACAACGATTGACTCTGCCGATCAGTAAATAGCTATATTGCACTCTTCATTACCATACTTCACACACGGAAGGGCTATGCTATGCCCGTATCATGCCGCTGGGATTTTTTCGTACAAAAGACAACATGTTTCTTATGCTTTTCCCATCTTCCCACGCTATGATACCAGCCTCAATTTGCAATCGGCCTTGATCGACACCACGTTGTTACTGTATTTTCATCCAACCAGCCCCAACCGGTGATGTTACTTTTTTCCAATATTGTTTCCTTGTGCCCCTAGACGCCAGCATATGTTTTCAAGCGGCCAAGCATCTTTTTGCCCCCCCCCCCCTCCGTTGGGCGGTCCAAACGAGGAGGGCTTTCAGAAGGGCAGGAAAAACCATGAGATTGGATTATGTAACGCCCGTCGCCGACCGTCGGTGGCGCATCTTCGTGTTCGCTACCGGGCTTAAGCAATTTAGTTTCCTCGCGTTTTCTTGCTCGGCCCTCGGCTCTTTTGCGCGCGTTTTCCGACGCTTCTTCGGCCGCTTCGGCTTCGTACATCATCTTCGATGGGATGGGCTTCGCTTGCGGCCGTACCGCAATTACAGTCGCGTAAGATTGACAAACTAGGTGATGCTTGTTGGTTCATTCGATGGGAAAAACTCACGCGAAACCGTTAGAGGACGGTAAAAAAAACAAGGCGAAACTCTGAGGAGCCATTTTTTCCCTGGCATACTAATAACAGCATATTTTAGAAACGATTTAAAATTGCGCGCAATATGTGTTCATATTATGATGTAACGATTTGTATTTAACCGTCAACCGCAATGTTAAAAAAAAAACTTTAGAATTTTACATTTATTTATTTGATTAAACATCCGATTAAAGTGACCGAGCATCGACGGAGAATTAAGTCAAGTCACAAATATTAAGTTACGACCATCAAAGCTTAATGCAAATGTTTACAGTTGCTTCAAGTTAGCGTAACGATCCTTTAAGTATTACTTGAGGCCCATCATGTACCTTAAAATAGGACGGACACCAATAAATCGGACACCATTCTGTATGAGCTTTTGTTGTTTTCGTTGTTCTTGTTGTTCGTAAATTACTTTGTTTTGTTCTTTCGCAGTAAGGAGCATAAAGATATCAAGAACGTGTAAAGTGAAAACGACTTCAGTTCAAGCAATGGAGACAAAATGATGACAGTTAGGTAGATTACGAAAAATTAAGGGTCAGTAAACGATTATTAGGACTGGACAGCTTACATTGGGACAGTAAAAAACTACAGCTAAGGGTATTTAGCTAAGCAAAGGGCAAAAACCAAAGGGTATTTTGAACATCCTACATCAGAACAGAGCATGTTGATAGCCGACCAAACGTCAAAAACTTGTTGACAGTGGCATAAATAATCGGATGCAGCGTGTTGCTGTTTACATCGATGAGAAGAAAGGCTTTCCCATAGATCCAACAGCTGCAAAAAGGACTACCAATCTTGATATTCCTTATGCTCCATTGCATATTCCCTAATCAGATTGCCCGTTCGTTGAACGATGGCCCCGGTGACCCACAAACCGAATCGAGTCGGTATCAGATTTTTATAACTCCATTCACACACAGCATCTCTCGGGCACAACGTACCTAATGGCGGCAGAAATTTCCACCGAAATCGATACGCTCATCAGGGGCAAGCGGGCATCGTGGCTCCATCATGCAATCATGGCCGATTAGTTTCCTCGGCCGGCCGGGACGATTGTAAAGCTGCCCGGTTATTGATTTACGTGGCCAATAAATCTATCACGGTGTCCGCTTCCCGGGCGGATGTTTTTGGAGTTTTGAATACTGCTTTCCCCCGGGAGGCTCCCAGCGGGTCCATCTTTCGCCGCGCCCGGCTTACGGCCATTAATCTTCGGAAGCTACATTTGTGGCTCATCGTTTATGGTGTAATGGCGCTGATTGATTCGCCTCGTTTTCCGCCACCGATCCTCCGCGCAGGCCGTGTGAATGAGTGTGCGAAAAATGAATACTTTGCATTTTAATTTCGATAGACCCACGCCGCTGCTGCTACACGGCGAGCAGGGCTCTTTAAGAGGCAACCGTCCCGGTCTGGCCGAAAACGGCGCCTCACACATCAGATCTGCTGGCATCGCGTGCTGCATCTAGGTCCGCGAAAGGTAATTAGCTAAGTGTTACGTTTACGGCCGTGCACAAGTATTGGGGTACAATTATGATGCAACCACACGAAGCAACCGATGGTGCGGGCAAGAAGAGTTCCTTCGATGGTTTGTTTCATTTATGAGTCAGGTTAATTTGAACCAATTTCCATCAAACGCAAATCGGCGGGATCGTCTTGTCGTGTCGTCTTCCAAGCGGCCAGCAGCAGAAGCAGCATCTCGAGATCTCGATCTCTCGAGCTGGCCCACGACGTGACCTCTTCGACATCCGGCCGGTTGGGTGGGCACATTGTGCAACATTAATCGACCGGCACGGCTGACGGCATATGGCGTGACGCTCCGTTCCGCGGACGATGTGTGCGAGGATCGAATTAAGGCACATTTTGCATTCGCGCCGCGATCTTCGGCGAACGCATTAAAGTTATGGTGCGTGACCAAGATCGCTGAACTTCGAACGAAAACGGCCAGCGTCCGGCGAGAGCGCGTAAAATCGCCACATCTGGTGGCATAATTACTTCACGGCGGGACTCCTCCCGCCTACGGGCCATTATAGGATGTTGTCCGATCGAAGAACACAGAGATGGGTTTCCTGATTCCTACAGCACAGCGCAAAGGGCCGGGGCAGGAATCTTTGTGGCAGGAAACCGGAAGAGCCGGTGTTTGACTGATCGATACCACCCTTCCCTATCTCGGGAGGTCCCACCCATCCAGGCGTAACTTCCAGCTCCCTCCGCTTCCATTCGATGCCACCCGCGTAGAGTGCGTTTTCTTTGCCACATTCCTGGCGCAACAGGTGACCAGCACTAAATCAAAGCTATTTCTCGCGCCGTTATCGATAGCCCCGGGAAAGCAGGAAGCTCGGCCAGTAATGAGATTTTGCCTTCTCCGTGTCCGGGCGGCGCCGTGATTGACAGCCCTAGAACCCGTGCGCTGCGAACAGAATCTACAATCGTTCTCACTGGACCACGGTCCGGTCGGAAGGCGTCGGAACAGCTTTCCCCTGGCCAGTATCCAATTTCATCATTCCTTCTCCATTACAACACTTCGTTCCAGTCGATGGCTCCATTCGCAGATGTTGGATACAGTGGGCTGAGTTTTCTATTACCATTTATTTTTTGTTTTCCCTTCGTCCATTGCGGGGAACGAATTAGATTTTTCTAATTGCTTCAAAACTGGAGTTTCGCTTTTGAAGTTTCAAGCGTATTAGGATGTACGGTAGTTAGAATATTAAAAGGGAGAGACATTCTAATGAATTTCACATTTCATCGGCATTATTGTACCATCTTTAAGTGTCTTCTAACTGAAAACATTTCAAAAAATGAAACAAGCAATTCAATTGTAATCCTCACATGTCACTTATTATTATTTGATTTATCACAACTTGTGGCTCGTTCGTAGATCATCCTTTTCAGATCCGATTGATCGGTTTCTATGCGAAAGATGTCCGTTTGAACTCCGACAGTACATCTTCTTGAGTGCAAATACGGCTCGGTCCTTTCTAATAAAAACGAAAACCGAGTGCCAAACCCTGCCTGCAAATTCATCCAACCGTAATCCCAGTGACGAGCCGTATAATGGGCCCAGTGCCTGGTGCCAGTGTTATAACAAGTCACCCTTATCGCCTCCACAACAAGTCCCCTTTCTTTTTCTCCCTTCTTTCTGTCTCTCTGTCTCTCTATCACGTCACCCGCCGCCTCGGTGCTGAAGGTGTCAGTGGGGGTAATGTGCTGCTTCAGAAACAGTGCTGCCATCGTCTTCGGGTTCTATTGTTCTCTGCAAGACGCCCATCCCGCAGGGGCCGACCAGCGCGATGCGAGCTCAGGCGAAACCAAACAACCAAATTCAAAATCCGTCCTCCCAACCCGGCCGGGGGGCTGGATGGACCCAGGGACCCCGGTTCTAGCGGCCGGGTGTCATTGTTTGCGCACCCGGGAACGTCCCACGGTCGCTAATGGGGGCCTCCCGAATCGCGGGAGAACCGTTTCCGCTTCGAGTCATGAATTTGTACGGCGAGAATGGTCCCCTGGTTGGCCGGGCAGCATGTTGGCGTGGAGTTGCTAGCTGCTGATGTTGATGATGTTGATGATGATGGACGAAAAATTGGTGTCGTTGCCCGATAGACGCTGTGCTCCCGCTGTCATTAGCGGACGGAAGCGGCAATCCGGTGCGAAGTGAAGCGAAGAAGCGCGGTTTTGTGATGCAAAGTTGCGAACGGAACGGCCAACAAGTTTATGCCATTTTTTCGGTGGCAAGGAAGAGTTGAGTTCAGGCAAGAGCAAACTTATTAGCGGCGTTCTGAATGCAAGTGTCCGGTGTGAGACCTGGAACCCGATCTGATGACACCTTCCAATCGGGGAGCTCGTGAGCACTTTTACTTCGCGCAAACGAAAGCCTTGGTAATCGATCGCTTTTGGGTGGGTCGCGATCGCTTTTCACAATAGCGGCCGCTCAAGCGCGCCACGACGCGAAGGAAGGATGTGAGTGTGGCAAATGAGCCGCGAGGAAAGAAACAAAAAATTTGGACCACTGCAACCGCTGGCGATGGAAAATCAATTTACGATTGCAGCAATTTCCATGCATCGGTTGATTGAGCACATCGTGTGCTGGGCCCGTGTTGCGATGGCGGTTTGTTGTTGCTGCGCGCGGCGCGAGTGTCGCAGAGAATTACGCAAATTTCGGTTTTCGGTAAACCGAGAAGTAACATTTTCCGGACAGCAAACGGGAACGAACGCCGCCCCCCAAAAAGGCAAAACGCCCGGCAAAGCCCTCACCAGAAAGTGACAATTGGCGGCGATTACTGGCTATATAAAAGACGGCTACGTGGAGCGTTTAGATCAGTGCAAGTGATCTCGCGTCAGTGAGGTGCAGTCCGAAATGGTGCGAAAATCGACCCTCTGTTTGCTGGTGGTGATAGGATGCGTGGCGCTGGTGGCTCAGGGCCGGCCGCACGGCAAGGAGTGGAAGCACGGCGGCGGCAAAGATCACCATTCCGAGGAACACTCGTCGCACGGCGAGAAGGGCGAGAAGGGGCACAAACACAAGGAGGAACACGACGAAGGCAAGAAAGGCCACCACGATAAGGAGGGCCATAAAAAGGAGTACCACGACGAAGGGGGGAAAAAGAAAAAGCACCACGACGAGGGCGGCTACCACCACGAGAGCAAGAAGGGCGAGAAGGGTGAGTTCAAAAAGGGTGCACGTGAGTTTCTTAAGCTCACTCCGCGAATAATGGGTTCCGGTACTTTCAAACTGCACTCGGTGCATTTTATTCGTCTCAAATTGGAGCTAATTGTCGTAGTGCTAAAAAACATTCACTCTCGTTGCCCTCTAATTTTGCACTGGTCTGCCGGTCTTCTCTTGGCGCCCTATCCGGTCAGTGCCTCTTTGCTTCCTTTCTATCCTTTGCGCTTCTCACTCTATCCCTCGGTCATGGTCGATTCGTGACCCTATCCTTTGCGCCTCTCTAGCGCCTTCTATCGTTGGGGGCGCTTATCGCTTATCGCTTATCAAAACTTATCGCTTATCTGGCACCGGTGAAGACGTATCACTCGATTTACAACAGTTGTTGTTGTGAAGTTTGAACTTTTGGGATGTGAATTCTCTATACCATAGAAGACTTGTTGCTTACTTAACGCTTAGAATCAATCTGTTTCTACGAAAGACATCTGAAGCCAAACCTGAAGTGCGGTTTGGCGACAAAGTCACCCGAATATGTCTTAGCAACAATGAACCAGATCCATATTTTGCCATATCCACGTTCGGTGGCCAGCAAAAGAATTATGAAAGGTTCCACAAGCTTCGCAATGTTATGATTATTGAAAGTTGTAAACGATCCCATGTCACATAGTTCCACTTTAAATCACTTTTGTTTGAGGATTCATTCGTTTCCTTGACAGAAATGATTTTTATTGCATCACAATAGCGATTACAAGATCTTTAAAAAACAAAACAAAACCGTGTCCTTTTATTAGACTTTAAATTGGTTAGTATGAGCTTCATCATTCAAAACATCATTTACAACAGGCGAGAAGGGACACAAGTTCGAGGAGAGCGGCCACTTCAAGAAGGGCCACTCGACGAAGGGACACCACGAGATCCACAAGAAGGACGAGTTCGAGAAGAAGAAAAAGTTCTTCGACGAAGACCACGACGAGGCGTTCGATGAGAAACACGGCGATTTCCACGAAGAACACGGCTACAAAAAGGGCGGCCACGAGAAGGGCGGCCACAAGAAGGGCGGCCACCACCAAGATCACTACGGAAAGAAGGGCCACAAGAAGAAGGGTTCGCACCACCACGACCACAAAGGTCACAAGGATGAACACGGCCACGACAAACACTGGAGCCACAAGGAGGACTTTGGCAAGAAAGGCGGCAAGGAGCATCACAAGAAGTGGGGCCACAAGAAGGGCGGCCATTAGTAGCAGTGGGCAGCGGTAGCGGCAGTGATTAGAAAAAGCGACAGTGAAGGAGTTGAATAAATCGTTATCCATTCTTATCTGCTCGTTCTCTTGTTTTTGGGGGTGGAGCTCGGCCACGATATCTTGAGGATTGCTCTAAGTTCCTACTGCCGCTTTCCACGGATAGTATTTTAACTGACAGCTAAAGCTGAACCTAAATCTTTGGATCATGTATTCGAATTTCTACGGTTTCCCGAAACTATTGGAGAAAGAACGGATACCAGAAGACCAAACAGTCCATACCCCCGACTGTCCAAACATACCCGATCCAGAGGTGCTGACCTCGCCGAAGTAAAGGCGCGTGTTGACCGCAGGAACACTGATTGACAGGACCGAAGAGCCGAACAATTATCTGCTTCGAGTGTTGTTGTTATTTACATTGCCTCGAGTACCACTCGCGGTGCTAAACAATTGAGGTGCATCTCCTTGTTTACACGAACACTCACTAAACACACGACCACCTAATGATGATGCTGGGAAAACAAAACAATGTTTGAACGCATGTAGAACAGCACCTCGGGGTCTTTTTCCTCACTCGAATCTTCGAGCCGATGCGAAACACAAACAGCTTCGGTGTCACTGGGGCATTGTTCGGTGTGGGGTTGGAGATGGGCCCCGACGTCCGTTGTTTGTCACTTCGCACTAGCCACCCCGCAGTCACGAGAGCGGGTTTTCCAAACCACACGACAGTTTCACCTCACGATTGCACCACAGACAGACATTTTCCATTTCCAATGGCACGCGGTCGACCTCGCACGGCCACAAACCACACCGTCGCAGGCCACCGTCACCACCGGGCAGGTATTATGTGTGTGTTCATAACACCACCGATCGCACCTGTAACACCACCCTCGTCTCGGTGAGCTCAGCGAAGCGTAGCAGTCGATCTGGAAGTCGGTCGGACGACCCTGGAAGACACGTGGCACACCGTGGACCGTTCGCGATCGCTGCCGGCGCAAGACTGGCGTGGCTTGGCTTGGCGTGAAGATGAACGGCGGACGACTCGTGAGGATCGCTCCGAGTGAAGCTGAAGATCGACTCCGTCGCTGCCACAGCCACTTCCACCGCCGCTGCTGCCGGAGAAAGAGAGAAAGTAACTGGATCGTGGAACAGCAGAGAACCCGAAGATCGGTCGGGCCGGGAGAGAAACCCGAGACCGACGGCGACGGCGGCGGCGGCCTGGCGATAAGGCGGTCCACCGGGGGAACAGGTTGAACGCCGTGAAAGGGCGCGGGCTAGGTGCTCCGATGAACTTTCCGGAATGCGCCATCGCGGTGACATTAATTTTTGGAGTTTCGCTTTGGGAAGCGCTTCGGCGGAACACAGGCGTACCGTTTACGGCGACTGGTCACCGTCCGTTTATGCTACCAATTGCTCGATTGGTTGTTTTGGGTCGCCTGGTCGTGCTTGGTATGCTTGCGCAAGTGATCAATGTTGTGTGTACTTTGGGCACCAAAGCTGGTTTCTCCAAATTAACGATTCATAAATTTGAATTTGATGTCTCGGGAAGTTGGCCAAACAGAACCGGGACACCGAATCCACCGTGGTCCACCGGGACCACAGGATCGCCAAGTATCAGGTCGCCACCACATCAAGAACCTCCATTCGATCCATTCGTTTGGTTTCAAATCGTGTCAGCGATTAGGTAATTGCTGTCACACTAAGGCTAAACTGATCGTTTGCCACCCTTAACGCACCACCCTAAACCCGAAGGGTGTGCGTGTCTGTGATCGAAAACAAATTAGGACCACGGAGGCCCACTCCTGAGCTCTGGGAGCGCGAAATGTCTCACGCGATGATCATCTCCTTCGTTTCCGGCGATCGCATAGGGGCACCTCGCAGCACCTTGGGTGCACCCAGCAGAGGACCAATGATCTTTAAATAATGCAGGCAGCTCAAATTAGCCGCACAAATTAAGCCCATTTCTCGTCGCAGCGGTCCCTGTTTCACTTTCGGACAAGCCCATCAATGGACACTCCGATGACCACAGGCTGTGATTGAAAGAGCATAAATGCTCGGCCACAATCCCACGAAGGCGACATTTATCAAGTTGCCCATAACCTATCGGTAGGTTGGCACGATTGTTTTTGGACAGTAGGAGAGTCAGTTGGGAAGCATCAACTATGTCATTAAGCAAAGCAAGGACGCCACAGTTCACGGCAGCCTTAATGCTGGCCATTTCCGATTACAATGAAACAAACCACATCAGTTTGGTTTTGTTCAGGTTTTGCTTGTAAACACACACGTTTTCAGGGTAATTACAGCGACTCAATCGGCAAGGATGTGTGCGTCTGTCAAACGTATTGTAGATCGTAACGTACATTCCATTACACATTTCTAGCAACCAAGATAAGTGGCCGTTTAACGATAATGAATACCTCTAGCGAATGTAATTACTTCTTGGCCATCTGCCAAGAATTGCTGGCCAGATCCATGGAATCAATACTTCGATGTCATGTCTGAAGCATTGCATATTTTAAACTGCTAACTTTTACTTGATTGGCTTCAGAGTTTCTATTTTCGTATTACAGTTTGATTTCGGATATTCCCTTTCAGTAATGACATTACTACAACCATTTTGCCGCATGCAGCAGTAAGCATGTGAATAATTTACTAAAGCTCATCCAGACCACGCTCTACCGCCCTCCATACAAGATTAAGTGCAACCGACGACAGCTTAATAACCTTTTTTGTAGTTTTGTGACAAGTCTTTTTGAGGTGCAAATTATCCTTCCGCGAGAGCAGTGCTGTAGCAGCGTTAAGCAAACGATTGATCGAAGCAATGTAATTCATGAATTTCACGCTTCACTTGTCATTTCATGGTCCGTTTCGGTATGGGTCGTAAAATGCGCATTAGAGTCAACATCCTTGCAGGTCTCACCGGTGGCGGTTCGTCACTTCACTCAATCATTGATTGCATAAGCGTCATCACGGAGTAGGCCCGCGACGATATCTGAAACGAAAAATTGGTCAATAACTTCATCCACGTACATCGCCGCCGCCGAAGTACCGCAATGAACATGGCGAACGTTAGCGGAAACATTCCGTAAACGTTTATGACATACGGCTGCTGGGCGCGCATCATCGCAAAGCCGAGGTCCTTCTTCAGCCCATTGTCCAGCCCGATCCAGTTGCAGGCAAAAATGCCTTCGTGAATACTGGTGCTCTGTGAAGCATTGTAGTGGAGCACAGTAGTGGAGCACTGTTGTGAAAGGAGTCTTTGAGCCATGGGCCATTCTTACCATGTGCGTCATACGATCGCCAAAGAAGCACCAAGCGAAGATTTGATGAAAACTGATGGCCATGTACGCTCCGAAGCGGCAAATAAGAATCATTTGGCCCTTGGCAAACATCACTTCGAACGCGGTCATGCAGATGATAATCGAACTGGCTACGAACTGTCCCATAATGTTCGTTTCGTACAGTTCCTTAACACGATCTGCGAAGCTATGGCAACAAGTTTCCCATATCTAGAGTATGGGGTTGCGATCCGAGAAAAGGCCATCTCAAACACTTACCTTAACAACTTCTGATGTTGTACGATGAGCTGCTTTATGCGGGCAGCGATGGCCTCATCGTAGTGCAGGAGCTGATCACGCGGCAGTGGATATCCTTTGGCGACCTGTTCGAACTCCATGCGCAACAGTACAAATAGCACCGACAGTTGGCTTAACAGCTCTGTACTAAAATCTTCGATCAAGACTGTGGACACCACCGAGTGGCAGAGCAGGAACGCTTGGCTCGCAAACACGACCATGTGGCCAACGGTTGTGTCCGTATTGAACGGAAACTTTGCCCTCAGAATGTGCGATTCTCCATCGGAGAGCAGTTCCTAGGGAAAGCCACAAGTTTGACAGTGACATAGTTAGGACCTACCTGCTCAAACTAGTCTGTTGCACTGTGAACAATAAATGAATGAGCCAAGTTCTTACTCGCATGACAAAGAAAACACACATCGCTCCACCCAATACATGAGACATGAAGGCGAGGATCCGATCGGGCAGCGTTTCACGACGTATTGCCTCGGCAAACTCGGCGCCCCGACTCCGGTAATGTGCGTAGTACTCGTCGAATTTCTGCACGCAATCATCCAACTGGTCGACGATACTTCTGCAGTGCCAGCGCTTCATCAGAACCATTACTACGCCGGTCAGGACGCACAGATCGTCCCCGATAAGCGCGATGTCATCGAGCACCGTCGTCAAATCGTAAGCGATTGGAAAGAATTGCAGCGCCAGAAACACTTCCAGTGCATAGAAGCGGAATTGCTGACCGAAAGGTGCTTTCGATGCTCCTCTGTAGATATTGAAAAAGCTTTTCACGGAAACCCCAGCCGTTGTTGAATGAGCGGTCGCAAGACTCTATCCAGTCAGTCCGAGAGCTCTCTTACCGCAACTGGTCGAAATTTTGCCTCAGAAACATCTTGTCCGGTAACTCGGGAGGGTTAATCTTACGCCACAGCTTTTCCATCAGCCTCATCGTGGACACGGGTTCGCCTTATGAAGTTGCTTTGCTAGAACACCTCGAGAACTGTTCTGGACCAGGAAAATCGCAGTACTTTATAGAAGGATACGCGCACCAACCCGCAGTACTGTAGAGTGTAACATCCATTATACATTTCCACCTTCTCCGTACGATAAGTGGGTGTATTAGGGTAATGAATACCGAGCGTAATTACTTCGCTACCATCTGCTAAGAATTATTGAGAAACTATTGCTCCGACTTTTTCACTGCAAAACATTAATTATCTCCAAGTCGATCGGATCAATATTTTGTCATCGTGTGCTTATTACTGGCTTGCAGGCGTTAGGAAATATTGAAAGAATGTCGGCCCGAAGTCATCGTGTGCTGTGTTATCTCAACTCAAACCTACCACAGACCTTCCTGTTCCTGTAATGGGTTTGCAGGGCAATGCTGTGCAGTGATTCGGTCTAGCATACTAGGTCTATACGTTGAGAAGTGAACTGTTTTTAACACACAAAACATGTTTATAAAATTTTTATGCGATTTTCTATTTCATTCAAAATAGGTGCCATCGCTAGCTATACATTTCTCCTATCTCTCTGCTAAATCATGGATTCCCAGAACAAAGAATACTTCGACTTTTTAAGTAAATTAATTAGTCATCCCTTTTCGACTTCCTCAAAGAAAAACGAATGGCTACTCAGCCAATACGTGTCCCATCGATGAAAATGAATGATATTCGGAAAGAGCCAAGTCTGCTGAATAACGCGGGGAGGGATAGCAGCTCCCATCCAAGTGATTTGATAGTATCCTGAAACAGTTTTGTTTTTTGGGGACATGGAAGCCTCAGGCCACGGGCGACCAGGCGCCTCCATTTCAGAAAACAGGAACGGCTTTTTGGTCGTTTTCGGTCAATGCATGGTTCAAATTGATCATGTGTTGTCAGTAGCGATCGGAATTAACGTTTTCATCTGGTTTTAGGAACTTGTGAAACACCACACCTTTCTGCCCCATCAGAAAGTCCGTTTTTTGGAGTCCTTGGACCCTTTTTTTTGTAAAGTCAAAATCACCATTTTGAATTTTTTTAAACCACTTAAAGCATTGCGATCTTCCAAACACAAGTCCCGACAAGCATTTGGTGTGATTCCGAAGCAGTTATCTTCAAGAGAAGCAGAAAAATAATAATTCCCGCAAAACGTCATTTTGAGGCACAAAAGTTGACATAGTTTAACCCTTTCAATGATGGGTTGCAATCCGAAATAATTTATTTTTCGACCTGAAATCATTTATCTGATGTCGAAACAAGGTAATGATGAATGAACCGCTAAACTGGGAAGTCCCAATAGACAGGTACAGCCATCTTTTTAACAGTTCACATCTCAACGTATAGACCTAGTAAAGCCTCTCCCATCTACTCAATAAATGACTGAGAGACTGTCAAAGTTCAGTTCCCCAAATAATAGACCTCAGGATCCACATCCTCTCTCTACCACCGTCCACGCTAATCTCAGCCATGATTGTTGGGCTAA
Organism: Anopheles cruzii; assembly: GCF_943734635.1. Lineage (NCBI taxonomy): Eukaryota > Metazoa > Arthropoda > Insecta > Diptera > Culicidae > Anopheles > Anopheles cruzii. The sequence goes on from NC_069145.1 coordinate 31,811,666, forward strand.
ATGAAACAACTCAATACTGCGCTCCGATAAACATCAGGCTGCCCAGCATTAATTATGACGTGTTTGCAACGGAACCAAAGACAAACTCGTCTTATCTCATAGTGCTGCTGGCGTTCGAAGCAGCGGTGGGAATGTCATGACAACTGAAATTGAAACGAGCCCAAAACTGTTCATCTCCGCATGCGACTTGCGGATTAACGAGGCAACAAAACCGACCATTTTAATGTCCATTTCAGCCCCACGCTCTCAGCCGGGACCGAAAGCTTCATTTAAATGGTCTGTAAAGTGGCGCATTTCGGAGAAAGAGGGCCTGGCTTCGTGGTCACTTCCTCGGCAATCGGAAGCACCACAACCGAAAGTCCGTCAGAAGCAACAGAAACCCAAGCTGAACGCATTTGACCAAACACATGTTTGTCGACGTTTGAAAGGAATCGACCCACGCCGGCTACGGGGTATATGTGCGGCATAAATATGAACATTTCTCTGGATTAGCTTACAATGGTTCATCGGATTACCAAAGTCTCGGGGGTCGGGTAGCCAGGATGTAAGGGCGAGACTTTAATTGATCTACCCAACTTCCTGGTTACAGCACCTAAACGGACGCACGTTTGAGCGCTGAACCGTTGGTCGTCGGAGAAAATCTGGGTCGACCCTAATTTCCCTAATTTCGTCGACTAGCTCCTCAAGGCGGCCACGGCGGCCATTGCAAACAGGGGACGGGAGAGTCAAAATTTACGACTCTCCGCGGTAAGATTTATGCCATCACAGAACCTCTCATTATCAGTGGGTTTGAATCTGGAATAGACAATCCAGCGCCTTCATCGTAGCTCTCCAGCGACATTTCTGTTGACTCTGGGCTGTCACCAAATGCTGCATTTAAGACCGGTGGCCACCGGCTGATGATGTGCACCATCCGGTACCGGAACCCCCGTTGTCCCAGTGACCTGTTTCCGGTTGCGTACGCCCAGTACTTTGCGAAGCGAAGCTCAGTTTTACTATCGACCGATTCTTATTGGAGGAAACTTCACGAATAACGCACAAACCCAACCTGCAACCGGTTCTGCTGTGGTGGAGCTTTACAACCACCTTTTGAACCTCCTTCACGATGCAACGTTGTCTGGACGGCGGCTTGCATATTCGGTTCCCAACGGTTCACTGCATCGTTGCAGCTTTCGAGCCCGCTAAAATCGAACAAAACGTGAAGTGAAAATTGCACAAAAAAGAGAGTTTTTCGCCTCGGGGCCCTTGATATGGTCCTTTTTTTGGAGCCGTGTGTAGGGAGTTCTATGCTGCAATTGGGCATGGCCGGAAGCTCGAAGGGTTTCGCTTTAACTTCTTCGCCGGCCACGATTGAGCGCGGCATAATGAGGAGGAATGAAAGTTTGGGCCGCTTTCAGGTTGGCCGATAAAGGATGATTGATGTCGGAGACATCGCGTGTACTTGCGCACACCATCCGCTACAAAAGGGCCGCCGATCTCGGTTGCCAATCGCTACATGATAAGACCATTAAATGTACTACTGTGGCCGACAAATAGCCGGAATTTGCTTATAACTCAAAAACTCTTTATTTATTCTTCTAAATTAATTTCATTACCAAGATTTTTTCCAAAAGATGCCGCAAAGTCTTCTTCTGGTGTAGCCTTCAATGCGTTTTTCTTTTCCGTTTCAATCTCTTCTCGACCTTCAAAACGGTGTCCACGGAGCGGCTTTTTGAGTTTAACGAATAGCTGGTCAAATGGTGCTTAGTTAGGTGAATGATCACGAACTGTGATACAAAAACATCACGTTTTTGGCACCAAAGGACATTTAGCTTTTCTGAGGCCCAAATGGTCACCCAAAATAGATTCCACTGATCCTTTCGATATTCCAACAAGGTCATTGAACATTTTGGAACACACATTCTTCGATTTTATTGACTTGTATCTTATCAGTTGATGTTGCTGATCGTCCTGGTAGGTTGAGAATGAAGATTTTCAACCTTTCCTCGATCCTCTTTGAAACCCGATCATTTTGAACCACTGATATACTCTTGTTTTTGATCGAGATTTCTCACCAAAGGCTTTCTGCAAAACTTTTTGGCAGCAGCAATTTAATTCCGCACTAATTTTAGTTTTGATAATTGTGACACAGATGTTGGTGACACTGATGCCAATTTAGAAATGAAGACATTTGTCCCTATCGGGATCACACACAAGTTCAAAATCAAAATTCTCTTTTCTTTTTGTCCACAGGTTTATTTTGCATATAACACGTCGTACGAGCATATACTAAATAATCATCGTTCAACTTCAATGATTTGCAACATCAGTAATTAGTGGAGCCTTACCCTTTGGAATAACAAAGAAAATGACGCGAGTTTTACGCTGGGTGTTGGTGTGACTGTACTTTTTATTTATATACTCTGAATCAAATGTTTAATATCATAACGCTACGACGCTAATACGACACTAACCGATACGGCACACGAATGACACTCGAAACGCATCTTAATGCTCCACCAAACGCAGCTTACGACGCTCCATCACCGGTTGCGCAGCGCCATCTTCACGTTCCACAGCCCGAATATTTTCCCATACGCATCGCCGATTATTGATACCTCGCAGCTTCGGGGACAAAACTTTCAATTTTTTCATTCCCCATTCCCGGCGACGGACACCCGGGGAAGCCGGCAAGGTGTAGCCGCCGCCTGATGCATACCATCGGGTGGATGGCACACCTTCACCGATTTGTCCACCGACTTTTTTTCCCGATGGGCGCTTTCTTTTAACAAAATCGCATTCCAATTCAAGCGGAAAAAGCATCACACCTCCGGCGTTTAGCATGTTGCCCGTTTTCGTTTTAAAATCGCTCTCTTCCTCTCCGGTCAGGGTGCCCCGAGTCAGCTCCAAGACTCACGGGCCCCGCATACGCAGGCCGACCGCGAGGGAGAGTGAGAGAGAGAAAGTAAAACAATAATTGCAGCTAATTTATTCTTATTTCCGATATTAACGATGGCTCGAAAATTGGTTACACCCCGATGGGGACCGGCAGCGCCGGTCACCAAACACCAAACCCGTGAGCTGGTGTTTATTTCCTGACACGAACTTTTGATTGAATCACCAGCATCCACTTCGTGGGGAGGCACTCCGTATGTAAATACCGTGACCCGCGCAGGTTGGAGGCAGGTAATGAAAAGTGCTACGGCAAACAGCGGAACAGCCTGGCCTCGTGGCCGCAACACGCGGCGTGATGATACCCCGAACCCGCCGTCTAATAATGGGAAACTGATTACGAAAGCGGGGCCAGGCACGGCCCATCGGAATGGGCCCCTGGTGCCCTGCGGAAGAGGAAACAGCGCACGGCACCCTGCGGCGGGCCACCGTCGTCGTCGTCAGCATGGCGACCCAGCGCGAGACTTCGTCTTCGGCTGCGAACTACTGGCGCACGTTTGGCTGCATAATGCAGACGATGATGCATTGAGTAATCGACACCGACACCGATAAGCGGCAGCACCGATGGGCCACATGCCCTTTCGCGTTCCTTCGGTCGATTATGATGCACGTGGCGGCGGTCATGGCAGATGGGCCATTTTCTCTAACCCGGCCCGGGGAGCGCCTGTTGATCAACATTCAAATCGTTCACAATTCTACTGCAATCAACGCCAACCGCAGTTTGTGGCTTCGTTCCGATCCGAAAGTCACGCGCGGGGCCGTCGAGCTCGTGCAGACGGTTGGTCGTTGGATTTGGAGAAATTTCGAAGAAGACTCCTGCGAACCAGACATCGTCGACTCGTCAAAACGCGATTACATCTCCTGCTACGATCGGCATCCTCGTGGCCTCGCACGTTCCTAACGCGGGGTGGCGGAATGGTCTCTCAGGTCACGGGCGCTCAAAGATCAATAAATAATTTTATCAGTCCTATATACGAGACTCTCAGACATCGAGCAACGGCAGAAAACACATCCTGAGCGTGGCACCCGGGGTGAAAGTTGTAGGCTCTCTCGGGTAGGGCTCGAATTCTGTGGCGTCAGTCAGTTCCAACACACACCCGAGAGGGACCCTCTGGGGGGCTTTCTCTCTGTGACGTACTGTGACGCAGGCTGCCACCGTTCTGTGCCAACATCGGTGACAGTTGGGACGCTCGATGCGAGGACATCGGTTGAGTGCAGTTTCACCCGGGACTATGCAAAATCTCGCCACGCAATCTCCCGGATCCGGATCTAGATCGCCACCGTAATCAACGGGAGCGCCAATGAGTCCAGCGTACTCCAACAGTAGCGCCCATTAGCGGCCGGCCGAGCCGCGATCGACTGATTGGCAGGTTCACTGAATGTTTAGCGATTTTAGTTTAATCCGACCATCCGCCGTGTGGCCTGTTCATCCGGAACAGGTGGTCGGCCCGTCATTTACATGTCGATTTACGGTTCACTACCGTCGCCACCGGTGAAGCGAACCGGTTGATCCGTTTTTCTTTTGCCTGCATTAGACGAGTGTGCTTCTCTTGCTATGTGGAGCCGATGACTTCCACGATACTCGACGAAACGAGTGTAACAATTTGAATACAGATTTGCAAGACTTTGGCCAATGCTTTGGTAGGGCCTTTGTGAAGTCAATTAAAATCCTAAACATACAAAGAGATGTAAATATTTGATGGCACATTGGAGAATAAATTATAACTCTCATAGGTTCGCCATCAACGGTGATGTGACAGTTTCTGACATATTCACCCAGTTTTGTGGCAGGAAAATAGTGTACGAGTTTATCGTGCGATTGGTTTGCCTTTTTCCACCTTTCGCCATCGGGATACGTACTTTTCATTTCATCTGGAAAACTGTCCACCGTATCACCGACCACCGGCACCGGTCGTTGAACTCAACCAAACTTTCTGCTATCAACGTCGAATGCCTGCTGTCAGGCGAATAAATGGCATCGAGTTGAGTGAAGTTGCAAAAAAAACGAAATCCCGCCCCTATACAGAACCGGTAACGGGGGGGTAACATGTCTGCGTTGGGCCACACTAAACGTTGCTAAAATAATGATAAAAAGAAATGGGCGGTGAAAAGGCAAAAAATCGGCATAACTCCACAATCTTTGGTCGCGCCTGAGCGAGGAAGCAAACGAGAAGAGAAGAAACAAAACCCTCCAACCTCTGATGTTGGCACTGCTGCTGCTGCTGTTGCTGCCGCTGACGGCCGGAAGTAGGTCACTCGATGCCTGCAGGGTTAATTTCGATCCCGACGCACTTCGATCCCGCGCGGTACGAGGTCCAAGCATTCGCCAACTCGAACCCGCTCGCGAATCGCGCATACTTTCATCCTGACCACTTTCATTATCATTCCAATAAGCCCGCCCGTTGACGTTGTTATTTTATCTGCCGTGGTGGCCTTCCTCAGACCGTTTCGCCTCGCACGAGCAGCACACCAGGGAATGCCCGGGAAGGATAAACTCGTCGCAGTGGGAACGGGAGTGGTGCCTGGATCATCGGCGCAATCCGGGACGTCCAAGAAGAGCTAAGACAGCGAGAAGAGACTTTTGCTTTCTTGTCACTTTCGTTAGGTCCCCGGTCGGGTGTCGGTGGTCGGCCGAGTGAGTGGGCTGTGTGTTTATGTTGCTGTTCGCCACATCGCCTCCACTCGATCGGTTCTCCCAAAGGTGGGCGCCCACCCCTTGGGGCCGGTGCGTCTCCAAAACATATCGACGATCGCGCGACGCGATGGCCAAAAATGCTTTCTGACGGCCCGCTCGCTGTGACCTCCTGGAGCGTGCAGTGCCTCTGGAACGCCAACTCGAAGACGCGGACAAATGAGCAATGGCGGAGCATTTGGAGCTAACTCTGACTGACAGCGCGAATAGAGAAATCAGTGTCAATGCTGTGTCATTCGAATGAGGGTCAAGCGACAGAGGTTCGATGGGGTGTTGTTTATCTGCGAAAATACCGCGCCAATGTTTTGATGCCCCAGGTCCGGTTTGGCAGGACAGGTATTAGAAATCGTTGAACGGTTCCGTTAAGATATTGAAAATTGATACCCGATACACCGAAACACCGATACAATTGAATCTCACCATGGTTGGGAATCTGGACATTCTCAGGAATTGCCACTCTATATCTATTATATACTTGTTTGTGCGTTAATATGAGTTGGTAAGCTCATCTTCCCAACGAGCTGTCACGGATATTTAACCCTAACCGGACGGTACATCAGCGGTCGTAAAGTTGCCTCATTCCAAAAATGCATTAGGGCTACGGGCGCGCGCCCCGGAACTCATCTGCCGAGGTTAGAAACTTCGCTCCTAATTAAAGCCGCACGAAAAAGAAAAAAAAAACGGCGGCTGGACCATCAAGAGCATGAGCGTGCCGCTGGTAAAGGTGGCTGGCCGATGTACCTTAAACATCAATCAACCCCGAAAAATACCTCCGATCACGGCTCCAAATTAATTTTATACCGTTCCGAAACCGGGCGCGGCGCGGTGGTCCCCGATGTGGCCGGAGGGCGGATTCACAACTCCACTAACCCTAATTTCGCCCTCGGATGTGTCGAACGGGGCCCCAGAGCTTGGGCTGGAAAGAATTGTTTCCCGTCCGGTTCGCGCCCGTTCGAAGTTCGGAATTCTGCATCCGGTGACGGGCGGAGCGAACCGCAGGTTGGGAACAGGTCGCGACAAACCGTTCCACGGAACTCACCGAGACCCGTCGGGGCAGGTTGAGGCGATCTGATTGAATCTAATGGCACCGACCAGACCGGTGGATGTGCAGCAGCTCATCAGCTTGCGGTCCCAGCCCCCTCCGTTTTCCACGGGGATTACAATTTGAATCACCCGGGGACGGACGACCTGCCGGTCCGGTCCCCGAGTACACGACGACGGCAACCCCTTACCGCCGGAATCACCGACTGACTCCCAGACGTCGGTAGCCGTCGGTGGCCAAACGGGTCTCTCCTGCCCGTCGTTATCTCCGTGAAGTCCAAGTGCGTGCGCGCAGCAACAACCCCTTGTAAACATGACGCCTCTAATGAAGATGCTGCGTCCCGTCCGGCGCACCATCGAATGCTGCGCCTGTCACAGCAGCATTTGCATGTGGCGAGGAATCCTTGCGATCGGCTGGCCAATGGCTAGCCTGTGCCATTCGCCCCCGGGAGGTATAACGATCCCGAAACCAGATCGACCGCACGGAGGTAAATAAAATTTATCGATTAAAGGGGGCCTGCACATTTTATCACCCGGGGGGCCTGGCGGCCCGGGGTACAAAACGGTGCACTGTGCCGCACGCACGCAAACGGAAGCCGCTGCATCTTCGCCCCCCGAGGGCCTCCTGGGGCCTCGGCGCACGCAGGAACGAGAGTAAAGTAATGTTAATTAAATCACTTTCACATGCGACGAGATGCGAAGACTGCACCGCGCGTACGACCTTTTCGCGGCACTGACCGCGGTACGTCTATCCGCTCTGGGATGCCTATGACCCATCCCCTGTTGGCTCGCCAGCGCGTAGAAAGCGAAAGGGATGCAACTGCACCGCGGGAATGCAGATAATAACTAGGAAGCGCGGATTTCGAACCGCACCGACCAATAATTGGCTGGTCGACACTGACCGGGACACTTTGCATAACCGAAGCCGGCCTCCTGGCGATCCGCGGCTGTTTAATGTCGCCTTTCGAACCGTCCTGAGGCCGACCCACAGAAACCCAGAGCCCGAGTGAAGTCATTAAGGATGCACTTTATCGCGCAAGGGTCGTTGAGCCCCACGCCCGTGGGTTCAGTCTTTCGTCTACGTCTGCGTGGTGTTGCAGGGAGTCGCCCACAGTGCAGTGCAGTGTCGTTGACCTTCTTCCTTCCACAACAATAATCACCAATTCAGCCGGCCATTCACGGACCACCCGCCATGTTCGGTACCGATTGCCGATGCTCGAATGGACGCGTCGCACTAAAATCCATATTCATAACGCGGCGACGCTTCACTTATGGGCCGCCGACCGGTCTCAAGCATCGCCAAGTGCCTCATATCGTCGAAGGGATCCATTTGTAATCTCCATCATGATCGCCGGCCGGTAGCGACGATCTTTATCGCGTGATCGCGCGCGTGCGTAGGCTGACAGTGACAGCAGCCAGGAGCTTTTCCGAGCTGCCACGGGGTGAGTTTTCACTTTCGTTCCCCGCGAACCCGTTTCCCGTGCGTGGCGGCGGCGGTGGCGGCCCTGTGGCAGCAATCAAACGACGTGTGGAATGTCCATCGATCGGAAGGGAGGACTTATGGACCTATCCGAGTGCCAGTGCAAGGAAAGTGAAAGCGTTGTCCTAGCGTGCGGCCGGCTGATAGAAGAACTATGACACCTTTTTCGGGGGGCTGTGAAGATATTTATTGCTCGCGTCAAGCTGTTTGGGATACACATTTACATTGTTCCGCTCTTCCGCGGTGTTCGGGTTACCCACGGTCCCCAACTATGGTGGTCGCTTTTCCAGTGGGACATTTCTTGTTTTTTAAACTTTAAGTTACACAACGAGGCGAAACCGTAATCGGGAGTGACATTTGAAGCCGTCTCGACGCGGCCATTTTTACACGGAACGCCGCCGGAGACCATGCACGAACTACATCAAGAAATTGGCAAGGGGCAAAATCAGGCTAAAGGCTAACTGCACTACGCCAAACGGAATGCAAATCTAGGCTGGACACTTTATTGATGGTAGGTTAAGTTTGTATCTGCTACGGAGGTTATAACCTGGAACAAATGGGACACCAACCAGGGGAAACCGGGTTGCTTTGGGTAGCTGCCGTTGTCCTCGATCAACCTGCGTGTGTGTGCGGGGTGAGAAGTCGTTCGTCGCATTGCAGATTCCGGTTCGCAAACTCCTTTGACAGTCCATTCAAACGACGGCTCTCCGGTTCTTCCGGTTCCGGGCAGACGCTTCTTCCAGAAAAACGGGCAGAAAGTTGGCCACTGCACAACGTGTCGTAAAGGATGAACCCTAGCACCCGGCCCGCGTCCAGAGGTCGGCCCGGTGCCTTACTCCTGCACCGTGAACGTCAGCTGCTTGCCGGTGCGCGACTCGAACCGGTTCGGCGGCTTGATGTTGAGGATCGCCACGATCGCGATGGTCAGTCCGATCAGCATGAACGACGTGACGAAGATACCGGACAGGATCGGGGCCGTGGTGAAACCGACACAGTCCCAGGCGCTGCTGAACTTGGTTTTGCCCTCCAGTGCCGGTTGCACCTGGGCAAAAAAGGATGAAAAACAAAACAACAACCGGGGAGAGAGTTAAAAAAATGGCGAACGCGCAACGCGTGTGCATTGATTAAGCTAACCGATGCAGGAAAGGGGAGCAACATTTCAATTCCGCCCCACCGGAAAACCAAATCGACCGATTCGGCGGCGCCAACGGCCACCAAGACGCCATTACGCAATGCGCGTTGCGATTTTGGGTTTTCCGCCGTTCCCAAAAGTGTTCGCAGCAAAGCAAGGCGCAAAGGTTTTATTATGAGTTTAAATTTGAGCGTTCCGGACGAGCTAATGAAGCGGCGTTGTCATCGTTAAGGTAGTGAGAGCATTTTGCGGACCGGCGGCCGTTATGCAAACCCGCCAAGAAACCAGCGCCCCAGCTTTCCTGCTCGTTAACTGCTGGCCAAACTGCCGGAATCGGCCGAATGCGAACGCCCAGCATAATCCAAATCAATCGGATCTCCGATGCAAGACAAAAAAACAAAACTTTGTGAACATAATATTGTGAGCCATTTGATTGCCTTTTTACATGTGTGAGAAATTCGCTAACCGGACGAACGGTGGCTACCGACACCGTCCCTGTTTGTTTCCGCCTTAAAGCAGTTCGATTCACCGTGCCGTGGCGTCGTTGTGGAAAGTGGCGTCGAATGGGACCAAATTTCTGAACGGCCGTTTTTCGCAAATAAGTGTTGATAATCGTGGTGTTCGGGGCGTAAATCTGCCAAAACGAACCACTCGTCTTTCGCGATGGCGACGCTCAGCATCTTCGTCCAATCTTCGAACTGTCTAATCGAATAATTGTTCGCCATTTGCAGTAAGGGGCGCAGCTGGGGCCTGCGAGTTGCTGATCGATCGGTCAGTGAGATACCGAAGCCTGACTCAAGAGATGGCGTGCGGCAGATCTTCTCGGGATCGTCTCGAGCTCTTACATCAACGCCGCCGCCAGCAAGCGCGGTGCGTCGCGTAGCTTCAATTGCGCATACGCGTAAACTAATAAACAATAATGTTTACATTGTGTACGCGCGTACGGTCACACACCAACATGTGCCGAGCGCGGCACAGTTATGACGTGCGCTTCTCTGCATTTCTCCTCCACGCGGCCAGGCGAAGGCCCTCCCCGCGGCGCCGGCTGCTCCACTTTTATCGCCCATTTCACCTCTTTTTTCGATTTTCTCTCGCTCTTCCTCTGTCTTCTTTGCGTACATATTTTCTCATAATTTGTTGCATCTGCCCAGCGGCAGCCAACCTGCCATTACGTGTGTTGGCGCATGTAAACGGGGCTAGTCCTGGTTCCACGGGGCACGCGGTTTGGAAGAATGCGTGTAATTTGATAATGAATGAGAATCCAATATAATAGACACGGTGGCTCGGCTCGTGCTCGATTAATCTACGCCAGGCTCTTTGTTTTTCTCCCCTGTTACAGAAGCTCTATTTTCCCATCTAGTCCACGGTTCTGGGTGGCGTCTAGTCACCCAGCCAGATCGACGCAGACACGTGAACTCACCTGAATGTTTTCGAGCGTCAGGACGGTGCTCCCGTTACGGAACACGAGCTGGCGGCCGCAGGAGTACGAGGCACCGAGTGGAGCGTACGGGGCCTTCCCCTCCAGCTCGAGGGTGGTGTCGAGGGCCTTGGATCCTTCCTTGCTTTTCGTGTCCATGGCGAATACGTCCACCTTCGACATGTACCAGTAGCCACCGTCCATCTCGAAGCGGAACTTAAGAGTAAGCTGAAAGTGCACGTCACAGTCAGCTCAGTGTCTTCGCCTATTTGCCGCCCCGATCTACCTTACCTTCGTGGCTTCGTCCACCTTAAACGTCACAATCAGCTTACTTTCGCGCTCGCGCGCATCGTACGTGGCCAGTGTGTGCTTGTCCAGAACGTGGATCGTTTCGGCCTCGTCAGAATCGTTCAGCATCTTCAGAACCGGCGGCGCGGTGATGTACACGATCGCCTTGCCCGGCACGTTGTACACGGAATCGACGATCTCGGGCTCGTCGGTGGGGCTACCGGGTGTGGTGCTGGTCGACAGGTACTCATCGCCCGCCTTTGCCTCGCGCTTCTGGAGCATGTGTGGCTCTTCGAGTTGGTTGGCCAGAATGCCCAGCACCTTGTGCTCGCCGTAGTTTTCGGTAGAATCGCGGAACAGCGCCGACAGCTCTACGTCCTGCTGCGACGGTGCCCCAACGAGGTTGATAATCTACGAAGGCCGTAAAGTGGTGTTTAAATTCAACGTTCACCGTCGTGCATCGCTAGCGCCATCTAGGTGTCAGTTGTGCAAAGTGTTTCGTTTGCTCTCTCTTTCTCGCGCCGGACGGAACGCTCTCGCGTATGTTTCGATTTTCTGCACATTCGCTTACCTCAGCATTAACGTTGTAATCGAGCGGGTTCGAGCTCAGCATTTGCTGGGGGCTGTACACAAAGTCGTACTTGTCGATGATCCGCTTGAAGGTGGGAAAATTGTCCTCGGACAGTTTGGTCGTTCCGTTGCGCAGGAACACCACCACGGCGGCCGCGTTCGAGTACAGGTCCCGCAAAACCTGGTCGTCCATCCCGGCCAGGGCTGGCGTTTGCAGGTCCTTCAGGTCACTGAGGCCCCAGAATAGAAACGGCCCACTGTAGTACGCGTACGAGCTCGGCAGCCCCACCAGCACGCCGCTGGCCACGAGCAACAGCTGCAGTCGGTGGAGCATTTCGACGCCTTGAACACCAATTAAAAACGTCCCCACCAATTGATCAGAATCAGTGGCCAACTAACTGTATGACACTCCACCTCGCTTCTTCGATACGATGTGACGGAAAAATCTTTTGGCAGAACGCGACAGGAACGGGTCGATATATTTTGCTCTCCCCAACGGAACGAACCACACGGTTCCGGGAGAGCGAGCGGAGTTTCTGCGGCACGCATGCGTCCCACCGAACGATGGGCGAAGGGTGACCGGTGGAGGCGCGCGTACCACGTGCTCTTGTTTACAAACAAAGCTTAACGATTTTTAAACTCCCCGTATACGGCGGGGACGTCGTATGAAGCCCTCGACAATAATCTGCTGATAGTGCGAACTTCGTTTAATGTGTTTATTTTGTTTCAACTTAAATTTACTAACCGATTGATTTTGCTTGCGCTAGCGCCCAACGGTCATTTCAAATGTTTACGTCCCTCTACTGGCAACGGGAGCGCAACATAACTTTCCGTGCCGTGTAGACAGAAAATGGATAGCAAAGCATAAATGGGGAGAAATGTTGAGAATCAAAACAAAAGTACGCCGCATTCCGCCCCCTCGGCACGCTTTCCACGGCGGACCGGTTTTCTGGCCGCCGGATTCAAAACAGAGAATCGCGGCGCGAACCGCGAACGGCGCTAAGGGAGAGTTTCATAACCGAGGAGCGAGAGAGGCTTTGCGTGAGAGAAACAGTTAGGCTGAGTCAGTTGATAGTTGATCGTGGATCGAAGCGGAAAGGCTTGGACTGATGAGGCACTTTCGGGCTTCAGTAGCTTTTCAAAACTCGAAACTTTCACAAAAGATTTTGGTTTTCCTTGTTATATGCTGAGTTATGTAGGTGCGTGAAGATCGGAAATCAAACGAAACATTAGGCAGACGTCACATGGCGGGGTTCAGAAGCTTCGGCGCGGCTTGCTGCCTACTGTTTTCGCTTCTGGCGAGCGAAGGTAAGTGAATGGACAGGAAGTTCGGCGTCGTTTGCCACGTTTACCTTTCCCCGTGTACGGCTGGCCGGTCGGGGTGTTACGGTTGACTCATCCGAGCGAAGATTCGTAACAACTTTTTTTTTTCGCCGGCCTTCGATTCGTTTCCATTCAGCTGGGGGCGTCAACTTGGTGGCGTACATCTCGCAACGAGGTCTGCATGGAGAAATCAGCTTCTCCCAGCACGACGATCGGCAAGTGATAATTGCGTCCGATCTCGAGACAACACTGCAATATCCGGACCAGGCCTGGAGCTGGGCCGTCCATCAGCTGCCGGTCGATTACACGATCGTCGACCCGGAAGAGCGATGCGATACTGGGCGGCTCGGTGAGCAGCTATGGTCGTTCGATGATGACCTGGGCTACCTGATGCTGCCGGGAAACGGATCCACCACTTGGTTGAACACCATTTCGCTCACCGGCGAGAAGGGGCTGTGGGGTAAGTCGCTGGTGCTGCATGATCCGAACGCGAACGTACGCATATGCGCCACGATCACGACGCGCGACGGTTCGCAGGAGCATCTGGCGGAGGCACGGTTCACGAGCCCGATCACCGGCTCGATCTACTTCCGCTGGCTCGCCGCCAAAGAGTCGAACCACTCCGACACACTGATCTACTCGAATCTGTTCCACGTTCGCGAGCAATCGCGCAAGATGGGCAATCCCGAGGCGACCGAGCATGTGTGGAAGATCTACGTGACCGATATTTTCGAAAGCGACGCGCAGAATGCGGATGAAAACTGCAACAAGCTGCAGCTCGTTTTCGATCCACAAAACCGGGGCACGGGGAAGGCCATCGGTGATATCGACAGTCGTGTGGGTCCGCTACGCATCAGCACCTACTCGCGACGCAACAAGTTTCCGCAGTTGTTCAACGATAGGCAACTCGTGTTGTTGCCGAGCGATTTGTACGGTCCCTCGCGTAAGCTGTACGTGGTCGTGTTTGATCCGAGCCATCCGGACACTTTCCTAGCGTGCGCCAAGATCCGTCACCAGAAACCGAGAACCGCACGGGCGCTAGTGGATGGAGCTGGTATGCGAGGCGATATTCGGTTCACACAACGATCCCGCTTCGAACCGACGTGGATCAGTGCTAACTTTGCATCGACCGCCAACGATTCGGTCAGCAACGAGAACTACGCCAAAGACGTGTCCAGCTTTAAAGTCAATCAGCTACCTCTGCAAGCTGTGGCCGCTCCCGATACCAGCTACTGTTTGACGTCCGGGGACGTCTTCAATCCAACCGATGTGGTTGCGAAATCGGTACCTCCACCCGGTTACGGTACCCAGGATCAGTACCCCTTGGGCGATCTGAGTGGGAAGCTTTTGAATCGTAACAGGAACGACCCCCACGCGCTGTTTCTACCTGGCCAGAGTGCGGAACTGTCCGGTATCTACTGGGACACCTTTCTACCTCTGCAAGGGCCCAACTCAATCATTTTCCGAACATTCTCCGTCCAACGGTTCAACCGATCGCAGCCGGCCAACATTACCGAGTCGCCATGGGCATGTGGAACGGTGGCGCTTTACGAAACGAATCGCCCTTATCAGGTTCCCGTTCACACGGCACAGGTCCTGTTCCGGTATCCGATCGTGGGCCGCGTTCTATTTCGACAGGCAAAGGATGAACCCTGGGCCGACACGGCGGTCATAGTTGAGTACCTCGTTCACGCTGACGGCTCGAACATTAACAACACGGCCGATCATCGATGGTCCATAACGATGGATGCACCGGGCAAAGACTTCTACGACTGGCAGAATCGGTGTGTCAGCGCCGGGAGCGTGTACAATCCGTTCAAAGCGGCCGCCCTGTCGGGCAAGGAGTGGAATGAGGTCTGCACGCCCCAATCCCACGAACTGTGCCGATTAGGTGAACTGTCGAACCGCCTGGGGGCCCTAGAAATCGCAGGCAACAAGCGGGAAGCATCGCGAGTCAGCCGAAAGATGTTCGTCGATCAAAATCTCCCGTTGAGCGGTTATGCGAGCATCATTGGACGGTCGCTGGTGATCTTCGACGATAAAGGACCGAAAGCTCGAGGCGAACGGTTGGCATGTTCGGTGTATGTTTCGCACACTCTAGACAAACGTACGCCATCGGTAATTGTAATCATTTCCATTCGCAGGATTGGTGGCTACCATCGCAGAAAGGTCGTTGCAAGGGATTGGTATTCGAATGGCGATCCTTTGACCATGAAAGGCAAGCTGGAAATGGTACAACAGTCGGAGTACGATCTGACCAACGTTGATGTTGACTTCAAGGGCCTGGACAAAAACAGTGGCTATCATGTGCACATCGTAAGTAGGCAAGGAGCACCGCTATCAGAAGCAAACCTGACCGTAATGCACTTAATCATCCATTGGTCGTTCTCCTTCTGATCCTCTAAAGGCGCCTGTCGAGGGAGACTTGGAATTTCCATGTGAAGACTCGACCGTGTACGGCCACTGGAATCCGCGTGGTGTCGATCCGAAACGCTCTCCGTTGCCCGCCCTCGGTAGCACGGATGAGTACGAGATTGGAGACTTGAGTGGCAAGTTTGGGACACTGGATGGGGTCACGATGTACGAGCAAGCATATAACGACTCGCGATTGCCTCTGTACGGGTACGAAAGCATCATTGGGCGATCGATTGTGATACACAAGAAGGAGAAGAACCGTCGGTGGGCTTGCAGTACTTTGGAAAGAGGATACAGTCCTAGCGAGGCGCGAGAAATCCGGGCCATCGCTTCGTTCCATCATCCGGCGGGTTACGCATATGGGTTCATACGATTCACGCAGCTCATTGGCAGCGACAACAGCCAGAGTGATACGTCGATCGAGGTGAAGTTGCGCTACCCGGGCAAGCACGATCGTAATGTGACGCACAACCATAGCTGGAATATTTGGGTTAACCCGGTAGGAGTTGATGCCACGGTCCCGCCGGTTGAAACACGATGCGTGGCAGCGGGTTTCGTGTGGAATCCCTACTACACTCAGCTGGCTGCCCCATTAAACGTGAGTATCAAACATCGACTTTTGGTAAAAACACGATTTTAAACTAACACGATTGTACCTTTCAGCACGAACTGTACAAACAGGAATGCGGACCCGATAACCCTTTGCGGTGCTACGTCGGGGATGTATCTGCCCGCCTGGGTCCGATATCGATCGGCAGCCAGAGACAGCTTTTCACCGACACTAACTTTCCGCTAGAGGGTACGGTAAGCGCTTTGGGGCGATCGATAGTAATCTTTGGTCCGGACTACTCCGGCTTCCGTTTTGCCTGCGCAAACATTCAACCTGACCACGACATCGTAAAGTATATCAATCTCAAGAAACCGCCGCGGTTTGTGGTAGCACAGTTCCTGGAGGACGTGCGCCATGTGATGGGACTGCCAGAGTGGATGCTGGCGATCGATTCACGCAGCACCAAAACACTGCACAACGACGCCTGCATTCAAATGATCGTTCATTTCAAGGGTCCCAGTGCCCACAAAATCGAGCAGGACTTTTCACGCCTGCTGGCCGTCGGGCGGCTCGATTCCCCGAGCATCAGCATTCCCGGATACGATAACAGCAAACGGAAGCGAACACTTTCTTATCGAACGTGCGGAGTGCGTGATCCGAACGAGAAGAACGCAAAGGTCCTGTTCGCCAGTAGTGCGGCAGACATCAGGAAACCAATGAACATAGTCCATTTAACTGCGATACCTCTTTTGCGATTGCTCACTCAAGGATTTATCAAGTAAACTACTCACATAAGCATCTTTAGTTCGTTAGCAGCGTAAACATTTTGCATCATTAGTTAGATGTACATTGTAGCTGAAACTATTAATATATGCTGCATGTAATAAAGACCATCCGGATTAGCTCAATTAAATGAGCTGATCAGTTCAGGTTACCGATCAATGTTTTGAAAATAAAACAACTACGCCTAAAAGTATGCATCGGTTTCTACTCCTTTTTGAATCCGTGAATTGAAACGTCGAAAACAGTCAGTCTCAACGAACGTCTGCACTTTCAAAAGCAATTTCATTCACTTAGAATGCTTCGGAAATTCAAATGTGAAAAAATATCAGCTTTAATCGCTCCTATTCCTCTAAGATATCACTCATTCATTTGCTAAGGTTTGCCAACCAATTATTAGCTAGTCATAATACAGCACCTGCAAAATGGACGTTTTTATGACCTGATGTTTAGAATATTACATCGTGCCAAACGTGATAAGACTGTCGGCTAGAAGACGTAGGCAAACGTTAGTAAAATAACATGCCTAAAGCCGAACTGCAAACGAAGAACCTCAAAACTACAACGAACAAAACTGACGAGAAAGGATGGCTTGTAGAGGACTCAGAAGTGGACGCACTTTCTTCTATAAATATATCACTAGGAATTCTCTCTTGCTTCATTTGAAAGACAAACAGCTACCAGAAGTTCTGTGTCGTGAACCTGTGTGCTTTAATTATTCCTCTTCTCCTTTGTTGTTACAATTGCCATTGCCATTTTAGCTCATTTATCTTAGTGATATTTTCCCGACCCCTATATAATGGTGTTTCACTTGTTGTTGTTTGTGTCATTGTTGATGTTGTTGATGATGATGATGTTCGCATCATTTCCCTCTGTATGTGAACCCCGCTCGCTTCATCATTGACATTAGTTTGTGAATTAAAGTTACAGTAAAACAAGACAGAAACAGAAACAAACAATAGAAAACAGTAGAAATCATACGGTCAGTATAAAAAAGACGGCCTTGAAACGAAGGTATTATACAAAATAAACAGAATCCATTGTTTTGATTTTTTTGTTAGTTTTTTAGGTTTGTTTTTGGTTTTAATTATAAAATTTATTCTTCTGCCTCCTCCTCGGTACCGGTCAGCATCGAGATCAGGGCCGCGGTGTCGATGAAGCCCTTATCGTCCACGACCATCTGATCGAATGCATCGTCCACCTCGTCCTCGGTGAACTTGTCCTGTCCCCAGTGGGTCAGAGCGAAGCGGAACTTCTCGCCATCGATCTTGCCGTTGGTGTCGAAGGCCTTGAAGGCGTTGATGACGACATCATCGTCATCCTGGCCACCACCGGACATGCGGTTGGCGAACAGCGTCAGCAGCTGCGTGAAGTTGAGTGGTCCTTGAGCCTCACCAAGCATCTCGTCCAACTCCTTGTCGGACACCAGCTTGCCGAGAGCGTCGAAGGTCGAGCGGAGATCGTTCTTGCCAATGACACCGTCCTTGTCGTTGTCCATTAGCGCGAAAGCCTGGCGAGAACGAAACGCAGTCGCGAAACACACGTTAGTTATCGAGCGGATCATTTCAGGTATCCTCGCTTGCCATCACACTCCAGGGCGCCCGGTACTCACCTCCTTGAACTCGGCGATCTGCTTCTGGGAGAAGAGCACAAAGACCGAAGATGGGGCCTTCTTTGCCTTGCGGGACGACGAGCCGCGGGTCGATCCGCGCTGAGAGTCCGAAGGGGTCGGTGCCGCTGGGGTTTCTGCTCCGGGCGTATCGGCCGGGGTGTCATCCTTGGACGACGCCTTCTTCTTCTTGACCTTCTTCTCCTTCTCAGACTGTGGAATTGCAGAGCGGAGAAAACATGTGATCATCAGGTAAGTGATCGTTCTCCTAGTAGATCACTGCTAGATCTTGGCAGGATCTTCATAGTAATAGAGATCCACAATAACTAAGGGTACGACGTAACACTGTTCATCCTTTTCGTGCTTTGCTTTTACCGGATTTCTCCAAAACTGTCTTAAACGGAGTGCCCAAGGCACACAGATTTCCCGAACCAACCAAAGCGGAAAACA
Source organism: Anopheles cruzii (assembly GCF_943734635.1). Taxonomy (NCBI): domain Eukaryota; kingdom Metazoa; phylum Arthropoda; class Insecta; order Diptera; family Culicidae; genus Anopheles; species Anopheles cruzii. The sequence goes on from NC_069145.1 coordinate 31,830,344, forward strand.
ACTGCACGGAGATCCATCAGCTTGAACTATCCGTCACAGCCCCAAGGCAAGCTGCGAAGTTTATTTTTAGAACTCTGTCTTGGAAAATTTTCTTTCGCCGAGACGGCAGCCGCAAACCCCCGAGAAGGTAGCTGATCGGGCGATTGCGTAACGAGCTGAGCACACCAATCGTCTTTTAACATCGCACCAATCTAGTTTGGTTTGTGCTTTTCGATTTTATCGCGCAACAGCACCACGAGTTATCTCTTTAAAACTCAAAACAGACCGCGCCGCATTAACGAAGATCGTACCAACAAGGAACGCAACTAGCTGGCGACGCGTACAGGATGCAATTAAGTTCGGTTCGATCAAACTTCAATCAACTACCGATATGCCATCACTCGCACTAGAACTCAACCAACTGTATCTATCTATTGGCACGACTTTTGAAAGTAAACCGGCTGTACAGTAACAGATCCAGGGCCATTACACCATTCGTGAGGTCCGGTAACACTTCAAGGATGAACAGGTTGGACCCACAGTTCGGTCCTTGGGAGCGGGCCTACCATGGACTACCAGAACGGTGCTTACCATGGTGCTTAGCTGGTGTGGTTAGAACGACTTAACTCGAGTACAGCTACTGAGCGACTGATTTTAAAGAAGCGCCGTGGCTGATAACTACGGTTGCTCCCTTCCGTCCGGCGGATCTTATTCGCCTTATTCGGCGAGTGTGAAATGTCGGTTTTATATTTCGTCCTGCGCGCGAACCGTATGCGCAAACCGTGGCTATTATTAGGTAATTCGTGGCACCCGGTCGAAATCGTCGAGACCGTCCGATTGTAGGCCGATTGGTGCGTATGCGCGTGCGGCCTATTTATGCTAGTGTGCGTCATTATTCCGCTGGTGGTCGCACAAAATACACATGCCCAACACTGTCCCACCTGTACGGACACTGGGGACACATCTCGGGAGGAGCCAATCGCCAACCTGGCCAAAATGCGTAACGATTTTCCTCGTTCGTCACACACTGGGTGGCTGTGTAGATGAGTCGCCGATGACTAGGTGTGGGTTACGTCTCCCTAGTGTTTTCCGTTCTGCCGCTAGCGAGGTCAACCTAAGACGGGCAAGTGGTTGGGAGCGAAAACTGGATCCCAAGACCCGAGCCAGTAACGCCAGCATGTGGCTCACATTTGAAAAACTTATTTTTAACCGCCATTTCCCACCTTATTGCGTGGATGGCGTCGGCGGCTACTCGCTCTTCTGCCCCCGGGGTCTGCTGTGGACCCATTCCTGTGACCTGGCCCAGCATCCCGCAGCACGTAATACACATGTAGTGCGTAAGCGAACAGTTTTCTCGTTTGGCCGGTGGAAGGGAAACGTATTAACAAAGAATTTTCACGGCTTTTATGCTAACGGGAAAGAAGGAAGCAAACGAGATGGAGACATTGAGCGAAGAAGGGCAAAAGAAGTGTGTATCAAGCGCACTCTAGCATTGCTAGTATAGGCCAAAATACTTTCAACAAACCTAAAAGAGAGAAAAAGTACTGGCTCAATTTCCGTGAATATTCATTGATACCATAAGTGACCAATAAATCTGGCGTTTGGAGGAAATGGAATGTACGAAACAGGAACTCGCGTTCTCTTATACGCTGGCCGATTGGGCTCGTAATCACTTTAAACTGGTCAGTAATTGTAAGTTTGGACGTACGATTACACACTAGAACAGTAACGTGTTGGTTCTAGATCTCGAACAACGTGTTGGCCTAGATCTTGAACAAGATTCAAGGTTGTGCCATTTTAAACAATCATGTATACACGTTTACTACTACACAGGTTGTTCCAGGACACATTTATGTGCCAAGGAAATTTAAGGTTAAAACCCCACCTAACTTTGGCGCAAAGTCAAGTTATTTCAACTTATTTACATACAATTATCCCAGCATAGTAATTGTATCGATTGCTGCATCGCGTTCATGGTTCATCGACATTTTTACCAATCCTTCAGAACATTCAACAATAAATTAGGAAAAAGAATAAAATCTGGCTTAAAATCGAAATTTTTCAATTTTTACGTGCGTGTAATCACAAGAAAATTACACAAATCATAAAGTTATCCCTTATGAGATTCTAGAACCCATGCGAAACCTCTCCTAAGCTAATCAGCTATTCGTCTGGTATCTATGAATGGAATTGGGCATAGATACCCTGCAGGGTGTATAGATAATAGATATGTGTTGACATGTGATCTTGAGCGCTCTTCGTCAAGTTCATCTAGAATTTGATTTAATTTTTCTCAATATTTTATTGCGGACTGCCTTATTTATATTTGGTTTTGTGCTTGGTTTCCATTGGATTTTTAAAATTACTGTCATGTTAAGCGATGAAACGGCTCGAGATGGACGCTTTTCATCTTGTAAGGAAATTGTAAGGAATTCTTGTAAGATGTGGAACAATAAAGGAAGTTATGTAGAGTTGCTAATCAAACAAATTTATGTTAAAGTACATTATCTACAGATAACAGTTTTTGTTTCTTTTTTTTAAATGTCGCCATTAATATCATGAAGGTACAGAAGAACAATGCATTTTAGTGTCGCCATACAGTTATTTTGTGTGTTTTTTTAGTGTCATAGATTTTAGTGCCGCCATGTTAATGTATGCTTTTATGAAAAATCATAAATTATTATTAGAGGAAGCACACAGATAAGTAAAAAATTGATAAGTGCAAAATACATCCATGGCTTAGAATGTATCTGGCTGCCTGAGTAGTGTCAACCTGACACAGTTTCCTTCTAGACAGGATGTCAGGTTTCGGACCGATTCCTGTTGCGCATTTGCTTACCATATTTTTGGCTGCATTCAAAATAGGACTGCTGTCGCAGCCTGAAACGGCTACCGGTGTTCGTTTCACGGCAGGCGAAAAATTGGGACTACATTTGACTGCTTCGTTTTATCTATTACGACTTTTTATCTTCTTTCTAACTTGTGCTAGTGTTCATGGACCATTTACTAGTAGCGTAACATTGAATGCGCTATGAATATCTCACACCTTTCAAAAGATACCATTTTCAAAATGGAATTTTTAACAGTTCCCAACTACCTTTTCTTCGGAACTTTGTGCTGTACGTTATACTATCTTAGTAAACAGGCTTAAGAATCAAGGCTCAAGAATTGGGAGCATGGTTCACTGATTACCATTCGCAATGATCATCACTTTTGCCACAGTCTAGCAAACCGCTTTAAAGTGGGAACGAAATGTTCGCAATAGAGATCTTGATTTCGGTTAAGATAATTTTAGAACCGTCTCTAGCGATATCATTGAAACCACAAAGGGGCTGAGCATTGAAAATATGGCGAAAGAGAACACGTACCGGCGAAAAGGACAGCTAGTAACAGGAATTAATAGACCCTGCTTAGTAATTATACTTTGTTTGTTTTCAATCGCAGTTAGCGTTGTTAGAAGGCATCGTATCGACGATCTCGACTATCTTGACGATCTTTCGAAATGTGGTTATAGGGATGATCGTTTCATCATCAGATAGCACTCATTCAATTACCGTCAACAAGACTGCCAAATCTTGCAACTCTCAGATGTGGTCCTGCAGAACCTGAACGCTATCCAGCGGCACTTTAATCGCTCGATCGAAATTAATTGGCGAAAATTCGACAGCAGATAGTTGGTGCATTTTACGACCAGCTACGAAGAGCACTAACTATCTGTTAGTGCATCTCTACACCGTTCGGATGGGTTCGCCTCGCCCGTTCGTTACGCACGCTGTTCCACGAGTCGGGCCGCTCTACAACCACTAGCGGTAGCATACCCTACCAACGACCAAACATTCCTGCGCTAAAAATACTGCCAATAATATCTTCACACATAACAATTCCTCGCACCGTACCCAATGCGTCTCTCTTACGTGTAACGGTCAACCCACGAAAGTACCTGCAAGTTCGGCTGGTCGGTCGGTCGCTGTATAACGGCGCATTGGCTCGTATTGCTGCCGATGATTCATACAAATTCGTGTGGAAAAGCTTGGTACGCGTTTTATGTTAGACCATCTGGCCGAGCACACAGGAACATATTTTACGGTCGTTGTGGCGCCGAAACATTGCAAGAAAAGTCATTCGCGTAGACAGAACATTATTACTTAACTATTTCGTAACTTCGCAAGGGTTCATCATTATATCATCATCATTGTTTATTTTGCTCTTTTCACATTTAATTCGAATCATTAATTAATGCATCAGATTTCAACCAGCGAAAGATTATTTCTACATGCTCACCAGCACTGTGCTTCGTAAAAAATAGGTGACTTGTTGATTCAATATTCGCACCCACACCACGCTGAGCAAGGCTCGGTCGGTTTTGGCTACAAAAACAGAAGCTGCAATCTCTAGATGCCCTGCGGCCAGACAGCAGAGCGGGTTTCTTGGTTCAGCTCGTTCGCATGATCACGCAGTCGATGGTTTCTTGGCCCTAGCGCCGAAAATAGAACTGCCCACGCGCACAATGGTGCTACCCGATTCAATCTGTAAAAAGAGAAATTAGAAAAAAATGAGTGTGCTATTCCACCGCAGACACACAAAGCCGTCTGAGGAAAACCGGTGCCTGGGGCTGTGTTGAGCGGATCTGACTCGACATACTTACGGCCTGTACAAAATCATCCGACATTCCCATCGATACCAGCACTTCGGTTGGGTCGCGTTCGAACGTTGAGCAGATTTTCTCGTGGCAATTCATCAGCGTACCAAAGTCAGGGTTCGGCCCAACGCTGTAGTCGTGACCGAAGCGCCCAATAGTCATCACTCCGTCACATCTCAGATTGGGACATTTATCCAGCACATACTGGTACAGCGACACGACCTCTTCCGGTTGGACACCATTTTTTTCTTGAAAAATTTAACATTGTAATCGTTTTAGATCTTTTCCAACACTGATGTTCAAGTAATCTTACCATCCTCTCCACTAGTGTTGACCTGGACCAGCACATTTAGCTTGGCTTGCTTCTCCGGGTGTTCCGTTTTTAGCTTTTCCCATGCTTTATTCAGCCCTTCGGCCAATTTTATACTGTGAACCGTTTGGATCATGTGCAGGTTCGTAAGATTTAATACCTGAAACAACGATCGAATGATTATCAGCGAACACCGGATACGGCTTACTAACGTTTTAAGGTGCACCTTATTGATTTTGTTGGTCTGCAAATGGCCGATAAAATGCCATCGAATGTCCTTGCACTGCTCCAGTATCCTGGCATCGTTTGCTTTTTCCACCAGCTCCTTCACGTAGTTTTCCCCGAAATGGCGTTGGCCCACTGAGTACGCCTCCAGAATGAGCTCGACGGGTTTTGTTTTGCTGACGGCAACCAGCAATGGTTTTGGAATGTTGGTTGTCTGTGGGTGAGACCAAACATAAGTGAGTTTTTTCACAATGACGAGTTGGCTAGCTAAACCGTGAATGGGACCGTGTAGTAATAGCTCGTGAGATGCGCAGGCTCATCTGCATTGTTAGGGCGTCCAGTTATAACATGATAACGGCTCAACATCATCTTGAAGGCTTTTCTAAACGACGTGAAAAAAACTCACACAAATGTGCATCTGTTTCTTAGCGTTTTCGCTAATCAATTGTTATCATCGACATTCACAAGGTTATAAATTTATGAAAAAAGCATGCTATCACATCACCGAAAGACATTTTTCATTATATTCTATTGGTTTTGAGAATACCAATGTTTTTTGTGTCGAATGCACACTTACCGTCGAACGGGCGCCGTATGCCTCGTCGATTCTTCGCAGTGTTTCTTGAATACCCAACTTCACGTCCACTCCGGCCATGACTTTGCGTATCATTTAATGAGACTAGCCGACACTTTGCCTCATACGGCGACCTGAAATCACATGAACATTGATGCAACAATGTTGTACTGGCTATCTCAGAATATAAATCGTTATATTTCAACTTGATGTAGGGTTTGTTTTTCTTATCAGCTGCTACCTAATAATAATAAATAACAATGACGTTTGGCTGTATGCAAACATTTTGACGTTTCGCTGATCAATGGCCGTATAACAGTTGTTTGCAATTTGTGTTATACCGCGCACAAGAAGCAAACCACGAAAACCAAATTCCACATATTTTATCAAATGAACGGCTCGAGCCTAAACATTCAACGTCCTTGCAATAACTATCTGTCTTTTGGGCGGTGCACGACATTACAAGGTATAAAGAAGTTGTTTTAAAAAGAATTGGATTTGTGCCGGTTGCGCCCTCTTTCGGGCAGTCAGTTTGCCACGCTCGTATGCAACTGAACCGGTTGAACTTTTTCAAATTACCGGTCGAAGCGCCATGCTGAAGTGTTTTGAAAATTAATTTTCTTTTTGGTTTTCCTCAAACGCTTGCTTCAGCTGTATTTGAATTATTTGTTCGTAGTCGTTTTCTCATAACATAATTGCAAATAGACATCTATTAATGTTATAGGTTTGTAATTACATTTGTCGACTTATTGTCGGATTTTTCGTGTACCGAAGATCAACCAGATTCGTTCTTGTGTGATTCTTGTTTTAAAGCCATATGGACTTAAACCATTGAATTTTCCTTCATGTCGAATAAACAAAACTAACTGGTTTAAATTGTTAATAGTTAATCTTCCCCTCCGATAAAACATCAAATCGGTATCTAATCTAAGCTACCTTTGACACCACAATTGCCACCGACTGTCGTGTTCCATTTGTCAATCGTAAATCACCTTTCGACGAAGCAGTTACAAAATTCAAAGTGATCCATAATTAACGCGTAAAGGACAAAAAAATGAATCGCTTCAACGGTCCTGGTCCAAATCAGTATAATTTACCACCGACATTCGGTTTTGATCACCATGATCCTCGAAAAGAACGAAAGCCAATGTACTCGATGAGAGCACGAACGCAAATCGCTTACAAAACGATAGGACCCGGTCCTGGGGCACCGTATGAAGTGCAGAAGTTTACACGTTCGGGCCGTGCACACGAACTGTCCTACTCGATGGGCAGCCGCTTGAACCCCCCGAAACAAGATCTTATTCCGGGCCCTACCCACTACGCTACGCACCTCGTTCCAGTAATGAACGGTAAACGTGCTCCACATTACAGCATTCGAGCGCGGCTGAAGGACCCCAACAAGGACGATTTTCCCGCTCCGAATCAATATCTAGATGACATCCGTGTTGTTCGCCCGAAACCACCCTGCTATACGATGTAAGTCAAACGAGCCCAGAACCGATCCTCATCATTGCTCTACAGTTCTGTTGTTTTTTCCCAAAGGCAAGGGCGGTTCAAAGAACTACGAGTGTTCCAATCACCTGGTCCCGACAAATATATTCTTCCTACCTGTGATGTAACACACAAGCGGCCACCGAATTATACGATCCGAGCACGGTTTCCTGCGATTGTCGACCGAAACCCACATCCCGGACCCGGTAGTTACGGACTGGTGGACCAACAAGTGGGCGCATCGGCTCCAAGCTACAGTTTCCGTATGCGCTATCCGCACTGGGCTACTACGATGATTGTGCCGGGCGATCAGTGCTGATCCCACAGGACCCCGGTAGTCCAGCGTCCTGGACCGTTCAACAGGAATAGGATTGAACACGGAGACCCAATTAACGGGGACAGAGACGGCACCCAATTAGCTGGTGACATGATGAGGCACTTTGGTCCAAGTGTCTGGTTGACTGCAAACGCTAAAAGCATAAACTTTTCCCCCGGACTATCGGTGACAGCAGCACTTGAATGTGAATGGGTGAAGGTCGAAATGTTGGCCAGCTAAACGGGCCGAAAGTAGTACCAGGCGAAAGGATCGATAAATGCTGTGTGAAGTTGTTGGTTTTGTCTAAGTGGACCAACGGCGTCGGGCAGTGGGCAATCTGGCAAACCCTTTGCAGTGCGGGAGGTCTTGACACTTGGCTTCTAAGCGTCTCCTCTCAGGGATATCTGGGCCCGTAAAAGGATGTGAATATTATGTAAGCTGGGCAAAAATAAAAACCATCTGTTAGTGGTCTTTTACGACGTTGAGCGTGCGTGTTGTTTTCACTGGAGTTAAAGATTTAAACTTTCTTTTACTGCTGTACGGTAAAGGCTACGTTAGCGACCGGAATCTGAGCATCTAAAACTTTATTGATACTGGCAGTTGGTGTCGGAACAGACGATACGATACTTCCTCTCTGCCAGGGCATGCGTTGGAACGGAAACAGGTAATCCGAAGAAATTGATTCAAATCGAGGCGGACGTCAAAATGTCAGTGATCAAATTACCGGTTCTGTGAGCTGCACTTTTCGGTGCAATCATCAAACGATCATAACTGCTGACCTCAAGAGAAATATTCCCATTAAACTGCCTGGACATTGCGGAATTAATGTGTTGCCTGATTCTCGTTAGTTTGGTGTTGATGCGATGTTCAACTTCCACAGAGAACCTAATAAATGCTATGTTTTGTTCCCGATTTCAAAGCAAAACCGCAAGTGCTATGAACGCCTTCCGAGTGACGTTAGGTTAAGACCCCCGTTTACTGACTGGCGGGGGTTCCGTTTTGCTCCACCCCGTCGTCCATCTTACGAACCACGGGCAAGCGCGTGTAGAATCTCGCCTTTTGGGATCCCGAAACCCCCCGTATACCATGGGGGGCCCAGGGGGCCGGTGAACGGCGAGCGAAGACGCCCCGAAGACGCGACCCCCGAGAGAAAGAGCATACACCAATTAACCGGCATAACGAGGATCAAATTACTCTCCCCAAAAGCCACACTCATTTGTTATTCAGTGAATCGATCTTGTCGCACCGGATGAAAAATGTCATGAGCATATCAATAAAGCAATAAAATCTCGGCTCGTCTTTCGAGGCAGCGTGGGAAGTGCCCGGCGACGGAAGGAAGGCTCCGGGCCGATCTTCGCCGGGGCTTCGGTCTTGACGCGGGCTGTGTGTGGGAGGGGAGAAGAAACTACGGGAAACACCCCATTTTCACTCAATCCTTCCATCCGCTTCGCCGGAGCTGTAGGCCGTTCGTCGCCGCTGTGGATGATGATGATGGCGATCGTTTCCTTTGGCACTTCAGGTTCAGGTTCGCCGAAATCACCTACACGTGTATGTTTGTGTGAGCGAGAGAGGGAGCGAAACCCGACGCGATCATAAGCGGCCCATAAATGACTCCTCCGGACCGGACGAACGACTCTGATCGGCGACACACCGGGCGACACCGGGCTCCGGGTCTCCGGGCCCGTTCGCCCAAGTAGGCCGCGCCGGGACCGAACGCGGACAGGATGGTAGGCACTTTATGGCCCACCATCCTTCGTCTGCGCGTCTGCCTTCATCTTCGGCTTCGGGTTCGGCGTGGCGCAGTCGATTAGATGCAATAAAAACTTAATTTGATTAGATATTTATATAAGCCGATCGCGCCGAATGCGCGCGCCCGAGTGCCCCGACGAGTGGCGCGGGGCAGCGGGGCAGCCACGATCCACACCCGTGGGGGCGGGCGCGTCCCCGAACCGGGTTCCCGGGCTCCCCCTCGTGTGGGCACAGGTAATGTCTCAATTAGACGCCCGGCTCGGTTAGATATCTTCTTCATCTATCACGCGCTATGGACACGGCCGATGTCGGTCGTGTCCGTCTTTGGAAGGACACGGCTCAACGGCGGTCCGTCGGTTGAGGGCTGGTAAAGCGCCCATAAGCCACATAATTGTCGTGCCGCATAACGTTGTCGTGCTTGATCAACAAATCGATCTCCACATCTCCACATAGGTGCGTGGTCCGGCCAGACCCGGAATGCATAATTGGACTCAAAAACAACACACCCACCCGCAGGTCGCAGCAGACCTTTCCGTGGGTCCGGGATGGTAAACGTTTTACAAGCGCACCGCTGAGGCTGCACCAAAGACTCCTCCAGCCTTCGCTGCCATCCTGTCGTCGTCGATCAGTTCACCCGAGCCTGCCGTAATGAGCTCGGTCCGCTCGATGGATTCGTTGGACCACTTAGGGACGAGGATCTACTTTGTGACACACACACACGAACACGCTGCCCCTCTCTCGCTCTCTGTGTGTCTCACGCGGCCCGGCCAACGAGGGGAGACGCCCGTGTACCTTTTTTGTACTTACATCATCCATTACGGTGGTACCTGTTGTTGAAGTACTTTAGCGTCACGGCTAATTTAGCACGAACCCTGGGCACGGACGAAGCCCGACACCGCTCGCAGACGGAACGGAGCCCCACTCCGGGGGTGGCGTGGAGCTCCCCCGAAATGGTGTACTGTTGGTTTTTGCTCACAAATTTAATTATACGCATTTTTGTGCGCATGTTGTGTTTTTTTAATGACCATATAATTAATTCATATTTTATTGTTCTGCTGCTGCTGCTGCTGCTGCTGCTTCTGCTGTCGTCTGTTGTCGGCGGCGGCGGTACAGTGTGCGGTCGGTCGCTGGGCCTTGTTGTGTTTTGTGGTTATTTCCTCGCCTGCGCCATCATTATCGTCGCCGCTGATAAGGACCAGCGGTGGTGGTGGGAGGCTGGAGGCTTAGTGAGGGCCCAAAGGGTACCGGGGTTTTGCATACAATTACACGCACACATCGAGAACCGCCTTTCCGGTTAGGGTTTTTCGTTGCGTAGTGGTTCCACCGTGGTTCGCGCGACCGATGCAGGTGCGTGCGTGTTGACCAAAAAAAAAAAACACAAACAACGGAGATGTCCAACATCCTCTCGGAGGGTGCTCCTGTCTTTGGAATGTGGCCGCCGGGGGTAATGGTAAAAATGTGCAGATCTTGGGATGGCGAATGCTGTTGTAAGCGTTGGGATGATTTGTACGGCCATGAATGACGGATTCATCGAACGTAGATTGATATACTAGAAAGGTAGGATAGGCTCAGCTTAGTTGGAAAGTTGAGTCCGATATTAGATAATGTAATAACTTGGCCACTAGGTCACAGCGTAAAATATAACTATCTTCATTTAAACAAAGGATAAAAAGAAATACCAGGATGGTTATTGGTCGATTTTTGGCCATTACCTGGGAGGTGGCCTGGCGAGCCCATAGTTCTCATCGATCATCCGCCAATCAGTCGTGTTTTCTCATCGGCATTGACCCCGGTCGATTCCATCCCGTGCGTGCGGAATTAATTCGGTGTTCCAGCAGTTCCGACAGACCGGGGAGACCCGGGCCCCAACTCGACGAAAAGCGACGAACGCCGGGCGAATGGTCCAATGGAGAGAAAATTAAATTATGATTAATTACACGACTGATGGGGCATTACGTACGGCGGTGGGTTCGACGGTGTTTTTTTGTTTCTTCCCCTTCGCAGGACATCGATCTGACAACTTACTCTCTCCCTCGAGAGAAAAAGAGAAACGGTGCGAAAATCTATAAGGCCCGCGAAGCAATAGAGGACCCGCCGGAGCGGTGGTGCTCTCGTTTTATAGAACACTTATATTTATCTTAATTATTCAGCCGATCCTTGCGCGGCCCTCTAATTGTGGCCATTGCGGCGGCCGGGCAGCTGATGGCACCGCGCCGGGCCTCGCTTGATCCATTCGTGACGTGTACAGCTCATTAGGGGGTAGCCGGCCCCATCACGGCCCAGGATCTGTGCACTTCCGAATACGGACGAATCTTGGGCGAAATTGTGGAGCAGCCGACCGACCGGCACCGTACACTAGCGCCAACAAATTACCATCGGCCGGTCGGCCTCTCGCCGGCTCGCGGTGGTGCTTGATTTGCATAATGGATTTTCTTATTGCAGTTGCACGCCGGGCTCGCTTGCACCCGCCGCTCCATTCTCGGTATGCTCGGAGGGCGCACGAATTATGCGTTGCGGCCTTATGGCCGAGCCCAAGCCGCTTGTGTTATTTTGCACCCTTTGGCTCTGCCCGGTTGTGGTCCGTTTTGTTCGCACCATTTGCGGTCCCGGCCCCCCTCGAGCAGCCTGTGTACCGCCCGTGTGTGTGTGCGTTCATCACTTGCGCAGGGTGATCGGTGCCAGTGCATCATTACACCTGAGGAGTGCCCCTGCGCGCGATAAAAAGGCGATCGATGCACGCAAACGCCCCGACGTTGGCGCAGTGTTCATTATGGCGTCAGGTTGTTAATTAACGATCATTTTCGAGAGCCCGCCACAGCACGGCGCAGCGGCGATCCTGCCGCTCCGATCGTGTCGCCGATCCATCAACCGGGCGGCCAAATTGGCCGTGGCCGCGAGTTGTGTTGCGTTCGTTCGCGGCGCGCAAGATTCGATGGTCGTCGCGCGGGCGCCAGACAAAAGTACATCCTTCGAAATGGGATCAAACCGACCGATTAACCTAAATCGTCGTGGGTCAGATTTCCCGCCTAATGGGCGGGTTGCAACGCGTGGTACGCGTGTATCCGGTTCGGGCAAACGATCACCGACCGGCGATCAAATGCTGCTGCTGAGCCCTCGTCAATCCCGTGCGTGATCCGGTGGATATTTTACGAGCTTTCATGATGGCGCATAAAAACAAGCGCTCTTAAAATTAACCCTTCAGCCTCGGACCCGGAAAATGTCAGGCAGCGCAGCGGTTGGCCTCTAAAGCCGATATCTTTATGTTGGTTTATTTATCCCTTATTACGGCTCCGGTTGGTGCAGTTAAATCATTGATACTGCCGTACGAGGGCAGCAAGAGAGGCCACTTCCGAGAGTTCCGCGGTTCCGTTCCGTCCGGTCGTGCATTCAAATGAGACACCATTTTACGTGGCCCCGTTGACTGTCTTTCGCGCATTCCCCATGACGTACGATCGCGATCGGGTTACTCCTTGCGCGTGGTCGAGCTCTGAATTCGAGCCTCAACCTGTCACCAGGAACCCCGGAACCGGTCAGGGGCATCTCACGGGCTCTCTAAAAGTTTTCCATCGCCAGTGCCATTAACCATCGCCGATAACAGGACATCGTGTTAAATGGGCTCATCATTAAGATATCTTCATCACTGAAACAATCACCACAATGCATGAAATTCAAACCCCCCTCCCCACCGCGTTGGTGGAATGCGGAGGGCGTTGAGTGATGCTGAGTTAAGGCTCGCCCCTAATCAACGCCAAGCGCTGGCCTCTCCGTGGCCCGACGGAAAGATGATGGCCCCATTACTAGTCGTCTGTAGGGGGCCCCTAGGTGAGCCCGCGGGGGGGCGTTGGGTGGGCAGCGGAACCCCCATCTAGCAGCCACCATTCGCCACAAATCAGTCACTCAACGGACTCGTTATGCTGCGCGCCCGGCCACACCGCCGGCCCCGGTCGGCGGTGAGGGAGAAGATCGAATCGTGAAGATAACAAATTACGCTCCAATCAGTTTGGGAAATTAATTTCGATTTCCAGTCGATTCGTTCCGCTGATTTTATTAGTTTGAATGGTGTAGGAAAGGAATTTGGGTGCGAATCGGGACAGGATTGGGAACGAGGAACGGGCCACCGAACTGCTAGGGGGAGTCAGTGAAGGTATGACATTTTTCTAGAAGAATTATGTAAAGATCCTTCGCACTGGTTTGTGAGAATATATAAAAATAAACCAACTTAGCTTAGATGTGTTAATCGGATGAGAAAATATAAATTTGGTAACAAAATATTTATCATATTTCCTCTGACTGACTCCTTTTGAGTATGATTTTTTATGATTTTCTCAACACACTACAAACTTTTAAGGTAAAAGCAAAGCGGACATTAAACTTCAACATTCAACGCTCAAGGCTCTACCGCTTGAGTCATTGGCCATTCGGCAGCGTGCGGTTTTGGTTTCCGCTGCGCCAATTTGCAATCGGGCAAACGTTAAGGCTGTGAAGTGTTTTCGCACCTTTGCGCACCGCCCTAAGCCGGACCGGATTAGGTAGTCAAAAAGTTCACCCAGCATCCGAGTTTCAATTACTGAAAAGGCCACTCAATCATTCACACCTTTTCCTCGACTTCCCGGGTAATCGATACGCTGTTCGGTATGTTGATTTAACACCGTTTGGCTTTAAAGTTAGAGTCCTCCTGCTCGAGTGTCACTTGATCTTCTTGGCACTGTTGCGGTCTATCGATCCTTCTCTCTGTCTCTCAGTTTAGATACCTAATTGGGTGTGAAATTGAATTTTCCCTAAGCAGCATTCGGTTCGGGGCAAACATTTTATTTTTCTCTCTCTTCTCAGTCAATCAAGCAAAACACGGGTGCGAGCCGATGGCGAGCCTCTGATGGCCGTGCAGCCCGTGGTTTTGCAGATCGAAACCCCGTGCCGACGACAGAAGTGGACCGCGGACAACCGAAAGCAGAAATCATCCCGGACATGTGCGAACGGCTTAAAACAACAGCCTCCGGTGGAACCGGAGGTGGAACACAGAAGCGGAAAACCGTTCCCGGAGCGCCAATCCGGCCCTAACCGCGGCCCACACTAAGCCAGGCAAACTGAATTAACATAAATTAAAATATAAATTGCTTGTCGAAACCAGTCGGGGCGGTGCGAAAATTGGTTCGGCCATTATTTTTAAGAACCGATTTTAGGGGCGAAAATTGTTCGACCCCAAAAACGCGCGATAAACGAGAGAGAGACAGAGACACGGGAAAGTCGAGATTCGCTCGACTTTCCTGGTCCTTGGCGGCAGTGGCGCTGCTCCGGGGAGGCGCCGCCGGCAGGATTGCAACACTAAAGTCACACAGTTAAACGGTGAGCGGACCGAGTGGACGAAGCACGAGGCGCGACGCGGCGTGTCAGTTAACGAGGTGCAGAAGTGCGCTGACAAGGGACAAGAGGCTGACGTTCTATCCGGGCAGCCGGGGATGGGATACCGGTAATTGTGTGGCCGAAGCTCTGGACCACTGGACGCTGGACCTATTTAAAGTCAACAAAACGACGCTCATAAGTCCTAATTCCAGCACTTCGGTGCGAGGGTCTCACTCTTGGCCGCACCGATGATTGACGATTCCGGGGTGCGGTCCCGTCCTGCACCCGGTGCAATCCGGCCACTCTGCCGAAGGCTCAGGATTCCGTTTACGGTTCCCCGGTTCACGGCAGTGCCGGCTCCCCACAGGACCGGTGCTCTAGCTCCTGGAGCCCAGCTCGGCCAGAGTTATGGTCTGAAGTTTCTCACTTTTGCGCCCGAATGGACGGTTTTAGGAGAGGCGCGCTCTTTTTATGATTTATTCAAATCGCAGTGCCTTCCGTACGAAAAGCCCATTTCCTCTTGGGCCGTTCCCGCTTTCTACGGAGCGCAGCAGCGCCGTTGATTTACGATGCAACAAAAATGATGCGCAGCGAACGGGATGGACAACGGAGTTTAAAATTAGCTTAACTCACAATCATTTACATAGTTCAATATTTACATAGCATCAGCACATTATTTATTGTATGCAAAATGCGTAGATACATTTCAATGTTATTGTTATGCAATTGTGTAAGGAGCAAGCAGGACCTAGTAGTAATATGGAGTGTTTTGTAACGAGGTGTAACATTGATTTGGATTTAAAAGGTACAATTGGTTTGGAATTAATGCAACTGAAACAAGCTAAACTCAGGTCTTAGAACACCATATTGAAGAAAATATAAAACCTGAAAAGGCTCAAACAAATGTTTAAAATTAAGTTCAAAATTCATCAACGTAATCTTCTTCAAGAGCCAGTGTTGCCATCAACGTGATATGCGGTCGTTTCTCTGCGATTTCGGCCTTCAAACCCTCTAATAACCCTACATAGTATTCCCTGCGGACGGACGGGAAATCCCTTCTCAAGATAGTCGTTGAAAATTACTCCATGCACATCTCAAAATACCGAGGCCATGCGATTGTTGAGCTTTCTGGCACTTTAGATAAAGTTGATTCTCAGATAATTTACTTCCACACGACTCGTTATTGAATGCTACTACTTTGTACATACTCTATGTCATTGTTGACTTCTCGTGATGCTACAATTTATCTCAAAACAGACGAACTAAGAGAGTTCAATCGAAAATTTTAGCAAACGATAGTTTGAGGTAAGCCGTCCTATATTTTACACTTTGAGGTATTGAAATAAGCCTGTGGCAGGACGATTTCTTTTCAATTACACTCTCCGGATTTTACGGGACAAGCTGTGGTTCTGGAGCAACACACTCAAACCGTGAACGTCCTATTAACAGCTCAACAATGTGCCCCCTTTTCCTACGGTTTCCTTCCACGAAGGATGACTTCATGCTTCCTTATCAAATTCATCTTCATTAGCATCAACCTCTGGACGCAGACGCAGGTCGTGTAGTAATTCGATAACATCTGCGATCCCGCCCTGCGTCGTCCGCATTACGTCCACCGATTGTGCGATAATAATCCTAATTGATTCGTCCTGCTAATGTACTGTGACAATGTAACGGAATGCCCGCGTCGCCCGCGAAATGGTCGCGCGAAAAACCTCGCACGCCCCATTATGAGGATCCTGCCAGGATTGGGTTTCGCGCGACACCGTGTCGCTCCGGGATGTGGCCAGCCCAGCGTGGGGGCCCGGTGAAAGAAAGGAGTGCGAAAGGCATCGTTGCGAGCCTCACGAGCGTCATGTTACCCGTTAATTAATTTGTTTGGTTATTTTGTAGCCAACGCCAACGCGAAGATCCACCGTCGGCCCGCCACCGCCACCGCGAAGGGCGCGCGATGGAATGCTGCTGCACGAACACGGGGTCGGAAACCCTACCGGTTGCGGTAACCCCGTGGTCCTCGGCCTGCCTGTTGCACCGTTCCCAGTGTTAGCCGGGCTCTTAAAGACGTGGCGTGTTGCGTGCTTGCTGGTCGTTCGCCACAAAACGCGAAAACGAAGTGATTACTTTACACTCAAATCATAATCGAAAGTTTATTGCCCAAATGGGTTCGCCCGACGAGTGTGTGTCGTGTCTGGAACAGATTACCTCGTTTCGGTTCTGTCGGACAAGGCAGACACGGCAGGCTCGGAGTTCGGAGCTTCGGCGAAACTGTGGAAGCCTCATTTGGGCAAAAGGCAGATTAGGCAGCCGGCCTGCCGGTCTAAACAGTACCAGCCAGCCGGGGCGAGCTGCTACGAAATTAATGACCATAAATGTGGATAGCAAATTTTGCCCAGTTTATCATCTTTATGCCTGGACGCGCCGCGGCATAGGTTACCACCGGCCACATATCTGGTTGCATCGCGCTGGGCCTCCACTGTCGTTTGGAGCCATTGTGGCCATTTTCAGTTTCGCCGTGTAATTTAAGCATGGTAATTTATTTCGTTTATTATTTAAACATTTCGATACCCGGTGTCCGTGTCCCCCCCGTGTCAGCTGGCAGCCTCCCGGGGCTCGGCAGGTCGATGATAATCGCTGCCGCCGGAACCCAGCGCTGCCATTCTTTTTACGTTCGTCCACTAATTTTAAGCGCACCATTCGCTCGCTTTAATGGCCACGCCGTAACGCAATTTATTATCGGCCAAAAATTATAATTAACTAAAGATATTGATTTTGGGCTCCATCTCCGTGGCATTTCGATGATCGTCGTCGTAGCCCTGGCCACTCAACAGGCACAGTGTTGGGTGTAGGAGGAATGCATTGATGGACACACGGTTCGGGCACAATTGATCGCCTCCGCTGCTCCGGTGTCCTTTTATTTGTGAGCCGCTAAACGGTCTGATGAATAATCCTCTCAAATTACCCACGGGCCCGCGGAGGAGGTAATGTTGCACCCGGTACGCACCTTCCGGGCCTGTTTTGCATTTGGCACTCTCCGGCCAGCCAGCCAGCCATGCAATCGAAACCTCGAAGCCGCCGCCAGGGGAACATCACGAGGCGAGAGCAACTGATTATAATATGACTCCTTTTGCCACGTATCAATTATTTAATATTTATAACTTCAAACAAATTTACCAGCGTAATTTATTACGTACAAAATATATATTGTGCAATAAGCGAAAAATAAATAACCTCCCAAATTGATCCCCGCACAGGACCCGCGGGCGCGGCCCCCCCTCCGTTTCGGGCGTGCGTCGCAAGGGGCACAAGTGGCCATCTCCCGTGTCCTCGCCGCCGAGCTGATAGGCCCGAAAAACTCATTTCTGCCCGGCCGTTTACGCCAAAGTGAGCTTTTTCGTAGCGTTTGAAGGAAAATTTCGTCGCTCCGAACCTCGGTCCCGAGCCGGGTCGATGGGGTTGGCAAGGGTTGCGCCCCGCCCCGGCGCTGCTGCGAAAAGGGAAGCAAACATAATTTATTGCCCCAACAACAGCTTGAAATTATCGAACTTTAGTTTTCGACTCGTAACGCCTCCTTTCCGCAGGAAACCGGGTGATAAACTGTGTGTTTTCTCGCGGTCCGAGTCTCGCGCGGTTTTTTTTTGCGCAGCGCGGGAAAACTCACTCCTGGCGGCCGGGCGTGCATCATGTGGCCATCTCGATGCGAAGATTTACGCGCGGATAAGCTTGACGGGGGACCGTTCACGGTTCACGGGAAGGAAGCATTACTCAATAACTAATGAGCTCCGCTTCGTTCGACGGCTTCGATGACAGCCGCAGCTACGGCAGCTATTGCTTAATAGGATTTCTCCATGGAACCGTTCCCGAATGGCGCTGATACACTAGCATAAAACATAACGAAAGCAGGGCAGCTGCTGCCTCGGACACTGTGATGCCAATTGGTGGTGATTCGATTTTCGAGCGATTCGCGCTTCGATTTTTTCTTGTAGTTCGTTTTTTATCCCCTGAGCCAAATGCAATCGAATGCAAATTTGTAAACAATATGAGAGATTAATCTTTACCATTTTTTATTTCGCATGTTTTTTTTTGCGCTGCCATTTATCTACTACCTATGGGCGAATGTGTCGCCCGGAGTCTTTTGTCGGGCCGGAGTTATTAATGATCGGTCAACATACTTCGATTTCTTCGTTTCGTTTTCGGTTGGCTCCTGCGCCGTTGTACGTTGTGCTGCAAACTTCGCAAAACAATGCCTTTCGGGAAGGCAGTCCGGGCAATAAAATCTCGGCCAACGATGACAAACGCGGCCCGTTTCGCGGTGGAAGCGAAAAACAAAAAGCCGGAGGACCATTGGAACGAATTCCCCGGCCAAAACTGTCATAAAATAACTCACCCATTTTTTCGGGCCAGTCCGGCCGTCGCGCTTCTAATGTGTGATCGCTTAACGGGCCACATTTCGAAATGAATTCATGATCAAATAAATTACCCGTTGATTTATGACGTCATTTGCTGCACGGGGAATGTGCCCAAAGCATAAGCGAGCGAGAAAAAAAAAGCGCTCCAACCCAAGGCTTAGCGCGTTTGGCCCTGGCCAGCGATTTTTTGTTCGATTGGCTCATCGATTGGCCCTGTTATGTGTGTTCGATCCCGGAGGCAATTTAGAATTTTCACAATCAAATTTGTATCCCCTATTCAGTTTGAGTTGGATTTATGCTGGGACCAGGAGCCCGAAACATGATTCAAGAAAGGATACGAGAAAAATGGAACACAGCAGCGGCGGAGAGGGCTAAAACATGCAACGAATATCAATAAATGAGGCTGGCGCATTGAATGGAACAAAGCCGCACGCGAAATCAGTGGCGCAAAGTCGGCAGAATATGTGAAACGGAATCATAAATTCGAAACAATCGAACAGAGCGATGGGTTTTGGGGGGTTCCGAACACAAATGCTCTAGTTAGTGGGATCATCCATCCGGACGATTGGTTGCAGTACGTTTAGGTTCACCCAAAGGTTTGACAAGAAAACAATTTTCAATACACATAACGATGGTCATGATTGTTCGTAGCACAAATAGAAGTAATTATTAAATATTGCATGAATCAAAGTTCTACTCATTCGTTTGAAAATAAAGCAACTAAGCTCTTTCGATCCTATGGATCAACCCACGGACCACCTATCGGCATCATGCTCGGCGCCGAAAATGTTCTGTTTGTACGCAAAGGGACATTTCCGTGCTACACTAGCCCCGGCACTTGATCACCCGAAAACAGACAGCAAACACTCCAAAATACCACCCGACAAGGGCGAAGGCCGACAAGGAACTGATGCCAACGCAGCGATTACATTTATGCAACAAATTATGCATTGTATTATGACTTAAATTGGAATCGCGCTGCGTTCGTTCCATTGATTGGATGGTGTGTGTGTGTCTGTGTGTGGGCGCACATAGTCCGCAGCATTCAGAACCGATTATGCTGCGCTAACTTTCGGTTTCCGTTCGATTTATGACCCGAGCAAATTCAAAGCGCCTCCAGTCAGCGCCAATTTGGGTCGCTAGGGGCGATTATTGTTCACCCTTTAGCCGGGGGGGTCCACCAAATGTGTGTAATATCTTGTCTTTTAACAAGTTAACAGTCGAAACAAATGGCCAATCGGATCGTGCGCCCCGTTTGGAAGGGAACTTCGAGTCCTTCCACCGTCACCGTCCAGCCCTCGGAGGGTCGGCGCATGCGGGCAGCGGTAGGGTGGTATTGGGCGGTAGCATTGTGTTTGGCGTTATAAAACCAGCAAAAGTGTCAGAAGTTGTTGGCGCTATCTTGTCGACGAGATGAAAGCAAACCGAACGCCGCCAAAGAGTCTCGGAGTCGTTTATTTGGTTATTCTTCGATAATATGAACTGCGCTTGAATTCTATCGTGTCGCAAGTTGAAGAAATGTGCTTCATCGCTCAACGCTGCTTATCTGATGGGGCTTATGTTTTGGTTTTTCCCAACGAATGTTCTGGGAAACAATTTAGCATTATTCCCGGTTCTTAAACCAAAACAGTTGCACCACATAAAAATGAAGTCGGCTGAAACTTTTGCTTCCGCTGTGATATTGGCTGCACATTATGTGCAGCAACTTGCTGAGATGTGTCTGAGCTTAACTACAAGTTCTTACTTTTGTACTTACATCTTTCAAAAAAGGTCCGCACGACAATGACATACTGGTCAATAGTGCCTGGTTTCGTGATAATCATCGTGTTGATATTATTAACTCCACATTTTTCTTGAATTTCTTATCTTCAAACGACAGACAAATAATGTTTGAAACATTATTTCTATATTATTTCAATAGTTCCAGATTAATAGTTATTCAATGCCACTTCTACTTCTTTGTGTCTTTGAGTTGTGCTTTTGGTAATGTTTTCACAAAACTAATTAAATCGATGATTAATTAGAGTTGCTTACTCACTGATGCAGCAGCATAATGTAGGCAATTGGAAAAATATATAACTAAACGACTCTACATGACCTAAAACATTGCTAAAAGAGCTGCAATCAATCCTAAGTCCCGTTTGCGCCACAGTACACAAAAAAAACAATCTTCATCAAATGAAGTCTAGAAAGAAGTGTGAAGTTAATGCGCCAGAGAGTGAATGCGTTTTATGTTGCGTTGGCGCATCGTTAGCGTACGGCAGTAGCTATGCCGGCGGAAACTCACTATGCTCAGCACCGTAACTACTCAGCTCCGTTAGGCAGCGCATTATCCACAAAACCAACTGGGTCCGGCCGATCCGGAAGGAAGCCTTCGCGGCCGTGCGAAGGAAGCATGCGTAATTAAGCGCTTAAGCAAATCTTTCCGTAATGTGTTTCCCTCCGTTTTGATACGCGTGCGTTTCGCTTCATTTTACGAGCGCCGGTTCCATTCCATTTCCTTCGGAACGGACGCGAACGCAATCTGCTGATGCCACTGGTGCTGCTGCTGCTGCTGCTGATGGGTCGATTGTAAAAGCTGACGCCAACTGCATGATTAGTTCGGCGGGGTGTGCGCACTATGTAATCGGGCGGCAAATGGTACTTCTCCGCACTGCGGTGCGACCATGGTGGCGTCATAATTAAATGCAAAACTGTTCATAACCATCCGTTGCCGTTTTATGCACTCGCTCACTCATGCGCACTGCGTCGCCGCCGCCGCCATCATCGTCGTGAAGCGGAAACCTGCCAATGGTTGGCTAATTCAAATTTAATATTTATATTTCATAAGTACAATCATTAAGCTGTATGCATTAGCGGACGTAAGCGATCATTAGCGAACGGCACGCCCGCTGCCGGTTGGCGAAACGGGCAGGACTGCGGCGACTCCTGAGACTGCGAGCGCCATCGCCCAGGTCGCCGGTATCCGCGAGCCCCAAACGGATACAATCAGCAACGGAAGATTAATGAGTAGTGATTATAATCGCATTTAAAGAATCTATACACGCCCGACCGGACTAGACGCGACCGGATCGGATGCACCCCGGATCAGCACCCGGTACGGGCGTTGGGCCGGAACAGAAATTCCCAATTTTAAGGGCGTGAAAGATGACGGAAGCCAACCCCGGTTGCGTTCGTGTATCAATCGCGCTCGATGCCAATTATGGAACGGCTTATGGAGTGATAAACAAATAACGCAGTTAATAATAATGAGCATCGTGGCGCAATGCATGGCAATGAGGATTAGAGACCGTTTAATTGTGAGTCCAGCCGTGGTTTGTAATGAATCTTTGTAAAACAACCCCTGGCTCGTCATCGATCGCACCAAAGTATCTGGCCCTCTGTGCCTCAAATGTGGAAGGTAATGAAACACAAGAGCCATAAACGGGCTCCGCGGTAGCGCAGCATACGATGATAAACAATGATCGCGCCCCCGGCGAGCACAAAACGTCGTAAAGTTAATGTCCACGGCTACCGGCCGTTCCTTACACGCTTCCAATCCGGGGCGGGGAGCCTTCTTCCGGTTCGATTGTTCCCGTCCCGACGCAATTGCCAACGGAGTTCACTCAATTACCATTGAACCATCACCTCCTAACAGTGCTTTTAACACTTTCGTTACCAGCTCGACCAGCGGTAACAAATTTGCTTCGCGCTCGGGGACGCTATCGAAATACAATCACCTCGCGGCACCCGCCCCCACGCCATCCCGAAGAGGCCTCCTCAAGGCCCGGCCAAATGATCATGAGCCCGGCACGAGCCAAACCAGCCAAATCCCCGCGGCCAATTATGCGTCCTTTCAGCCGGGTCGGCCGACGGTTGGTCGTTTAACAAAATTTCTCCACTTTATTGCCTATTGTTACCGCACCGGGCGTGTTGGGCGTTGGTTTGTCGAGGGGCCACAGCAAGTGCAACACCACCCCCCTTACGGGCGGGGAGGTGCAATTTATGGGCACGTCTCGCTGCCCCGGACGCCGATCAACAAGTGCATTTTTGGGGTGCGCTGCAACCGCCCATTGTGCCATTTTGGGGCATTGTTTTCGGGGCGCCCGTGCCGTGAACGGCACCTTCTAATTGTGCGCGTGTGTGTGTGCGGCGAACCGCACGTGTCTCACATGCAAGGAGCAGGCTCTCGAGGTGTGATGTGCATGTGCACCGAACACGGCCCAGAGGTCCGCTCCGGTCGCCCCGCAAACGATTTGAAACCATTTTCCAAATTTCAATTTATTGCTTTGACACCGCCAAAGTTACGGGCCATCGATCGCGGCCAACAGCGTCCTTCGCACCGCGCCACGATCGGGTTTTATGCTCGTGGCGTACAGCGTTTTTGGGCTCCACGGGTCTTCGATCGTGATCGCCGGTGCGCGATCATTAATCAAAACCTGGTGATCTTCACCCGCGCCGCGTTGGCAGTGGAACCGAAGATCGGAGATCGGAACACGGCGCGAACCTCGGCGCAACAACGCGCTCGATCGCGAGCTTTTCGAATGTCGAAAATCAAACAAAACGGAAAGAAAATATCATTTACCGAGCCGCATTTTAACGTGCGGCGTGGGGCGCTGGACCGCGTGCTCTTTCGCTCCGGTTCTCGGTACGGCGATCATAACCATAGCCCGGGCCCGGGCTCGGCCTTCCGATGGCCGGTGCGATCGGGACGAAGTGTGAACTTCGCTGCTGCACGTCCGCGGCTCGATGTAGCGGCCCCCTGTGGGTGCGGGTGGCTGATCGGTGGTGAGAGGGAAGAGAGTGGAAGAGCGCGTGAGCTGGCCCCATTATAAAGACGCCTATTTGGACATTATCTTAATATCTATCTTATTGAAATATTAAAAGGATAAAGACGTCTTAAAACCAGCGTGTGGCCCATCGGACATTTTTCGGGGTCTCCCGAAAGTCTCCCGCCGAGCCTGGAATGTGTTCTAATCGGTGTGCCCCGATCCGCGGCGCTGTGCTCGATATCGCACGGCACGGACGCTCCTTGTTAGGACACGGCCATGCAGAAGGGATTAAGTGTGGGGTGCCGGGTCGGGTGGGGCGTTCGATGTGGCAATAAGTAACACCCGATAAAGGGTTTGTGGTGTTGTGGTGCAACGGAACAGAGTGTCGGACATGAACACCCGAGCGAGCCGTGAATCATCGCACAGCGCGAAGAAAATAATCGGGTCCAGGTTTCGGTCAGTCGGTCGGTTGAGATGTTTTTATTTCGCTACATTATTGATACACTTTTGATTCAAAAATTTAAATGTTTCTTTATTCTTCCAACATAAGGACATTTCAATGAAGATGTGGAATGCTGCGATGGATGCACTACAAAAGGTATATCAAACATGTATTGTGAAAACCGAAAGAATGAAAGAATGAAAGAAAGAATGAATTTGGCTGTGCCAAAAGTTGCCGCAGGAAATTTACCCCTGTTTGCGATGCGAAGTAAACTGCTAACTAATTCCTATGAAGAAATTCCTCACTGGGTGTTATCGGAATAATATGTTTTTTTATATTTTCACAATGCGTTGAAAAATGGAGCCGAAAAAACAACATGTACGTGAAAAAAAATTCACAAAAATGATAAAAATCTGTATACGAGTATGTCGTATTAGGATATTGCTCAGCTCGCTCGACTATAAGTTGCTGTGTCAAATGCTTCCACGATTGCTTGACTGTTGATCCGAACCGAACATCCGGATGTAAGCAGAAGTATTAGGTGTCTGAAATAATTCCTGCCCTTTTACAATGGATGGCGTTACTCACTTAATATAACAAATACCTTTTTTTTAATATGTGTTTGATAGATACTTTCATTACGCAGTATAGGTTTGAGGAGGTAAGAGTGTTAAAGTGTAAAGAACACCTTTTTTAAACATTCGCACATGTCATGTTTGGTTCCTGGTAAAGTGTTTTTGCGGGGATTACTTTAATATGACGAAAAGTGATACCGAAAGTCATCATATTTTTATGGTTGTTTATGGTGAATATGCTCTTGCTGAGGGAACGTGTTAGATGTGCTTTGCGCAGTTTTGGAGTGGTGATTTTGGCTTGGAAAACCAAGAGTGACCTGATCAGTCAAAAAACGGTTGATGATGAAGAGTTGATAGCATTGCTCGATCCGAATGCATGTCAGATGCAAAAAGAACTTGCAGAAATGTTAGGAGTTGATCACGCGACAAGTTCCCATCACCTTATTGCCGTGAGAATGATTAGAAAAATGTCTTATGGGTTCCATATGAATTGGAAAACAGAGACATTGAATGAAGGAAAACAATTTGTGAATTACTGCTTGCCCGGTAGAAAGAAAAGGGGTTGTCACTGGTGAAATTACTGATGGACAATCCCATCGACAACAATTAATAACGACGACGGACAATAAAATTCCGTGGATATTGACCAAAACATATATTATATGACCCACTAGTGAGAATGTGGAGTGGCCAAAACAGTCAATAAACTGTAACTCGATGTACCAATAACCTTTAACGAACAATCGAAATGACTTCACTAACAACTTATGTGTTTTTCAGGCCCGATTAAGCCACCTGCCATTATGCTCAGAATAGGCAGAAAAACGTAAAACTCAAGAATTTTATTATAAGCTGGTGAAATGGGAAAGTTGCACAACGCGAAGATGATACCCATTTATTCCTTTTTGCGATGAATTCCTTGTTTGCAAAAAAATTAAACCGAATTTTTGAAGTCTTTGCTCCGAAACCTAATGAAATGCGCAGCAAAAATTACAACCGAAGCAGATCGGAGGCATCGCCGGCCGATTTGTTAGTAAGGAAGCTTCAAAAGTGTTACAACCGTTGTAGGCAGCCTGAGCCGATCACCTTGCGGCTGCTGTCGCAATTAATTCCGCTCCATAAATAAACAAACGTAAAGATGAGACCCGCCAATTCCACGGAAATCGCACCAATGTCGCACCAAGTCAGACTGACTGGCGGGCGAGGTTTTGGCGGTGCGTTGCCCATGTGCCATGTTTATCGTGCCCCAGTATTCCCGCTGTTTTTGGCGCGCTCGTCGATTCGATCGTCCGCAATGCTCCGGACGCAAGATTAACGTCTTGGGACGGTCGGTCGAGGCAACGTCCACGAAGGCACCACGTCTCCACGTTGAAACGATACCTCACACCAGCGGGGTCTGCGGATTTCTGGAGGCCCGGACGCAACGCCATCATCAGGCGTCGTGATTGCATGATGGTGATTTTCGTTTTGGTAACAAGCTTATGACATTGTAGTCATATCATGACATCATATTTTACACTTTAACATCTCTCTTGCCTTCTGCCATTGGCCGCTCTCTCTCTCGCTTTCGTGTGCCGGCGGGCACGAGCGTAGGACGAACTGCACAATGGTAATAGAAAGCCGGACCTAGTCGGACTAGCCTTCAGCCTACAGACCATAATTCGTTTTCTCCTTTAACACTCTCCAAAGGTCCCAGAATGAACGAAGAAGTTCAAAAAAAGGAGGAAAACAGAGAGACAGAGAGAGAGAGAGCGGGGTGGAAAGAACACTCCTACAACAAAGCCACAACGAGAACGTCAAACATAGACTCAATTTAACGCGACGTTTAATAATGATGTGGAAATTAATATGTTGGATGCTAATCTCTTAATAACATCTTCCGAGAATGGCCGGGCGCGGGCCACGGGCTCCAAAGTCGTGATTGTGGACTTTGGAAACGATGTGTTCTCAGCCCCTTTCTTCACCATCCGCCTCGCTTTTATGCGCTCAACAGAGGCGTGAACCGGTGTGTGGACGAATCTGGGCGAGTCCAGCACCCCCGACGGGGGGTCATCTATTTAGTGAGGGGCTGTATAGGATCAAGCTCGAGACCTTCCCTCTCGGGGGCCACCACCACCATCCACCCGTTGCACCCGGGTGCTCCTAATCAGGTTGCCCGTGTATTGTGTCTCCTAAGGGGTCCAAGAAACGTTGTGGTCGTTTTCATTCTTTGCATATCTTGGACCACCGATCACCAGCGCGGACCGTCCCGTAGCTCGTTGTGTAAATAGGAGTTCCATGGCTCAGGGCGCAAGCGGAGCGGTGCCCTCAAGATCCTGGAGTGGCGATCCAGGCGTCCGGCGACCGATCCATTCAGCCACTAAGTGGCAGTCCTTTTGTCCGCCAGCTCCATTCTCGTGGCCCTGTGGTTCTCTTTCTCTATATTTGAAGAATCACACCGAGTAACGTAATATGATCAAATTAGTTTTGATACCGTGATAAGCGCGCTCATAATTTTCCGCTTCTTTGCTTCGCATCGTTTGGACCCCACGGGTCCCCACAGCTCCGCCTTGCGACCAGCGCCTTCCAGGCTGCCGAGGATGGGGTCGGGGTCCCCGGAGATGTCTCGCACGTCCAGCTGGCAGGTTGGTGCACCTTTCGTGGCCGCCACCAATTTAGCGTCTCGCGATGATGCGAATGTGACAGGCGCATGATGTGCACCCGTACTCGGTTAGACACGCTTGGCCCTACGCTTTCTTTTTTGGCATCGCGAGTGAGGACAGTTGCTTTCACGCACTCGCTGCAGTAGTTGTTTCACCTGATTGTCAATTGTGATTATTGTGAGGACCGACCGCACGGTGACGGCTACTGCTGACGGGTCTCGGGGCCTCGGAGGCGAAAACCCGTCACTGAGCCGCAGGATCACTTCTGGCGTGCGGTGGCCTTTTCCTGCATTCTCAACGTTAATGCGTACACGTCACACGCGTGTAGGGAATAATGTAGCAATTTTGGCGTACCCGAATAGGCCCGGCGCATAATTTCTCATTATCTCCAGCGTGTACTACATGATTTTGTAATTTTTAATTAGAGGCGTGAAGTAATGGTGCAATGGTGCAGTGGATCCTGTACAGTGGACACCCGTAACCTTGGGGCGCTCGTGTACGCGCAAATTAACAAACATAAAAAGTAATGAAATTATTATAATTAATTATAAAAATCGATTGTGTGCAGGAAGTGCGATACTCGGCGTGTCGTTGCGCGGCGCGATCGGATCGTGTTTAATAAGCAGTTTGGCGCGTCTTATAACTATTTTGTAAAAGTTAACGGCTTTTCCACGGGCGGCCGTCACCCGTTCCATTGTCTTGTCCGCAAAACGGCCACAAGACACGAGTTTTGGCTGCAATGCAAATGAAGCATTTATTCCGCTGCCGCTGACTGATGATCGAGTGATCGACGCGCGCTGCGTGCGCGCTGCCCGGCTCTCGTCAGCACGTCAAACTATCCGGCCGTGTCCTGGAACGGATCACTCACCAACAGGTGACTGACTGGCCAGCCAGCAGCCAGCAGCCGTTCAGCCTGTGCCGTGTGCGCAGAACAAGTTGTGCTTTGGAAGGGTTGGCCAGAAGATAACATAAATCTTTCCACCGCACAGCGAGCCGCACGCGACGATCAAATTTCGAAATGTCAAACTTTTAATCATAGCTTGCTGCTGTTTTCGAGACTTCGTGCAGCTGCCTGGTGCTGTTTTGTGTCGCCTTGAGTTAACCGACGAGCGAAACTGCGGCTGAAATATGTGAATAACTAAGTGAATTTCACACAACCCAATTACGCGGCCTAATTATGGATGTATAAACAAGTGAATGGCAGGCATACGGTAGCGCATTTCAGTGGCGGGTAATGAAATACTGCCAGAATGGAAGGTTTGCGGAAACAATGTAGTATCGAGTATGCACCACTGTATTAAAATTCATCAATATTATTAACATGTCGACATCACGTGGCTTCCGCAAAACTGGACTGGTAATGAAGGGCAACTAAGTAGGCGAATGGTTTCCATTTCGGAATGGTTTACTTTTTTCTGCGCTTCGGTTCGTTTCCATAAAGCATCAATCATTGGAGAGCGAAATCTCTTAAATCAACCGCACGGCTTGCACAGGAGTTCTGTTTCACGCGAGCGACTTCATTTGTCCATAACTCTTACCCAATTACAGCTGACAGTTTTAGGGGAGCAAATAAAGTGTATCTTTAGTCTGCATCGGCGCGCCCGCCACCAAATTACCAAATGTGCAAAGGCTGAGCTCGCACCGGATATGGGATCCCCGCCTCGCGGTGTGGCTCAAGGTAAACAGATCGGGGTTTATGATGAAATTTACACACGAATTTTACTGCCTTTCAAAAGCCTTTCAAGAACTACGGCCGATCCGTTTTGCGGTTGCGAAGACCTCCAGAAACAAAACCAACAACCAGTGAGTGAGATGCAGGCGAAGAGTCCGTGGTCTTTAATCTCTCAATCATTAACTTCCTTCCGTCTCAGGTGGCTTCTCCCCCATTCGGACCCATTGGCCGGAGTCTGGCAACAATTTCCTCGCGCCAGCAGCTTGCAACCGTTTGCAGTTATGACGCTCCGCGAATCCTTCCTTCGGTTCGGTCCTTCCCGCCCCCCAAAACGGGCAACTAAATAAACAGCGGCCTTTCAGGCGCTCGATAAAGTTCGACAGCAGACGTCGTGTCTTCGCGGGTCCGCGTCGCCGGCGTACCCAATCTCCTCGATATGGTGAAACTTTTATGGGAGGCCTCTTAATTAAGCGATACAGATTGCTCGAAAGTAATTTCAGATAAGTCACTTCTCGAGACTCTGGTCAGGCGGCTACTTCCTGTCGGCCTGCACTGATGACTGGCTATGCTGGCGGCGTCGATGATGATGATGATGGCTGATGGCTGATGGGAACGGTGCCTATCGATCGATTAGCAGCGCCGAAGATATCGTTCGGTTCAGAAGCACAAACGACACATTTCGACTTTATCGTTCCGTCGAAATCGTAAACTGAACTTCTGCGTTTAGCGTAGAAAGCTCTCGAGCCCTTCTCGGCTGCGGACTGTTCTGGGCAACGCCCGGATCGGACGGACCATGGTACGGTACGTTTCGGAAGCTTGCGTGGCTCTTGCACATCGTGGCAAACCGTTAAAATGTCCGTTCGTTTGCGTCCAGTGCAATTGATTCTCGAAATTCATTTTAACCAAACGTTGAGAGTAGCAAAGCAGTTGTGTGTTGCGTTGGCTCCTACAAGGCTCGATTCCGTCGCATTGTGAACTGTTAATGGTGTCTGGTTGTTGTTTTCTTTTTTCCGCACCGCAATGCGTCGCAATGTCGAACGTAATCAAGCGGAAAACAATGTAACACGTTAATGACGGTTGATGAATGACTCGTTTGCAAACTTACTTGGTGAAAGTAGGACATAAACAATCGGGCATTTTAATCTCGGTTTTTTCTGCTGCAATCGTTTTGAAAAGTTGACTCGGTACAAAGTAGTACAAATTGTGTTGCGCAAGTTGAGTGTATTTTAATGGCAGGCCGCCGGCCGGGACAGGAGAATCTGTATCTGAGTCATGCAATGAAATGATACTTTATATACGGATCTATCTTCAATTGGATTCACCGCAGTTCACTAACAGTCTAATGTTCGGTCCTAATTAAATTATGGAGTGATTTTCCGAAGTAAACAGATTTTCCAAAAGTAAACGTTCTTTAGTGTTTTTAGAGTTAGTCATCAACGGAAATTCTGATACGAGTATTGCGATGCACTTGAGAGAAAGGTTACAAAATTTCAATTGAATATAATGAAGAATGAAGTTAAATTTTAAACACCATAATTATTATTGAGTCTTCTTTACATCACAACTTTCGGTCACGGGCTTGTAATATCCACGTGCCGTTGCTATTGTTTTCATTTTTTAAGTTATTATTTGACTTTTTTCCCGTGATGATAGAGCAAATTACCACGCAATTTGTCTCGTATATTCTTCAGTTTCCTCCAGGTACTTGGTATAATATAGAGAATTTGTATGTATTCGGTATATTTGCAGTCCCCCGGTGGTGCATGTTATTATGTTGTAAAGCAATTGGCGGCAGTTATTGAACACACGCGTTATTGGGAAATAGTGTTCCAAAAGCACCGACAGAAAATTAAATACGCTCCTGTTACGCTCCGCGCAACCGCACACAGCATATGCGCCTGCCGACCACAAACGCCATTTTTTTCGGGCCACATTTTTTTAAATTGAATTCCTCGCTTTAAGTTTGCAAACCGAACCATTTGGCCCGGACGACCGGACATCGCCGCCGCCCGTGTGGTTTGCACACAAAGCCACCCCAAAGCCAGTAATCGGCTCTACTTTTTTTTCTTAATAATAACAGAGATGAACCAGTAATTCGATTTTCGCTTAACGAATCGGTCCGCAACACCCGCCCGACCGCCGTGTCTTGCTTCTGATGCAGCCGCCATATTGCAAAAACCCATCGCCATCAAAATAAATAACTTTCCATCGATCTGCCGAGGGCCGGAACGTCGGCGGCCCGTGGGTTCATTTCGTTTCACAACGCCACTTTTTGCGACCGACCAAGCGTCAACGGGCGCGACCAGGACTTTGAACAATCCCGAGCCGCGCAACGAGGTGACTGCGGCGAAGATCGATAATAACGATAAATGATATCAATAAAATGCGACAATTTTCGCATTAAATGAACCATACACAATGGGACGGCGGTTGGCGCGCCCGGAACGGGGAGCTGTCGTGGCTTTGGCGCATTAATCGGCTTTACGGTCGCGGGTGCAAAACGAGCAGCATTAAAGCCCGTCATAAACAATCACCTGGAGGCGACTGGAAGAGAAGCGTCCGTCCGCCCTGTGGCGGCTATCGTCCGGTGGATGGTGTGTCCGTTGCGGCTCGGCGAATCCTTTTCAATTAAACTTTAATGCCATGGCGGAAGGTAAAGCAACAGAGAGAACGATCACGGCCCTGAGCCGCATTTTCTACCGACATCGAGGAGGCAACTGATTTTGCCGAAACGGACACTTTTAGTTTGACCTGTTATCTTTCTCCTTAACGTCGGCGGTGCTCATTGTCACCACTTTTGGAACTTTCTGTTCGATTTTAGAAACTCAAAGAAAGAGCCTTTTGCAGGCTGAGCTCATCTTCAGGCAACAAACCGCAGCGCAAATCAATTGTAGTCGAATGTCGAAAACCTTAGCCCGGATCCTCCGGCCGGACGTCCAATTAATTTCGAGCCGGGCAGATAAATGGCGCTTTCGATGTGGTGTCACTAGTTTAGCAGCATTAGCCAGCGGTCCATAAATAGCATATTTCCCCAGCTCGGTCGAGCAGAGGCGTGGCTTACCCAGCACATCAATTTACACCATATTTACACTCTCAGTCAGCATAATTTTCACCTCGTGCGTCCTTATGTAGACACGCTTGGCTTTCACACGCGCGTCGACGAAATGTTTCGGAAGCCGTGCTGAAAGTTTTCGAAATTCGAAAACCAATTTCATTCCACACAACAACCGGTTGATAGGTGTTGAGTGTGTGCGTTACGCTGCATTTACTGTCGGTAACGCCTCCTTTTCGCTCGGTCGTAAATAGACGCGAAGCGGCTTCGTACTATTTACTTCGCCGCTCACCAACACTCTGATAGGTCTCGGTTCGTCATAAAAATGCTGAAAATTGAAACATAAAACTCTCTAGCCTTTATTTATATGCCCTGGCACACGAAACGGGAGGGAAGATGTGTCGCATTGCTGCAAACCCGAAACGTGACGTTCGTTCGTTTATCTGTCATTACTTAATGCACGCCTTTATTGCTTCGTTAAGTTGTTGTGCTCGAGCGCAACACTAGCGCAAACGCGCCTCGATCGACACTACGCACGAAGGATTCCTCACCATCGGGTGTTGGTGTTGGAGAAAATGCGCACACACTCGCAGTCCCGAGTGAAGTGGTCCTTGAGTTTGTGGATGCTGTGGAAAACCTCATCGTATTCATCGCATTCATCGCTAGCGAAACGCAATGTATTTAAATAAGAAAACGAAGTCTTCAATTTCAGTTGCCAACTGGAAGGAAAACTTTCAAAATTTTCCAATTTATGCAATGAAGCAAACCATCTACAGTTTATTTCCGGAAACCCGATCCATTCCGGTTCCCGGCGCAAACTGTTGCCAGCACGAACAACTTAATTTCCCTACATTGAAACACAAACGCAACCGTTCCGGGCGGGCAACGCTAATGGCTAATAACCGTTACCGTTCTATCATCGGCTGTGTAATCACCTTCGCCGTGATGAATGTGATTAAGTGTTTATTTTCATGCGCTAGTTGGTAACACGTTTACCATCCTCGGGAAAATTCCTTTCTCTCCCCGCCGTAAGGGTTAACGCTGACGTAAAGGGCCCACTTCTCGGTGGCAAAGCCGAGCCAATAGAAAAATGGCACAAGAGCTTCTCTTTTCGCTGGTGATTTCATTTCTCCTACCCAGTGCTTGCCCCAACACACCTACTGGTTTGCACACAAACGCACAAATAATATGTTGTTTTTCTGCGTAACCTATGTGCAGCGTGGCCGCGAGGATATACGCTAAATCCCTTCACCAGCCATCGATCCGAGATGGTACATAAATTTTCCACAAACACCACAATATTCGGTGCCGGTTCCCGTATACATTCCGTGCACATAAACCGCGTTGGGCCCCATCTGCAAACATATCATCTTGGGGCCCCCCGATGGCAGGGCCGGTGTCGGGGCCGGGTGCGGTGTTCCGCAGCACTTGGCGCGGATTACGGCAGGAATGAGTTTTTCCACCCACCGAAAGTAACGCCACAGTAACGGCGGTGGTTCAGCTCGCTTCTCGCGGCCAAACTATCGATGGGCCTTATGGGAAGCAATTTTCGTTTCACAAAATAATTAGTGTTATTTATGTTCTTTTTCATTTCACGGAATAAATTAACATCTTGTTAGGGCACTTAGCAATTACCAGGTCCAGAATTTTTAGGGGAGAACCCAGAAACCAGCAGCAGCCACTACACCAGGCCAGCCGGGGACCGTCTGCAACTGATGTGGTGTGGTGTAAGTATGGGACATGGAACGAATTATCCGACCGGGCGACCAGATATCGCGCTCCGTGGCTCCCCCAACCCAAAACTCGCTGTAAGTAGTGCGGGTGTGGGTGGGAGTGCATTATCGAGATCGAGTCGAGAACGAGAAAATTGTTGCACTTCGACCCCTGCGAAAGACGATAGACGACAGAAAAAAAACCCGAACTAGAGCACTCCATAATCCTAGATAACAGTCGCTGATTGTTGACTAATTCTTTCCGACCAGTTGCCGCCGACCGATGGAGTGGAACTATCTGATCGGAACAGTCTTGTTTCTTGTGTAGTATAACAGAGCCGGTTACATATGCCGCAGGGGTTCGCTGTGGCGAGCGTGGCAGTCGGAAACTTTAGGCATACTGATTACGTAGTAAATTATTTTCACCCAAACACCACTGGGAACGGTGTGGTTCCTTAGGATCATATTAACTTCAGTTACACGGCGACCATAAAGTAGTAAACATTGTTTTCAAAATATGAAACTCTTTGCAAGAATATCGAATCGATCAAACCTTTACTCAGCATCTCGTTTGTCTTGGTTGTAGAATTTTCCTTAAAATTAACGTAAGGACTCCGGTGTCCCTCGGTATGTCGTAAATTATCTTTTGCATAAGAAAACGGACTCGTGAAAAGATGTTTAGTTTTATTGCCATGTTTTATGGCATGGAAACTAAGTCCCCAGAAACATTTTCCTTTTTATCTTTAATCACAGAAAAGCGACGCATAAAGATTCGGGATGCCACTTTCATCGATCTTGGTCACGTCGAAATAAATGGGCTTTCCGTCCGTGATTCGAAGGGCACAGGGGCCAAGAACGGTAGCATCCGCACCGACGACGAGAAGGATTATTTCTCTAAAACGAAATGGACCATAAAAATATAGGAATAAAACTCTGCTCCTTCTCAAACGATCACAAAGGACAAAAGGATAAGTGTGCTCCCTTTGCCGCTGGCGGGACGAAAATCTTGGAAGTTTCGTATCCGGGCGACGGAAACGGTGCCGAGTTCGGTGAAGATTCTTAGCGAGTATCATTGGCTGGTCATTGTAGTTTCTGGGAGGAAAAGTTTACGGCGTACGTGAGTTGAAAGCAAGGGTTCAGTAGTGGATTGGTGATGTATGCGCAACCGAGAGGATCTGCAATAACGTTGTTCCGTTTGCTTAAATGCTATTGCACAAGATTTCCCTTGGCGACGAATCGAAAGCGCAGGCGCATAGTTTAAGGTGTTGTTACATAACTTTTTTACACCAATTTAAGCTAATGTTTTCATGTACTAGTATAGGCCAAATTCAACAATCATATCAATCTTACATCTCAAACAATGGAATATTTTCTCAGTATATTGCTTTCACTGGCGCTACATAGATCTGGCGGAAACTGGCCACGTTCTTCACGGTGGGTCTGGCAGGCATCCTCTATTAATTGTGAGGCATCGGGTGCGATGAGTAAACACTTTCTGATTACCATTGTGTCTATTTTCCCAAGGCCCCGCCGATGACGCCCGATCCGTACCGTGGAATGCGGTGTAACGGTGGTGCCGCGGTTGCCCGATCCAATTACTCACGCTCTTTACAAATAATTTAAACCACTTTGCTCCAGGCCACCTGATTCAATTATCGCACCGTTGCTAGCCCATTTGTCCCCGTTGTCGGAGGAGGTAGCCCATTTTGGGGTAAACGGTGGCCCCGTGCGGCCGTTGTCGTTGAGAGCGGCCGTGTAAATATTTTCCCAGTGATTAAGATTTTAATTGGGTTTATCGGTGCCGGTGCCACCGTGTCGTTCCATTACGGCCCCTGGGTCCGCACTGTTGTCGTTGTAATCGTCATCATCATCATCATCATCGCCACCACCGTCAGAGGCCCACGGGTAACGAGCGTCGTAACCGAAAAAGGGTTTGGCAAATATTGAATCGTCCCAATTGCCTACGATTAGCTGATCGTCCACCCGCGGCGCGACGACATTGTTGCCGGTGGCCACCGTCACGATCGACGCCATTTGCTTTGTGGTTTTTGTTTTTGCAATTTTCGCACGTACGCCGGAGAGTATAATTTCGTGAAATTGAAATTCATTTTCGACCCCGCGCAAAACTGTTTGCAATTATCCGCTGGCAAACACGGGTCCTTGTCGATTGTTTTCGATGTTCACCTTGCCACGTTGTTGGGCTTGCGTCCATCGCCACGGCCATCATCATCGTCGCTATCATCATCACCATCGCGTTCATTAGCTCGTTATCGCAAATTGGGTCCCCGACACTATTTGCATTTCATTCGGTTCGCGCGCCAGGAATGTGCGCCGCCGAAAATGCGAGTCCCGCCGAACGCCCAAACACATCGCGCGTCCGCCTCTTGGGTGGTTAAATTAATTTAATCAATTAGAAAATTTTAATTACATTCCGCACTTTCCAATGGCCAACGGCCCGGACGCTTCAAACACCGATTTACGGGCACGATTTACGAATTGAATGCGCTTTTCCTTCGTTTCGAGCGTGCGTCCCTTATTGGTGGCCGTCGGCCCCATAGTGGAGAAGATAATTTATCACTTTTGGGAAAACAATTTGTGCGTGACGCGTTCTTTTTTTTCTTCCTTCGGCCGGCGAGGTAAGCTTTGCCGAGTTTGCCCGTGGGCAGTGACGAATGATTTATCATGTTTGCCATATTTGTTCGCGCGAAGATACTGTCATAAAGCGTGACGCCAGCGATGACAGTGACGATTGATACGGAGCAGAGTCGCAGGGCAGGCCCAAACAATCGGACCAGCGAAAACAAATCGGCCGGCCAACGTCGGGCTGCCTCTCAGCGCCCGACGTTGCTGAGAAAGTTGGCGCCGAAGTCGGAGCCGGAGGACAAGCGTTTTACGACGATGGAGATCTACGAGGCAGAAATAACAACTTAATTGGCTGACCAGGCGACTAGCCAAAGGACATTCCAAGCACCGGGGCTACGTTCCGCGCCGCGCATTGTTCCGGTAGACAGCTGGTCGGCAAACAACGGGGCTGGGGCCCGTCGGGCTAAGGAGATGAAAACAAATTAAAACTAATAATAAAGTGAAAAAGGCAACTAACAAAACGGTCCGCGCACCGGTGGCCATGGTGGCGGCGGGGTGGAAATCAGTTACGCATTCCTTGGGACATCAAAATTACGCCATGCTGAGCGGCAGGAAGATAATTTATTTGTTTCAAGTTCGGGCCCTTCTGGTGCCGCGCCTCTGGTCCTCTCGGCATTCGGCCCCCTACAGAAGGGCACACGATTGTCAACCGCTTCGGTGGAATGTTGAAAGTCATTTCATTTGAAACCGGAGCACATTTTTTACTGCTTCTGGGTCTATTTAAGTGTTCGGATTCTTACGCCGCCGCGCGGGACGATTGGAAGATCCTTTTTTTATTATTATTATCCCTGGGTTCCTGTTTCATTTCGCATCGGTTCTTGGAATCCTGGAGCCGTGCGAATGAATTTGGCAAAGTGATCGCTCCATTTCGGTCCACAAGGTGTTTAGCGGAACGTGTCGGGGCTATTAAATCGAAGAAACCGTATAAAAAAGCCATTTTTAAGGACATTTAATCTTCGATCGGAATGTTGGAACGAATTCGGTTCGAGCCCGAGGGGTTGTTCAAAGAGTAAGGCAAGTTTTAAAACAATTGATCTTTTATTTTCATTTTGTCAATTTTATTTGATTCAAATATTGTGACACTTTGTTTTGTTTTTGTATAATTGCTTTGTTTTAAA
This sequence comes from Anopheles cruzii, assembly GCF_943734635.1. Taxonomy (NCBI): domain Eukaryota; kingdom Metazoa; phylum Arthropoda; class Insecta; order Diptera; family Culicidae; genus Anopheles; species Anopheles cruzii. The sequence continues at coordinate 31,867,983 of NC_069145.1, forward strand.
TTATGTAACAATAATACTTATTTAAGTTCGTATCGTGATTTTTGAAGGAGGAAATAATAATGGAAGGAAACGGACAAATATGGAATAATAATAATGGAAGAAAAGGAATAAAGGAAACAGGAAGTGGAAACAATAATTTTGTATCAGTTGCTATTTATAGCACATCCACCATAGTAGTGCTTTGAAAAGATCTATTAAACGACGAATTTTCCACGATTACGGTTGTCATCGCCGAAAACCCATAAAGCCTCATAAAAATTAGTTTATCAAGGTTTCAAATAAGTGTGGAACAAGATCTGTCAAAAACGTATAATATACGCAAAAGATTGTTTCCAAAAAACGACAATGATTATTGGTGAACGGATATTTTCTGATAAACTTAAAAATCCTCTTTTTTATGAACACTTCACGTATTTTCACTGTTTCATTTATAAACCATCAAAATAGAACCAACATCATTGATCAACATTGTATTTTTTGTGGATTTAAAGAGATTATGAACATACAGCTACATTCTGGAGACCACTCTACTTAGTAAATTATGATTCAATACAAGAAACATAACGGGAAAAGGTACACGATAAAGTACTAGTTACATTCTTTTTAGAGCAAGTAAGTCACTGGAAGGTAAAACCCACAATATGAAGACAAGCGAATGCGGCATGCTTACAAAATACCAGGCTCGTGTAAAATTATAATAAATCGATGAGGTAAAATTAGAAGCGTTGAGCAATCAGTGTTTGTGATAGTAAATCTTTATCGTCAGTTTATTTCGAGTGTAAAGAGGACAGTAGTTTTGTAGCACTTTCTCAACAATAGTGAGGCGAATTCATTACAATTTAATGTAATCAGAATTATCATTAACTAAACTTTAAGTTATGTTTAACATTTAAGACAATTTAAGGACGTAAATAAGACTAACCGCTTAGCGAGTAAACTAACTAAACCTATGGACTCTGTGATACAGTGTCATCTAATTTCATATTCAACTGAAACACGATTGTAAGAAAAAGAGTTTCAACAAAATGAGCATCAGGATTTGATGGGCTTTGCTGAGAAAGTAGCGTTCATCGCAGCCACCAAATGGCAGAGTAGCGTGGCGCAGAAACAATTTTCTATTTCTTCGCACTTCGAGAGTTAATCACCAGTCCATCAATTAGTGTTTCCCTCTTTTCAACTCGCAACCGAAACCATGCTTCTGGATCGCCGTCCCGCGCGGCCCAGGGAAGTGTCTCGAAAATGGACTTCGCTGGCTCGGCGGCCGCATTAAGAAGCCGGTGAAAAAGTTGTAATTCTGCCACATTCCCAAAAAGGGGGCCCCCCGATGGAACACATAACGAGCGCCGCCCGGGCCGTGTGAAACCCATTTCGAGCGCAATCCACTCTTCACAGAACCGGCCAGACTGCGACTGCGATGCAATAGTCAATCAATCTGGCCAATATACTTTAACACCATAATTGCCCGGGCGACCAGAGGCTGCCCAATCGTGCGCATGAATGCAAAATGGGAATTTGAACTGCGGACGGAGCGGCCCAGCTTCACTTACCACATCGGCGCCGGCATCGGCACTTTGGTGCTTCGGGGTGCTTCGGGGCAAAGCGGGGCAAGGGACTCAGAAATCAATAACTTGCTGCTTTATGCACGATTTAATTTAATCAATAGTCCACCCCTCACCCGCACACACGGTGGGTGCGATTGAATGTCGCGGCTATGTTTTCAACCAAAGGCGCTGATTGGCCAACAGCTTCGCGTTCACGCACAGATGGAGTGCGGCGATCCCTGGGAGGGGGGAGGCGGGAAAGTGCTTCAGTAATTCCAACACAATTACCAAGCCCGAGTGGCGCACTGTGAGTGCTCCCCGCCCCGACCGGGTGTCCCCCGAAGCCGGGAATGTTGCCGAGGAGCCGCGAATCGAGTGTTCACGCGGAGATGTATGTTTGTTATTATTGTCGTCCATTATGGAGCTATGGATTGGAAATTATTGGCCCTGGGTTGGAATGGAACGGTGGAGCGGTGCTGCTCCGTTTCCCGGGGTACCATGGATTGTAGCTTTCCACGCCATTAGCCATTCGCGAATGACGATTGAAAAATGATACAGTTAAGAAACGGGCGCGCCTTACCATTTTCGCCACTCGGATTGCGGAGACAACGTCGAAACCGAAGGCTCTCAACCTGTGTACAGACGAAAGACGCAGCCAAACGCTAAATTAGTACCCCGGACAGGGTGGTACCGGGTGTAAATTATTCCAGGCGCTCTGAAGCAAACAAAAACGAGGGAGGCGAAAGATAGGACCCCAACGTCAACCTTTGGGCCGCTACGTGGTAAATAGAGATGTTTCTGTGCCTCTCGCGATCTTCGGCCGGGCGGGACGACACGGAAACCGTGAGTTCCTTCGAGCAGAATGCCCTCACCCCAAGACGGGGACTGGCTGTGGGCCCAGCCCGTGATCGAGGGCTATAGATTACGGCGTGATAATGGACCGATAAATATGCCCTGCTATAGGAGGTCGGCTCGCTGGTTGCAGGACCGCATGAAGCGTCCAGTTACGGGGCACGATTCACCGATGGGGTGTTGGGCCTAGGATGCCTATTGGGAGCCCCATTGGGACCCAGCTGCTTCCGGCCGCTGGAAACATTATCATGAATCGTGATGTAGTTGCCCTGCCCTGGCGATAGGTGCTAATTTGCCGTAGTCGCTCCGAATCCCCTAGACGTTTTTATCGGAAGTGGCAACGATTGAGCTTGAGCCAAAGCACAACGGTAAAGAAAGCTAAAGAATTTAATCAAAATAAATAAATTAAAACATATAAACAAGAATTGGTCAATGTTGAGTGAGTAAGTCGAAGGATAAATAAAAACATCACATTAAAAAACTATACAAAATGGATCATTTCTTCACACCAAGCAATCGTTTAAAGTTACAAAACTTAACAAGGCACCAAAAGAGGCAAATTTAAATGTTTAAGGAATGTTTCGTTGGTGTTAAGACACTTCGCGTATGTTGATCGTTACAAAGCCCGATGCTTCGAGAACTGTAGATTTGTGCAAATCTTATTTTAATATAAACGCGATTCGTTTGTCAATATTTCCGCAGCCCACAATACTTGTTGGCGCGCCAACTAGAACCAGCGTGCGGTGTATCCTGTCGCCTAGGCACCGTCCGAAGCGCCGACCGTCCGGTCCGGCGTGGCGAAAGGATTGGAACGGCATTGGGCAGTCGCGAGGTAGTGCTTACTTTATTTATTTATGCACATTAATGCAGGCTCGAGGTAATAGATTAATAGCTTTTCGTGCTATTACAAGCATAATTTGAAGCCATGATAAAGATATCCCTCGCGGCCGCTCTCGGACCTCGGACGTGGAGCCGGCCCGAGAGCCACTCGGCCGCCATGTCCGTGTTGCGAATGTTTTGCTGCCGCCGGACTCCTGGCCACTCTGGCCTCGCGGAACTGGCGGGAACGGGCGGGATCCGCACCAGGAATCGAACCGATCATCGATCACCATCGGACCATTCAATTATCACATTATTAAACGCTTCACGCTTGTTCGCTCGCCGACCGTTCGTCGATCGCTTTTCATAGGAAAACCGAAACGTGCCACAACCCGGTGCGCTAGGCTCCCGCGACCCATCTCCCGGCGTGTTTGGGCAATTTCCCCCCCATCACGCTCCGGTTCCTCGGTGGGTCTCGGCAGCATCGCGAAATAAACGGTTGCTGGTGCCCGGTGGCGGCTGGCTCCATCCCGGTTGCCGGTTGCCGGTTGATTTTCGGTTCCACGCGGCAGCGGGATTCAATATGCATTATTCATTCCGGCAGCGTGGCAGCGGTCGGAGTGATTGGACAAAAGTGATTCACGATTTGCATCCCCCGCTGGACACACGCTGAATTCGGTTGCAAAACATTGTAAACGGCGACCGCTAATCCGTTGCAACATTGTCCGGCGCTCACGATCGCCCGGCCTCTCGATGGAGCCGGCCCGTGGGGTACATTGTGTTAAAGGGGTCAATTAAAGCGATCCACTAATCGCACCGTATAATTCACTATTTGGCACAGGACGCTTTCCCAACCACCGCACCGCAGCACGGCCACCGGCGCGAGGGACCCGTGGAACGGGAACAGTGTAGCGGGGCCGACCAATTGACCCCACGACTTGCCGCGTGAAAAATCAGCGGGAAAAACGCGCCACTGATTGCTAACTGTTTATATGCCGATCGAACACGTTTTCAGGAACAAACTATAGAGTAGCTCCGGTGCCGGAGCTATGCTTTGCGGGTCCACAGCAATCGACCATTAGTCGATCCGAGGAATGGCCTGCAGGAAAAAGGCTCCTGATTCCGAACAGATCGCAGTGGTCCCTGTTTTGCTATGGAAACTGTTTCATTTACATTTACATTCCTTTGAAATGCCAGTACCCGCCGACTGCAGACTGTGGCCGTGACTATCGTGTTAGGGTTCAACAAAGATGGTCAATTTATTAACAAATAAATAACACAAGGTGAAATCAAACTATTGATAGTATGGTTAAGCTTAGAGCAAATACTATCGCGAAAATATCGAGAATCCGCTTATAACTCAAACATTCTTTGTTTATTCTTTTGAATTTATGTCATCGCCATTAAAAAAATTCCCTACTCTATGAAATACCGTTATGTCTACATTCGTTTCAATTTTGGAAACGGTCTGAGAAGTTCTCTTTTGGAATAGCTAGCACATTCTTCGTTTCGGCTCCCATCTCAACTATTGACTGTAAAAGGTGTCCACGGAGAGGCATCTTGAGTTTATCGAAGTCACGTGGTGCTAACTCAGGAGAATTTGGTAGTTGCGGAATACGATATGGTTAGAGTTGGTGGCGGAATAATCACGAAATGATCACGAAATGATTACGAAAGTGTGATGAAAAAACTTCCTCACGAACACCAATAATTGTTTCTTCACAAATCTAATCCATTTTAACGCACAGGATTACGCAAACTACGCACACACATTCATATATTGGTTACGGTTTACATTCAAATTACGTTTAAACAAAGCCAAACAACAAAATCACTGCCTTATTGCCGCCTTATTTGGACGTTCACTGCGTTCTGCATCATCGGTGTCTCTACAACCACGTTCACAAAATTCTGAGTAGAATATCGTGAAAGTTTAACAACGGTCTTTTGATGTTTAGTAGTAACTGGAAAAGCCGTGAATGCAACCAGACTAGCTCCATCTGTGTTTTGGGCCCGAGACTTTTCCGCCTATGGAAGAGAAATTCAGGCGTATACTAAGGATTGTAGCATAACATACAAAGACTTTCTAACAGCACGTTAATTGAAGGCGTACAGATAGATGAAAAAATTTCCAACAGCGAACATATATTAATACAAGTGGCACCGTATTTTTAATTCTAGCGAGTTAAGTATTTGTTTCACAATGTTGCGTATGTAAAGTACATTTTCGTGCGCGGTTCGCTGCAAAGCATGATGGGCACAACCGTTTGACCAACTCGAAGCCACCAAAAAACCTTACTCCGTTAATTACGCCGCTTTTTGCACATTTGCAAAGTAGAGGCCCTGGTACCGGGAGCCGTCGTACCCACCTTCGTCGGCCATTACCTTCGTGCGCTGCAGATCGTAAAACGGAGCGTACTTCGCTTTATGGTATCCTAATGAAGACACCGTTTCTTGCCGCGCTAGCCACCTGACCACTGGGCCGGTGATTGGTGTGGGGACGGTAAACAAATTCAGCGGAACGGAACAGCCCAATGGCCGGGGCTCCTTGATTGGTGCTGATTACCGGAAACTTCGAGCCGCGGCCAATGGCGGAACGGTGCGCTGGTCGGTGTCGGCCGATGAGTATCGCTTTCGACCCACTCCGGCTCCGGCCGTGGCCGTCCTCGTAACGCGATACGTATCGTTTTCCCCTTCATCGAGTGGCCGAAATCAGGAAATCTATCATCGGCGATCACATTTTGTCAGCCATGGTTAACCACGGTTTGATGAGCCGTTTCCTCGGTGCCTCCGCCACCGGGGCATCGTTCGTGCGCCACACCCCGATCCCGATGATGATCGATTGACGGGACGATCGCCACACTCCCGGCTACATAATGTTACCGCGTGGGCCATTTCACCGGGCACTTGTCACCACCGGGCCGGAGTGGAGTGTTGTTGCTGCCCGCTGACACGGGATGCCATATTAAAGGATGCATTCGGTTTTTGACCACCCTTTTCGATCACACACAGGCGCGCGATTCTACATCTCGCCCACCGGCGTGTCGGGCATTCCCGGGGGTCACATTCCAAACCCCCCTTGGCAGCTTGTATGGGTGTGTGAAAATGGAAGTAACATGATTAGGAGACCGAAAACATGACCATGCTGCACGAGATAGGTTGACCGTTTCAACATAATTTTCACGTCATCCTTTTCGCTTCGGTCAATCGATTATCGGGCAGCTCCGAAATGGGACGAAACGTTCGTAGATCTCGATGCCGGGAACCTCCTACAGTGACACGCCGTGAGGCCGTTCGTGCCCGGGTTGGGTTGCGCGGGTCCCGGCTTCGGCCCATATCATTATTGAGAAATTTGGTTTCGTTCTCCATTCTCCCCAAACCCGAAAATATGTTCTGCTTTCTTCTTCTGCTTCCTCCCGCTTGGCTTGATAGTATGTTATCTTGTTACAGCGAGCAATGAAAACAGCAACAAAACCGAACAAAATAAATGACCCAAACCCGGCCCGGCCCAGCCCGTCCCACCCGCCGGCCCGAGCGGATCGGAATTGAGCCGTGAACGTATTAAAAATCAACGTATAAGCTCATTAAATTAAGTTGATTATTTGATTACGGGCCATGAATTAGCATAATTGTTGGAGGAAAACAAATTTTTCACCCGATAACGACCACGGCGAACGGAGTTCTGCGAGGCCACTGGAAACGATTAATGTTCACAGTTAATAGATTTTCTTTCGCTTTTTTTTCGTTTTATTGATAATCTTTGAGCCGAAATGAATCATCTGAAAGCCGATTCACGCTCGCCGGCACAGGAATTTGATGCCAGGTCTTTGGTTTTTTGGGTAGGTTACAATACACAGCAGATAGTAGATAGCTTGGGTTGCACTTAAATCGACGTGCCAGTATTGATGAATATATTTTGTATTTGAATTGTGTGAAAATATAGTTTAATTTCATACACTTCGTTGACTGTCATCACAATTGGATAATTTCAGTACATTAATTCAGGCTATTAATGCTGCATTCCTTATATTTCATTTCATAAGAAAACAACTGCACTCTCTAGCTACACGAAAACCATAATGTTGCACCAAAAGAAGCACTCCTTGTGCTCGTCCTCGCACTCTAGGGGGTTCCACACGAACGGCACGAACGGGAATTGGGCGACATTTTTGTTGCCCCACGGGCCACAGCAAATATTCAAATGAGCGCCCGAGAAAGTGATCGATCGAGCAGCAGTCTGGAACGGCGTATCGGCCGTGGCTGCCGTCTCGCGATCCTTGCCCGGCCTGACCCAGGGACGGAGGAGAAAAATTGCACTCCATTAAATGCTCCGCTCCCTCGTGGCTTCGGGGTGGACAAAAATGTCGGCGTCCCGCGTGGCGTGGCCCGAAACCGCGCGAAACCCACGGGACCATAATCCTCCGCCGTCGTCGTATGTTGCGCGCGCGCCGTCGGGGTGCTAATTGGAATCCGAATGAATTCGAACACCGCGGTGCCAACGGCGGGCGGCGGGTCGGGCGCGGATCGCTATTTGGCGTGGAATTGAAATGTTGTTTCGACACCTTTTCGGATGATCGCGCGATCGCGCTGCGGACCCGCGGGATCCGTTTTGGTGAGGTTATTGATGCTGTCGATGTGATTTTCCTCTTTTCAGTTGATTTATTTCAGCGCTTGCTGTGCCGTTGCTGCTCGTTCCCGCTGCCCCGTTCGGCCGAGCCCGGGCTCAACTTATCGGAATTTATCTTAATTTAACAAGTTTTAAATGTGCGAAAATGAGAATAGTTTGAATAAATCAGCGGATACTGCCTGACGTGTGTTTTGGGAGCCCGGGCGGATCCCGGACGAATCTCGGCCCCGATGGCTAATTGATTGGAGTTTTATAGGAGTTCATTTATTAATTAAAGCCCTCGGTGCGGACCCAGGATGACGCAGAACCGCATCGCAGAAGGTTGGCCGGCCCGACCGTTCGGTATCTTCGATCGCCTTCTGGCCGGCCTGGCTCGTACAGACGCTCTGTCTACGGTGGCCGGCCCGGGTTCGCCGGCAAACCGACGACGAGCAATTCCGGTTTGCAATTATTCCCATTCCCATCCGGCCCCAGCTTCGGGGGCCTGGGCGCGAGGGGCCGCCCGTAAAACAAATAGCCCTTGTTGTGGCCGTTGTGGCCCGACCCGACGAACAGCCCGATGCTCCCGTCTGCGACTCCAATCGGCCCGGATCGTAACAGCCCATTAAATGGGCACAGAGAAGGTGATCGCGCTGCCAGGACGCGGTTCCGCGGCTGTCCGGCTGTCGTCCGGCCGGGCTCTTTCGAGCTCGTCGTCCCCGACGAGGACGACGGACGAATGTCGAAGATTGCGCAAGAGAGATATCATAATCGATATATGCGCGGATTGTGTTTTATTTCGCTCCTCTTTTTTTTTTGCGCTTCGCAAACAGAGCACTGCACTTCTTATGCGCTTCCCATCTTCGCCCGCGGGCCCATTTCGCGGACATTTTCTTTCTCCGCCGTGCCGCTGTTTTTGTCCTCCCTTTTTTGTTTGCATTTTTTGCACGATCCCTTCGCGCGCGCGCTCGCGCACACACCGTCCGTTCGTGAATGAATCGTATTGAATGGCGGCCCTTGGAGCATCCGTCTCCGGCAGCGGAATTCGATGGTCTGGCCAGCCGGCCGATGCTCGCCAATAATCCGGCCGCCTCCGCCGCCACTGCCGCCGGCCGGACAGAACGTGGAGAACGTGTGTTTCCCAATAACAGAAATTAATTGCATAAATTTTATTTACTTTTTACGTGCGCGCACGGGCGTCCTTTGCGCCTTTCACGAGCCCGCGAGTCGATCCCGCGGCTCGATGGGTGCTGCACTTTTCGCCCGCCGCCGTTTGCCGCCTCCATCGGCCTACAAATAATGGTATGTTTATCCTTATTTTCCGAATTGAATTGAATGAAGTTATGCCGGGGATTAGCGCGGTACGTGCGGGGTGGCGTGCGGTGGCGGCGGCCCTACTTCGCCGGCCAGACCCGACGGTGCCGACAGTACGCGGGTGGCGTGCCTTGGATCCGTGGATCGAAATTAGTGCGCGAAAAGAGTGCGCGACTAATAATTTAAGAAGTGCGCAGAAGATAACGGCAACCGCCGATCGTTGCCGCCGCACAGTCTGCCGGGCGATCTGGTGCAGTCTGGTTGCGGTCCCGGTTGCGGTTGCGTTTGCGAAGTCCGGCAAGGACCGGCGTCCGTGGAGCGAGCCCTCGGTCCTGTGCTTTAATGAAGGCTCAATGGGCGCACCGATCTCGGGTGACCGGAAGTGAATAATTGATCACGCGTTGCAACGGCGCTCATTATGCTGCGGACCTTACAAACTGCAAGCCGAAGCGGAGCGTAGGGCGGGTTGCAAAAGACGTGCCATACATTTTCTTTTCGGTATTTTTTTTAAATCTTAGAAGAACGAAACGGGCCGTATTTATAATTCTTTTGGAACGGATGGCTGCTGATTTCACTGCTTTACAAAATATTACAACACAAATATGGCGTGATTCAATTTTACATCAATTTAGAACTAATAGTAAATGGCTGAATAATTCAAAATACAATTAACACCCAATGGAATTGGGTTTCTACAGAATTACGATAGATTTTTTTTATTATTTATTATTATTAGGGTTCGGACTAACATCTTTCGCTTGGAAACCAACACCACAAGTCACAAACTCCGATAGATAAATTCAAGGAAAACCCCTAAAAATAAGGAAAATATAGTTTTATTTGTAATTGTAAGGAAAGCTAATCTTTTATTAACTAACAGTGGTATCTGTGGACGACTTGAAGCAGCATTGCTGCAAATAAAGCTGCACTACTTTATTGTTTGTCTGTGGATGATTGTGCATTGAACCATATTTATCTTAATTAGATTTTATACCGAGTTAAAAAGCAGAAAGTGATGTTGTTTATATTATGGGCATATTTAAGGAACTGTACAAACGTAAGTAATTCTTTACTCATAAGTAAGTGAATAAATCGAAATAAAACTACCTTAAAGCTTGGAGCTCAGAGCTCGGTGAATTTGAAACATACGAGAAGCAAAAGGTAGCAAACTACGGTGGGCATTTTACATTTCCGTTTTAATGGCTATAATTCTTCGAAAACATCAATTAGTTTAGTGCTTTGTACTATTTACATTTTATTTAGTATTTTTAGTATTATTTCACATTTTTTTTCAATGCTATTATTTAGTTTAAAATCAGAAAGCTCACGGCTGTGACTCATCCTTGCTTTGAATACCTTTACCACCACAGATCTGTTTATCTTTCTAGCGCTGCCAAATTTTTAATTTTTACATAATCCTCGACGGATTTGTTGGACATCAAAACGATCCGTCGGCAGATCGGTTACCTTGCGATAAAACCATTCGTTATGGAGCTCCCAAAAAGGCTGACCCCTAAGATTTGCCAACTCAATGGATGGGTGTAGCACAACCGGCGTTGTTATCATCAATGTGGATCCCCTAACCGAAACGCGACCACTAAACTCATCGAAATCTTCCTCGAACGCACGGCAAGCATCCTTCGTCGGCGGGCACGCAGGCGCAGGCAGGTTCATTTATTACACGTGAAGGTATCATAATTAAAAGCGAGCGACAGATCTCGAAGATGCTCCGCGTGAAGTCGGCCGGCCTTTAATGTCCAGAAGCTGGGCTTCCAACACGACATAAAAATACGGAAAACTATTTTGATAAACCAACGCGTATCCCGTTTCGTTGCCGTTCGCGGAACGGCCCGGCGGCGGTAGCATCGGGTCGCTAGCCAAGCAGACGCTGGCGGTGTTATCCCGCGGATAATCTTGTCGACATCAAGCGGTTCCCGAAAGCAATCAAAGAAAACTTCCCGTCCATCGCTGGACCGTCGTTTGCTGGCCAATGTAATGGAATAAAATATAATAATAAGGTACCATAAAATTAGTTCAGCCTTTAAGTAGGGTTTCGTTTGATGAAGCTTCACATGTCGCTTGCATAATCGTCCCAGTCGCAGAACGAAGACAGTATGATAAAAGTGTATGATGTATGCCCGAGAATTAAATCTGATAATGATACAAAAATGAGTTAATTTCTTGTTGATTCTTTCGCTATCGTTTATTTCAAAGTTGCTCAAGCCATGCTTTCGGCATACAAGCGGGCCGGGCCAAGAAAGGACTCCAGTGCCAACGACTGATCGCAGACATGAGTTAATGTCTTTCATGCCAAGTGTTTCAAATGGTCGCACCTCAACGGCACGCAGGCCCTATCGCTCCGGCGACAGTCCTTTCGTCCACCGACCAAGGCTTCGGCTCGGCAGCGGTCAGTAAAGTAGGGGTCCACAGATAAACTGGCCGCGATAACCTTTCCATCGTTCGCCCGGACGTGGATTTTCGTGGTTTTTGTGCCGCCGCCACAGCCGCCGCTGCCGGTGACTCAATTTGCACGAAACGGCCACCGCGGCCTAATTAGGTGCTTTCTGACATTTGATTAAAGCGACGCGGTTCTGCACAGTTGTCGTTGGAATAGTTTCGCCCGGCCCGGATCATTTTACGGTGCGAACTACACAACACCCCGGCCGTGGGAGAAACCAGATTCGAAGCGAGGCACGCAAACCACGGAGCCGGGCGGAGTTGAAAGATAAAGACCGAGATGATGATTCACCTTACACTCGCGGCGCTGCGCTGGTTATGAATTCCTGGGCAGGACATCACACATGGTCTGTGCCACTGACGTGGCGCAACGTGATGCTGGGCTCGTGGAGGTGCATTCGGAAGGCTGTTTCACGCACTGAAATGCAGATTACCTGCAGTTCCCAGACTGCCTGTCTTCAATGGTTAATTAATTTTTCAACGTGCTTCGTGCTCGCGATGGACACCGACGAGATTCCCGCATAGCGTTTCGTTTTATGGCACTGTGAAGGATCGATCAAGTGCTGCTGGACTTTCACAGCGTTTGCTTGTCGCGATCCATGCAGGTCAAAATATTATCCTTTAAATGAGGATTAAAACCTTATAACACTTTGGAAATAGTGAGACAATAATTATCGTCGTGGATAGAGATTTTTTCTACACTTAAACGAATAATTGACATTTAAATTCTGTTAAATATTCTTTTTGGTATGATAACAACTCATGGCTGGCTTTTTTATTAAAACATTACAACAAAGTAATAAAACGATAGTAACATTCGGTACTGGATAAAGAGCTAATAAAATGCTGACATCCTTAAGTCTACGTTAAGACATTTTAAATACTCCTGTTTTGGAAAACAGTCTCTCTAAACATTCTGAATCTAATAATTTACACCTCCATTTTTTGTAGTAAATAAAATATTTGTAGCAATTGCGCTACAGAAGTTAATGAAAATGTTTGGACGATAATCTTTTCTCACTGTGCAACGTGCACCGTGCAGAGTGTACATCAACACTCGCGGTGCGGCGGCAGCAATTAACCTCCAGACAGGGTACGACAGCCAAAGTTGAGTCGTGCGAGCTGATGCAATAAAGAAGTTCGCTTAGGCTAATTAAAAGTGCGGTATGTTGCACCACAAAGACTATCGGAGGGCTTCTGGTCTGTTTTATGTGACTGGCTGGAGGGATTAATGTTACCATTATAGGGCACAGGGCGGTGCATTCCGGAGAGGGACGTCGTCGCCTTCGCCTCCGCTGGCTGCCTCCCCTGGCCGGCACAGAATGCAAATCCCGCAAACGTGGCTTGCGCACCCCAGAAGGATGATGTAGGAAATCGGAATACGATCGTTTAAAGCTTCATTAATTATCATTACGACGCTTCAGGTGGCTTCGGGTTGTAGCGAAACCGAAAGTATCGATACGAAAGGGGTCTAACATTTGAAAAGCAAATATTTGTATCTGTTTCGTCCGAACACTCAAACGCTTCAGACGAACCTCTCGAGGGAGCTGTGTTCATTCTTTTTTTTTTCTTCCTGTACCGACGATACCGACCGACCGACGATTGGGTGGCCGTGTACTGTATTGACTGAAGACGGTTAGATTCCTAGTACAGCAAGATTAAAAAATATCATTTATCTTCCATTCGCGCGGCACACGGAAGATATGTTCAATCGATCCCAACTCCCAGGAGGCTAAGGAATCGGTCGGGTGCGTGGTCTGAAATCGATCGCTTCCTTCCAACGGTTCCCCTGGACGACCGGCAATGGTGAAGAGTTGAATAGCCGCTGATGTAGCATTCAGTGTCCGCACAATGCTTGTTTGACAGATTTCGTCAATTATGCTTTTTGAAGTGAAGTTATTGAGCTTGAAGTGCCTGGTCTACGCTGTTCCCCGTGTGTGGCACTGGTCAACGGTCATGTAGCTTCTCATCATTGGATCATTGTGTTGTTGTGTCTAAAACCTACTCCCCAGAAGAAGGTGATTGTGAGATTCTCTTTCATTGTCATAATAAAGTGCTTTTCTGGCTTCAGTTTGAACTTTTCAAGAACCTCCGGGGTCATTATAGAAAACATTCATATATCTTTCGGTAATGCTGTCTGGTATAGTAACTAATATTTATATTTACGTTTAGTTTTAATAATGCAATGAATTTAAGTGCTTAACATGGTTCTGCCCGTTTTAAAAACAATGAATCAATGAATAAAAAACATAGACAAATAAACAAATAAGTAGATATATTAATTAAAATGAAGGTATTACCATATCAGAATTTGAGTGTCCAATCTTGAGGTTTATTGTCCTTAGAGTCTTTATTAAAATGATTGTATACATGAAGTGGAATCCACTGATAATAAATAAAATTTTCGTTAAAAGATGTGTAAAACCCGAGCTTAAAATAAACACTGAACCGTGCAGTGTGACGTGGTTATCGATTGGCCGCAGTTTTCCTAGAATCGATCGTCCGAGATCTGAAAATAACGTATGATCACATTTTCCTTGAGTTGCCTCATCAGTGTGTATTTTTAGCGTCACATTAAAAGTAATCATCCCTTTCGCGGAACAGAGAGAGAAAGAGAGAGTTGTGTGGGGTGAGCGTTCTTCTGAAGTGGGTTGTCGGCGCGATCGAACGAAGGATGTGTTTCGACTTTAATTGATTTTTTACTTCACGTCGCGGGCCACGCCGCGATGCCGAATCGATTAACGCGGGATTTTACGATAGTTGCCCACCCCGCGTAGTGCCTTGCGCTGCTTTCGCGGCTTTCGCTGAGGGTTCATAATGCTTGTCGTCACCTTCGTTAATTTGTATATTTATCGTTTCACTTTGCCAAACGGTTAGCAGCTCGGGCTGCACCTTGGGCAGCTGCAGACGGGCGAGTGCATTTTAGTAAGCCCGCCAATCGGCCGCCATTCATTATGCGTGGAAGTGCGTTCATCGATGTCATCGTGCGTAGTGAAAGGCCCATTATGGCACGCCGCACTCACGGCGCTGCCGATCCGCTCCTTCGCCCTCGGGCGCTGCCGATCATTCGCCAGTCAATCCATGTCATCGTCACCTCGCGATAAAAGCGTTCGCATCCTGGCACCGCAGGCATCAGGCGGCAGTCGGGGAAGTGTGTGGCCCGACCGACTCACCACTTTATGCTGGCCGGCCGGAGAACACTCTTTCTGCTGCTGTTGCGACTCCGGTGACAATCGCTTCTAGGAACAGGCAAACGAAGTGCAGGCGATCCTGGCACTCGACGGTATCTAAACGCATGCAGCTTCCTAGTCTCGAAATGGGTGGCTCGGTCCTACGCGCCACTCTAATCTTGCGTGCCGCGAGCAGCACCATTCGTCGACCCATCATCCATAATAATTGCTCGCTTAATTTGAAAACGCGATTCAATTTGTACGACGCACCCACTCGCGTCGCACCCGGCTGCAGTAGCAGAAGCACCCGCCGAGGATGGTCGCATCGAAAACGATGATGGCCCTTTGACGACAGAGTGTTGAAAAAATGTAGCGGTAGCGGTAGCGATACGGCTGGGAGGAAGTGGAAGTGTTAAATTATTGATAAAATGTGTTTGAAATTTTAATGCACTTTCTACGCGGAACGATTCCCGGAGCGTCGGCGTTAAATGTACGGGTGTTAATAAATTTTCGGCACCAAATTGGATTCTCGTTTTCGTTTCTTTTAGTTCTTGTCGGCCATTTTCGGGAAGCTCTCCATGTTGGTGATTGTTACTGTTGTGCTGTTGTTTTGTTCCCCCCTTATCCGCTGCTTCGTGACGGGCCCGTGCCTTGCGTCGCACACTTTTTTCGGGAACAACGTAGATGGTGCGTGTTGATTATGAAGGTTTTGAAGTGCGTCCTGTGCGGACCACCGTGAAAGTGGTGAGATCCTGTGAAGTGGATTTCGCCGGTAAACACGTCGTCATCGACTAGCTTTGCCGAAAATTGTGTTTGTTTCAGTGTTGGAAACATAAAGTACGGTCGATCGAGTGGCTGAAAGTTATCATGCAAACCTCGTACAGATTTTATATGATTGTAATTACAATTACAGTCGGCACGTAAAAACTACAACTTTAGGCACGAGAGTCATCTTTTTGCAGGTTTTCATGTTGCCAAGTGTGGTCTTTTATTTTTTTTTTAACTTAAAGTAAATGCACTAATTCGTCTTTAGTGACGATTTTAAAAGGTTCGCTTTACTCACATAAGGGTTCTACATTATTTCAGATGCTTATGATCGAGGCGGGGACCTCTCTCTCTCTCTTCCTCTCTCTATTTCTTTCCAAAATCCTACAGAGCAATGCATGTCATAGACATAATTAAAACCAGTTCTAACAAGACCGGCATGAAGACGTAATCACTCATTATCGGCGAGCGTTCCGTTCGAGCTAACATTAAACCTCGTATCTTCCACTTAAACCAGACTGTCCCCGGCGATGAGGTCGGTTGAGGGGCGGATGATGAACTGAAAATCATACCACATAATCTGCGCAGGGACACAACGGCAGTAAAATCCTAAAAGGCAACAATTATTTTACCATCCCCGATGAGTGCAAGATCCGGACCACCACGTTTGGGTGAATTTCCCAGCCATATACTGCTCTCGGCTCATTTCCACCCTAGCGACTGGCCGAAGGAAATGCGTCTAATCTAATCGAGGAAATTGTCTCCCGCTTTCCGGCGGCATGCAGGAAAGTGGTTTTGTAGCCTGCCGCCACCGCCGCCGCTCGCCATGTTCATTATTCTTAGTTTAAGGATGAATAGTGACGCTAATTTTCAATGGCATCCTCGCAACCGCCGAACGGCCATTGCCGCCGACTGCAGGGCCGCCCTGTTTAACCCGAGGGTTTCCTCGATGGCGATAAGTTCTTTCGGCCAATTTATCTAGTAAAGGCTGATATTTATATTGGTTAATTGCTTTGGTCGGATTTGGCCGGCTTCCCCTTCGGGACTGTTGTGCCGGAATCAACCGGATTTGCGTCCCGAAAAGGGGCCGACGCTTCGTGCCGTCTAGCCGAATAATCATTTTGTGAGCAAGTTGGCTTTTGTATCTGCCTCGGTTCCATTTCACGCTCAGACTGTTTTTCTTGCTGTTCATGTTTGGTAGGGCTTACCGGAGCGTTTTAAGCTGGATGAAGAGAACAAAAAACATACACTCCGAGTTCTAAAGCATCGCAGTGAACTTCGCTCCGTTGTTTGCCAAACGGTGGTTGATGCGTGAAATTTCGAATTTTTCACACCTCTTCTGACTTTCATTATGTTGATCTTTTCCACTTAGTTGATGATATATCCTTGGGCTGCCCCTCTAGTCCGTTTGAACACCCATCTGTTTATTGCAATCGTCCTGTATGGCCGAGCAGCTTTGTTTCGCCCCTTTGTTAACTAACCATTTTCCATAACCGAGCGCACCCTGTGTGTGTCGGGAACAATCGGGAACCCCTCGAAACTAACAAGGAAAGCCCACACGGCCACAAAAGCGCATAGGACATCGGCTTTCCTTGCACAGCAGCTGAACAATGGCACTCGACAATAAACCAATTTTCCGATCCTCTCGAGGATCGGATGATGATCCTGCCCGTTCGCAAGCGGTCAATCGAAAGCCGGCGACCCCGGCCGTTGCGGTGATGTCCTACTTGACCCCAGCGATCTGTGTCCTTTTGCAATTCGCATCCTACGCCCAGGCGTGCAGCACAATAGCACAGCATAATTCGTCGAATACCGCCGAGACATGACGGCGCACGGCCGGCACTGCTAACGAGTATCTAAAAATCGAAAAATCATTTATTAATTTATTGTCTTCGATGTCCTTTTTATTTTGCGAAAAATGTACTGCGCTGCGCTGACAATGCGACGGCGACGCCGGCTTGCGTCGAGTGGACCCGAACGAAATGTGACAAATATAATATCTGCTCGGCAGAGGCACCCATGCCCACGGACGATCCTTTGCGGAGGGCAATTTATCATTCGCCTTTCAATGGAATCATTCCCCAGGTACGGCCCGGGGATGGCAGACTCGATGGCATGTGAAGCGACAGTCAACAGTCATCTGGTTAGGGAACCCTATTGTCCCTATTCGTCAGAACCAATTGACTCCGGCATAAAGGACCCAGTGGCAGGGGCCTAAAGTGGCAAACAGGAAGCCGAGTGGCCTGTGCGCTGTAAGGATTCAAATTAATTTGTATTTAGTTTTATTTCGTCTTGACATTGGCTTACGATCATATTTTATTGCCATCGTACGGTTCGTCCTGCTTCTTCTTCGTCGTCGTCTGCGATTGGCACTGATATTGGGCAACATAGGTTTTATGGCCGACCGGTCCATGGTTCGTTTTGGTTTTCTGTGGCTCTTTACTTCGCCGTGGCTCCGTTTGGTCCCCGCTGTGTTTTATGGTGTATGGAAGTCGTTAGCATGTTTTATTTCGGATGGTATTTTAAAATTGGACTCCGGTGTTTTACGGCTACAGTCCCGGGCGCAACCTTCTTCGAATTCGATCGAAAGCCCGCACATCCCAGCCCAGCATAGACTGATCCTTCGCGATCGCAGATAAAAAATGTCCTGCGCCTAGCCGAGGGCGTCAGGATGTCTTTTATATTCGGGCGATCGACCAGAAGTGATGGCGTCTGTGGTGTGCTATTGTTGCCGAAGGTGGCATGTTGTGTAGCACAATCGGATGCTATCAGCAAATGGTTCTCCATAATTTTAACCTTCATACATTTTGGCCAAAACCTCACGCTACTAATTTTAGATTATTCAGGAAAAGAAAAATTGGATCTAGGCATTTCTATAACGTAAAATGAAAAAAAAGAGCAAACAACTTGAAAGTCCTTTTTTAAATATTCTCTTTGGTAGTCACTTTTTATGGGCTTTCCCAAGCACTCGCCCTGTCCCTGCGCGTGCAAAGCAATCAAAAATGATGCAACCATTACTTTCCAGCCCCTCGGTCCATTACAATTCATTTAGATTCAAATCGCGTCCAATCTTGAGCGAAATCGTTGGACTCGGAACACGATATCACCCCTGCGTTCACGGGTTTCGGCAGTTCATAAACCGTCAAGCGCAATTTGAACGATTATCTCCCTTAAGGACAAGCGCCATAACCGTAGCGCCGTAACTGTATCCGGCAAAAATTGAACGACTCATAATTTTCATGGCATCGTTTCATGCACGCCAGGCACGGCACCCCTCCGCCGGCGCTGTGAAGGCCCCGACATCCCCGGACGCCCAAAGCTTGGCATGGCGGGTTTGCCTGCGACAGCACACACACACACAAAAAGTCGGAACATCCAACATGGCGATCGACCGTTATCCTGATTGACGAATCACCGCTTCCTGTTCTCCTGGGGTCGATTCGACGCGTCGACATGTTATACGCACGCGTATAATGAAGTGCTCTAAGTCGTCCTCCGAAGTCACACACCGATGTTTGCGGAAAGGGACGCGCACACGCTTTGGCCCATCTTGCCTGCGGCGGTTTGCACAACGCGTAATGTCATTCATCGGCACGGATGTAGTGCGCCGCATTACGCTTAAGTAGAAAATAAATTACTTTTTTCATAATCATAAAAGTCCATCTTCGGCCGGCGGCGGCGTTCGGAGCGGAAGTTGTCGCCACTCGGTCGATAGGGACAGCAACCAAGGGCGACCAAGGGAAGGTTTCGTAAAATAAAATTCGCATCCATCATGCGGGAAACAAATCTGTGCAAACGAATGGCGTTATGTATGGTCGGCGCAAAAAATGGAATTTATTAGCGCAGCTAAAGGGAGGGTTTTTGGTAAAAAATATTACACTTTCGATGTTGTTAAACAAAGTCACATATATAGATATGGGATATTTACTATAGATAAGGACACAAAAAACCCACACATGTTTGGATATTGTTTTTTGTTAGTATCATGGAGGATTATTTTGAATGGTAAACAATAAAATTTCCGAAAAGTATTTATGTTTCAATGATTTAATTTAATAAGATTTGGAAACCGAAAAGTTATTGACAAAAGAATGCTCCTTAGAAACGTTAACATTTATGTCATTTTTTCGCAAATTACTGTGCGCATCATAAAATTAATTCATCCTAGAATCCCAGTAACGTTAAGCAAACCAAACTTCGTTTGTAAGACACATAACAAATTTCCCATGTATTTAAAGTAATATTAAAGCTGATTCAAAGATCATTCTTTTAACATGAAAAACATATATTTATTAACTTTATCAAGAATAACAGCATTCTTTAAGGTTTCAACAGGATTTCTTTAAGGTTCTGCGATAATGGCTGAATAATGAGAGAAAACCTATTTGTGACCGCCTATTCTATCGTTAATCTGGCCATGTAGTCGGTAAATTACTCTAAAATATTTGAGCGAATGGTTCACCGAACTTCAATTACCGCAACGTCGAATGCATAATTTTGTCTATCATCTAACGAACCGCTCGATTTGCATTTAAAGCTCTTGAGTTGTCCGATGTTTATTTTATTACTGCAATCCAGTTCTATTTGGAATTCATCACGAATACGCCGAAAAGAAACCGAACCGATTTGGCGAAGAATCGTGTTGGAACGTATTCATAGCACGGTATGGATGTTTAAAGATCAGGATTCGCAGTTTGGGCCGCGGCAGGCATAAAGACGGGTAATTCTAGCGGTTGATCGATTTTTTCCACTCATAGATCAAGCGAGGGAAATCTTTCGTCCTCTCTCTCTCAAGTGTAACGAAAGCATCTTCAGACCCGTTCACCCAGCGCACGTAGGGCAGTAAAATTCAAATTTCCTGGTTGGCGCATCTTCTTCCGCCGGTCCTTTCAACATAATTTTTTTTTATTATTATCTCCCGAACCATCGTCGCCCGCCAGTAGTAAAATGGCCCGCGGATGTTTGCTGTTCGACAGCGCGTTTCCCTCACGAGCCGTGATTGTGGCGGTGTTGGGAAGTAAAATTGGTCCTCCCCTTAGCGAAGCGCAGACCATTGCCGATGACAGGGCACCCAGGGGGATGTGCTTTCTGTTCAACGCACAATCATCTTAATTCGCCGAAAAGCAGGTTCCTAACGGCGCCATTCGCGGCCACGCTATACTGTCGGTGCTATCGCCTCTACTGGGCGCCGGTCTTGGGCTGTAATTTGCATTATTCATGCCATTTGAACTAAACGGTACCATCTACTCCCAGGGGAAGCATCCGAAGCGGAACGTTGGAAGGATAACCTTAACTCTCGGCCGCGCTAAGGACAGCGCCCTCCGAAAAGGGATCGCTCTAATATCGGCCAGATGGTTGCTAATCAGAACACTGTTACGAGCGGTGATAGGCGTAATCGATCACCGACGTCCGGGCCCAGGCCGGCTGATGTTCAGCCCTCCGTATTACGAAGAAAATGGTTCCACCCCTCAAATGGCCGAGAAAACGGAGAATTTAACGCCCGCAAGTCAAACAATTCGGAACTCCTTGTGGAAAACGCCGTTTGATAACCGTTTCCAATTTTCCATTCTTTCTTCTCGTTGCATGGAAAGATGATCTCCAAGATGACATACTAATTACCCGTTCCTTCGCGATTGGTTGTAAAATGGGAAAGAATGCTTCCAGTTCGACATTTGCTTACCCATTTTTTTGGGGTTCATAATAAAACAAACTATTAAAAAATTTAAACAAAAAATCAAACAAAGCGAACAATCCGAGGTGTCTCGTGAGCTATTTGACTCAACCAACGCCATTAAACGCGCCGAATTGAGTTGAAATCACCTCCTCCTCGCAGCCTTACTGGCACCGTTTTTTTGTGTCCTTTGCTGTTCACTTCTCGTCGGCCTACCGAAACAGCAAGACTCGCCTGATCCAACAGCCATCCAGATCGTGAGCAAGGTTGGACACAGGTCCAAAAAAAGATATTCGGTTTGTTTCTTGCTTTCCAATCTTTGCACTCGGCCATCGGACCGTTCGGCGATTCCGGCTGATTGAGCGACAAGTTGCAAACGGAACAGAACAGACCGCTGACGTGTGTTCTTCCGCACTAATGTCCGCGGGTCGCGGGTCCGTCAGTTAGACTTTTAAATTTGCTCATCAAACCGTGTCCGTGTTTGGAGGTTCACATATTACACGACACCGCGACAATTCGCGATGCCGCGAAGGATTATGCCGAGCAGTCGTTTTTTGTTTTGTTTTCCATCACCAATAATTGAACGGCCTAAACGAAAGGCCCTGTTTGGGCCGGCGAAGTGTAACGGTAAACAAATGCTATCGCAACAACCATTATGCTCCACATTTCGGTCGCCCGAGGAATGCTTTTGTTCGGAATCCGTAAAATCATTCAAATGGACACACGTTGTTCATGGCCGGTTGCCCGACTGCATCCGGCGCGGTTTTGGACATTTTTCTGTTTTTGCTCTGAAACTTTTGCACCTTTGCTTTGGGCTTTCTTGGGGTTTCGGTGGCACGATCTTTCCGCCCAAGATGCGCTGTCAGATCATGCGGCGATCGACCGCCGACTTATCAAGTTGACAGCGCAGCGGACGTGTTCGTCATGTTTGCTTCCGATCGGTTAACGCATTAAAAATGGGGCGGTATGTTTTTGCTAGTGGCTTTAATGTTTCTTTTCATCAACCGGCATAAGCATAGTGTCAAAATTCATTGAAACAAGTTTTTTGCATACATTCTTTTATTTAAAAAAATGCAATATATCAATTTTCACTTCAAACCATTTTCATTCATTTTTTAAATTTATTTTTATTGCTAATTTAGGATGTTCTGTGGGTGATATTTTGTTTAAATTGAAGTCACCGCGGCGTTATTCTCAAACCCGCAGCGTGTGTACGGGTTCCATAAATTTGCTGAAAGAGATTGATTTAATATTTAAATATGCTGTTGCCAGAGTGTTTCGTATGTTT
The DNA here is from genome assembly GCF_943734635.1 of Anopheles cruzii. NCBI lineage: Eukaryota > Metazoa > Arthropoda > Insecta > Diptera > Culicidae > Anopheles > Anopheles cruzii. Next base: position 31,890,466 of record NC_069145.1, read on the forward strand.
TCCCACGAACCGAACCGTGCCGTACCGCGCCGATGCCATGTTGCGACACTCCGCAAACCAGCAAGCCAGCTGGGATTCGCCCACCTAGTTGCCGGCAATGTTCGATCGTTGAAAGTGTCCAGGAATCGAGTGACACTGCCGACAAGCGATAAATTACCGAAGACCGAGAGGTTTCGAGGGCTCCGAAAGAAACGTTAAAAGCTCACGACGTTAAGGATCCGACAGCTACAAGGATTCGTCTTTCAACCGGCTCTCGTTCCTCCTCCGTGGCGAAGGGACACATGTTGCTCGGCTCCTTGGAAATTGAATCCTCAGACCTCCCAGGCGTGTTGACGTCGCTGTCGACTAGAGGACGCCTTACGCCTCGCTCACGTCAGCCTTCCTCGCTCATCTACGATCGGGCTGGATCAGGCTGTGTGTGAGGTTTTGCTGGCTTCAGACGATTGTTTTGTTGTCCTGTTGGCTCAACAGATTTTGGAAACAAAAGTATGTTGCAGTTGCTCGGGCCCCTTTTCCAATTTGATCGCCACTTCGCAGCCTGTAGCCAGGTTACCTGTGCTTATGTAATGAATCCACAATGCGGCCCGGGATGCCTGTCCGGATTTTCCTGCTGCTTTCCTGTGGCCGACGCTTTGATCCTTGCCATCCGATATCCCCTGGAAACAGCGCCCTGCCTGCTGTGGCCGAAACGAAATCTAAATTAACTTTTCGGGCTTCTGTCCATTGTTAAGGGGAAGCAGAAGTTGTGGTTGTGCCGTGATTGAGGGCACAACACTACCGTTCGTATGCGAGGAACGATCGGTTTTGGGAAAGTGAAAATGAAGACACAACACTAACGACATGATGGATTGCATTTCCCTACGTCCTTCGAAAGCGGTGGTAATCACTCACCGCGTGTGTGGATATCATTGTTGTTCACGGGCCCCAATGGCGGTTGTGGTGAGGCACTCTGCAGCGACATCTGCAAACCAAGCCGTTGCACCGAAGCGAATGAACTCGTCAATTTGGTAACATTTCCCAGCGATGGACGGAGTTTTAAATTGATCTAATTAGAGCGCATTAGAGTGCGGCAGATGTTCGACGAGCGACATTCCTGCAGGACGCTCGCTGTGGCTTGTGGCCCTTTCAGCTTCAGATTTAAGCCGAAAGATCAACACCCATCACCGAGGTGGCACAATCCACATGCTGGTCTGGCATTGTTTCACTATTACCAACGATTCAATTCGAAGGAAGTGTCTGTTGGCTGTGTGTTTAATGGTGCGGTTGTATCCTACGCGGTTGACATCTGAAACATTTCTGAAGAAACTGCCATCGATACAAACATGTTGGACTTTTTTGTGTGATATTTTGTTAACCCAAATTGGTTGAAAATAATTCAAAATAAGAACTTTCGTTACTATTCTTTGGCTGGCTCTTAATTGACTTCTTGATGCGGTGAGTATTTCTTACATCGTTTACAAAAAACGCTCGTCACAAAGCAATGGCTGTAAACCACAATTTAAAACCAATTACAAGTCGAAATCTGCAAACAACGCAAACAAGCCGCCCGCCGCTAGAACGTCCCGTCCTGTGCCATAGAAATAAAGCAGGAATTTCTGAATTTCAATTTTGAATTATTATCGTCATCCAATCGAGCTCCCGAGCACCGGTAATTGTTTGGTTTTTACATTTATGCAGAAAATCTGTGCCCAGTTCTTCGGCCACGACACCCAACCTCAGCGTGTGGCTCTGCGTTGCCCGACCGCGGGCGAAGCCATAAATTCAAACGCTTCCAAGAGGACCGACCGACCGACAGATCGCCGACCGATCCTTCTCGGCCGGGTGCAGCAACGTGTCACGTGGTGCGAAAACAAAGGGCCCGCGCTGTCTGTATCATCAGCAGAACATCAGTCACTATCACGCATCACGTCTCCGGTGCTTGATTTCGCGTCGGAGGGTGTCTTTGGGGGTTTTTTTTCGGTCCCTTTTCGGCCCGCTGCATCGCCGCGCAGCATCCGTGCAGTCCACTCGCGCAGTCCGCGAAGAGAAACAAATGTTTAACAAATTCTTAGCATTAATTCTATTGTTCTCGCACTAATGGATTCAAAATTATTGATGCTTTTTTGCTGCTGCTGCTGCTGCTCGTCGACGGCCTTTCATGTTGGTTCGACCCTTTTTCGGGTCGCAAACGGAGGATGGGCCGGTTTGGGTCTCGTGTGCTTTTGAAGCTTTTGTGCCAAATTTATGCTTCTGTCCACCGAATGACAATCAACGAAGCCGCCGCGGTACGCTTCATCACCGTCAGCATCAGCCGCACGTCAAACGGGTTGAAGGATTACACCGGATGCTCGGAAAACATGTGTCCATTCGCTTCGGCGATACCGAACAAAACCTCGTGTCGAGATGATCCTGGTTCCGTGCGGGTTTATTCGGAGATTGTCCCGCTCACAGTTCCCGGGCTATTCCAGGTCGCGTTGCGCGCGCGCGTTTGCTTCAAATTTGTGGTATAAATTTCTTGACAGGTTTATACGATGTTCTGTGCAATTTACTCGATCAACCACGGCACGTGAGTTGCCATTTGAATGTGCTGTTTCATGTGCAGTTTAAATTGAAATAAAAGCTCATGAGCACCGAGTTGCGACCCTTATTGTCCCTCGAACCACGTCGGTAGTAGCCATTGCTACGGGATTTGTAGAATGTACCACAATTGACAATGATTAGCACTTGACATGCGACATCAATCCGCAACCCGATGGCCAAGCTACGGCAACGCTCGACAACATTCGTCGTCGTCCTACACACGGCCATTGCGGGCAGAAATAACCACCCGCGGGTGCGACCGAGGGCCATTCCGCAGATGTCTGTCACTGGTGTGCTCACGTACCACTACACCAGCCAGGCGATCCGGCCAGTGAGCCTAGGGTAGATGTTAATCGTCCTAATGGAACGAATTATGCTAAACTATCCCGCTCGACTCGACTCGACCCGTTTGCCCATCTTCAGACAACGGGCGTCATCATCAACACCATTAAGTGCAACTTGATCAGCGGCTCCGGAGATACCATAAACGGATCGCGCTGTAAATTGCCACATCTCCCTCGCCGGTCTCGGCGCAATCTTCCCGTCGCTCGTCGCTCCGGTGCGCGCCACTGTCATGCAAAGCGCTGCTGGAGGAGCTCGGTTAACCGCAAAATACGGCCAATAACGATCTCGGCCAATCCGTACAGCACCCGTAAACGCCGGCCCCAGATAGGCAGCTCTTCAGTGCCACGTCCGAGCGCTGGCTGCAACGTGATATCTTTCCCGATCGCACGGCCGAACGTTGTGAATTATTCAGAGAGAAAATCATCTCATGAGATCGGACAATCTTGCTCTAGCGACAAAAAGTAACACCTCTGCCTCGAGGCTTCTGCGATCGCTCAATCACAGGACACAGGATAGCGCGCGCGCGTGTGTGTGTGTGTGTGCCGTGATCGATCGCTAATCATCAGGCGGATTCTCGTCTCTTTGTCCTTGGCGGGCGTGCCAGCGGCTCAACCCGTGGTCGGTGATTAGGTCAACATCTCCATCCGCTGGCCTTCGCTGGCGTATCGTACTATTCAAATAGTTTTAATGGCTCGAATCTATCATGCCCCCAATAAAGCAGCGGCCTGCAGTTAAGTCATCTTCATGATGAGGTTTTATGCTGCCCAAAATAATACCCTCCCCCCTCTCCATAGATACTCGTAACCAGCGCCCCCGGGGGCCGCCGTCGCGTTCCGGGTGTAAGGACGTTTTTCATCGCAGCGATCCGAAATGGCTCATTTGTATTCCTTAATTTCCTTCCCAAACCTGCGGATTATGGGGCGTTCGATACGTCATTGCCTTGGCATTTGGTGGCTGGAGATTCTGGCATTCCTTCCAAGCGTTCGCCCTCCATCACCATCATTATCATCCGTACCATTAGGACCCGCGCGCGGCCGAACGGTGTGTGAGGATTGTGGCCGCTAAAGAGCCGATGCGCTGAGCTGAGCCATTTATCATGGCTGTTAATCATCGCCATTTTCTAATTATCCCCAATCTATTTTTACCTATTTTATTTTCCGTCCGTGATTATGTTGTTGTTGTGAAAGCACCCAACGATGCCATTATGCCAGATGCGTGGAATTTTGGAAACCCTATTGAAGCTTCGAAGGCGTTTGGAGTAATGTTCAGCCACAGACTCGGTGAATTATGCGCCAATTAAGAGCTTAATTCAAATATATCATAAATTTGCCGCTTTATGAAATTCCAGAAAACAAAGTAAAGGTGAAAAGTTGTCTGTCCGTTGCACTAGAGGTTCCCAAACCGCTGAATCGACTACCATCAAACTTTCACAGGAAACGACACACACACCAACGCACATTATCGGAATTTTTTTTTGTCAAAGCTTATTACAAATGCTAAACTTTACATAATCATAATTTTGAGCACCTTGGTAGTTCATCTGCCGATGAACGCTTCATGTTAACTGTGAAAGGAACGCTGCTTTTAACTACTAACGTGTTGAAGATCGTGAGACTAACTTCAATTTCCGATCCTGTTTTACAAAGGGGACGGCGGACATTATTTCAACGTTATGCAAACGGACATCGTGACACGTATAGCTACTACTAAAAAGTGAATTGAGGGCAATTTTATATTGCTTCAATTTATAGAATTGGTCGTAAAAATGAACGATTAATATTTCTTCGTTTGACCCACAAGAAACTGCGGGCAGAAGACTGTATCCAATGGTGGTAACATTACCAATATAGTAAAAATAGTTACACTGCTCGCTACGCATACCGGAATGAGCATGCATGAATATGCACAGGATGCAATAGCGTATGTGAGACACTACGGCAGTCCGGTTCTTTTCGTTAAATTCTCCTACAACCCTACTTGGAATGAGATCGAAGAGTTAGTATTAACAGGCCAATCGTCTGCCGACCGGCACGATCTGTTAGCCACAGTGTTTAAGCAAACATTAATTCATCTAATTAATTAAATAACAAAACAAAATGCTGACGGAGAAACTCGCTGGCAGATAATACACGCAAAATGGACCAAGCAAATCATAGTAAACTAACTGCTAATACTAACTAAAGTTACTGTGTCTTATGCAAGATACAGTGGCACTCAATTTCAATAGTTGCGACCACGATCAAATTACACTTAACCTTGTCTCATGTTTCGCCAAACCGTGCCGTTAGTTTCGAGACTTTTATGAACGAAAAGGCATGTATAGGTTAAATAAACAAATGCGATAATTCACGATTGAGCATTCAAACTGTGGTTCCAAGCCCTTCCTTTTCAACGACCAAAGACATTTTCTTCGAAATGAGCACATACTGCAACCTGCTGAGGGAACAATCATGGTTCGGTGGTTTCAAATTACAATTCACGCCGCATGCCAATTATCAAATAGAACCTTACCATCAACGCTTATCGATAGATCAGCCCAAGTAGTCTCATCTAATCATCGTGTGGGTAGATTTTGCAGTAAGCTTTATCAACACAGGGAGCCGTTGCAAAACCATTCGTTGGTTGGTTCTCGTTTTACATCCTTTAAGAGCGGGGCCACCGTGTGGCCGGATGTGCCACTTGGGACGGGGCTCGAAATCAAATTGGATTTGCCCAATTTATTGTGGGCCCCGCTTCCGGGGCCCCTTATTCCGGAGAGACCGTTTCGTCGACCCAACGAGACCCACGATTTAGCTCAAAGCTAAATCCGTTCCGATTCCGAGATGGCAAGCGAACCGCAACCGATTTCATTCGGTCCAAAATCGAAACGGATAAACCGGTGTCGGTTTTAGGCAATTGATTTTGCGCATGGGCCCCGCTTTTTATTTTCCAACCTCTCCGGCGCCTAACGTCACCCTTGGCACTATTATGCTTAGCATTTTGTGCGCCGTGATTGCGAACTGCGTCAACACGGTGCGATTCCGTCGGTATTATCGAATCGGTTACTGGGTTATTGGATTTTTATTGGGGTCCCATCATTGATTCTGATTGCCGGGGTTTCGCCTGTGCCGCGAGAAGGTTTTTAATTGACCCCCGGGGAACGATTTGGCACGGGTGTTACCAATATCGCAATGGGCACGCACGAATTTATTGCGAAATTCCATTAATCAATCCTCTGTGGTTCGCTGGCGACTCCGGATTGCATTTTGCGGCTGCTGGTCGTGTGCTCCTTGACAACTTCTTTAACTTACCGGCACGATAATCCCGGGTGGTATTTGGCATGGACTGACTGGAAATCGGTTTTTATGTTTTTCTACAAAATGGAGGCAATAAAGCCATCGCATAAGGGGGGCCCGCTGGCGGTTGTGAATGAATTGTGCTCACAATCAATCCGTCCGATCACATCAATTCATTAGCATATCCCCCATTCAGACGCGAACTCCTAGGCGACATCCTCCGACTCCGACGGGGGCAGTGATTGAATCTCACCTTCTTCTCACCTGCGCGTGCACCCGCGCGGGATTGGGTCCACCCCGGCCCGGGGTCCCATTCAAATTAGGGCCGTCCCGAAACCGAAACAGATGTAATCGGGCGTGTAATTTCCGGTGTACCATTTCGGGCACCTCATAACTTCTCAGCTTAGACTGCTACGGTGTCCCTCGGCTGCCCTGGCGATGCCCTTTGGCGATCGTCGCGACGTGGCGCGTTGTGGCTGCTGCTGCCGTTGATGCTGACGGTGATAGTGTCGTGAGTTTTGCCATCCATTTTCCAGCCCGTCGAGCAGCGAGCGTTGTGTTTGTTCATCAATTTCGTTTAACGCTTTATCTCCGGGCTTCGATCTTTATTATTGCGGCCCCAGGTCCAGGCCGGTCCAGGCACCGTCGATTTCCTCCCGTTCCCTGCCCGATCGGATCGGGTGCCGTGAGTTAATCAAAATATTTGGAACCCAAAATGTCTGGGACGAGCCGTTGCATCGCGCAGGACGCACGACCGCAACGACTTTATCTGACGATTCGAAACCGATCGAATGGGCCCCATTCAACCACTCTGTCTCTCTCTCTTTCAATGGCAAAGGATACGTCCTGATTAGACGTCGCTTACGACGGGACGGGAGTTCCGTCGCCCCGCAAACAGCCATCGATCATCGGGCAGCGGTGTCGATCATATCGAGCCGTAACCGAAGCTGACACGCTAATGTTGCGAGAAATAATCATAAGAAAAGCCCGTGGCCCGTATTCTTCGCTGGACGGTATGGAGCAAAAACAAACTCCAAACTCCCGTGGCTCGGCTGTTGATTACGCAATTAATGGAGTGCCCGGGCAGGGAGCAGGGATGGGATGAAAGTGCAAATTAAGCCCCATGCCCACACTGACGCACTCGCGGCAGACAGCTCAATTGCGCACCGCGAACCATAATCGAGCGTGGCTAATTTGACCCGAGCATAATTAATTACCGGTACGGCCGAAAAGCCGGACCGGGACGCCGTTCTAGCCGGCGGTCGGAAGAAAATCTAGACAGGACGACGGCGTGGCGGGCACGGTATGAAGAGCTGATTGAATTGAGAAACAAACATACGCGCCCGAGCCCGAGTCGGACCCTGAACCGTTTAGCATCGGCGGCCACAGCATCATCCGCCGGGCGCCGTGGGCAGCGTGGCGCGCCACGGCGGTTCAGGGTATAAAAATTAGCTTAAATACCAGGCACACCGAGCGGGGCCTGCCCGCCCGGCCGGTCCCGGCCCGCCCGTGCTGGGGAGAGAAAAATTGAACGATCATTAATATTGAACGTGAGCAGACAGGACCGACAGGACCGGTGGACCGGGTGTGTGTGATTGAAGAGAGAGAGCCCAGCTCCAACAGCAAGCAGCCCAAAAGCCGGGACGGGCCCGAGAGTGAGCCACGAACGTCCGACGGCGGCGGCGGATGTGAGAGCAACACAACATTTAACAACATAATTTCCCTTCTGGCACCGGACCGCGCACCAGGTAAGCGGATTTCTAGCAGGAACCCACCACCCCGGGAGGAAAACGTTCGGTAATGAAGATACTCTCTAAGCCCGGCCTTCCTCTCATCGAACAGAACGTGGTTAAAACAAAAAGCCCCACGGAGCTTGGCCGCGGTGGACCGTGAAGAAATAACACCACGAAATAACCAATGCTCGAAAACTAGGCAAGAGATTAATGATCGCGCCCGCTTCGGTCACTATTTTCGGGGTTCGTTGCCTATTCGACCGTCCAAATCACGGCGGCCCCGGGCGCGTAAGCCTGCCTTCCTTGGTGTGGCCCCCAAGGCCTGCTCCCCCGCCGGAGCCGTCGCCTGACCTGCGCTGCGCGCTCATTTTGCTCAGTGTTTTCTCACCCTAATGATCGTTTGATTGATGATCGTTTATTTATTTATTGTTATTAATTTCCTATCGATTTTACGCCCGCTGATCGCGTTAAACTCGATTTAATTGAGCGCAAAAGGAAACGCGGACCGTTCGGGCACGCGGTGGGGTTGAGCCGTTAGGTTTCGGGACAGGAATTCCTGCATCGCTTGCCGGCGGCTGGCGGCTGGCCCCGCCGGGAGGCCTAGGATCTGACCGCAGCGGCAGCCCTGGTTGGTGCCCCGGTTCGGCCCCGGTGCGCGATCATTAATTTTATTAATTCCCGCACGGCGTTGAACCAATCTTTTAACATTTTTATTAATTCTCCACTACGTGAACTGGGCCGGCGAGGGTGGGGCCGCGGGGGGAGGTGGGAAAGATTAGCTTCGTTAGTTTTTTGGCGTTAGTGGGAATGGGTCCGTGGCTTTCGCACACCGCGAGAAAGTTCGGGCTTTCTGTGTGATTTGAAGCTTTGAAACAACAGCAGTAACGGGTCAGCCGGAAGAAAGAAAGAAGGTCTAGCGACCATTGTCAGTGCGTAACGTAAGGTCACTTGAAGTGTTTGAATTCGAAATGTACGCCAAGTGATCTAGGAGAACCAACCTTAATGAATCAAAATGGTCCCCAGTGGACGAAAATACCAACCAAGGAGTCCTGGGTCGCGACATGTCCTGTGATTATGTTCAATCAATCATCATCAGTGGCTCTTTGCGGAACTTCCGTGCGATTGGGTTCCAAAGAATATGTTATGGAACATAAATGTAACTGTAAAATAAATGTTGTAATGAATATCCAAAAATGTCGTAAATGGATTATTAACAAAATAAACGTTTAAAATACTTGAAAGCTGGGTTGCAAATTAGAACGTATGAATTGGGCATGTTGTCGTGTTAGAACAACTCAGGAAACGGCTAAAGTTTTTCGAGTCCCATCCCGTTTTTCTTTCATATAAATCCTTTCCCCATGCGAGTCACTCTTTCAACTAAACAACTAGCTATGTGCCAATGTATTGGTCAACGTTCATTGAGTAATGCTGGTGCTGGTGATCGATTACGATTACAATGTCTCGCAAAGAGCTGATAGAAATCATGCACAGAAATCGATACACAAACGGAACCGCAAGTATTTTGGCCGCGCATCCTGTCCGCGTCCGTGGTCCGGAGTAATAATTTGCTTTCAAAGTTAGGCAAGAATAGGCTATCAAATCAAATAAACAAACCACACGAAGCCACCCTTCACCACCGTTGTCCACCGCTCCACCTCCGCTCCCTGTAGGAGGAGGCTGCACAGCACCACCCGCGGGGCCGCGAACCAATAGGCCAACCCGTCCGAAAACGGCATCTCGAGGATGCAATCGAGGGCACGTATCAAATTAATAACGAGAAGATCGTTAGCGGTTGAGGTCCGCCTGAAAGGGATCGCCCAGCCGCCCGGGTCTGAGTTCGTGGTTTGCTCGTGTTGGCCAGTCGGTTGGCCGGCCGGCCGTCCGTGGCCGAGGATTCTTTCTCGTTTCATCTTCCTCTTTTTTTTACGTTGTTATTTTTCCCGTTCGCCGCGCGTTTTGAAATGTACACCATCATAATTTTCTCTTTTGAAGGCTATTATTAATTTTGACAGATCGCTTTTCGACAGTGCTCCGGATTCTGGTGGCCGGCCATCATCGTCCGCCATCAGCTCACAGCACGGGGGGGTGGGGGGGAGCGCCACCACCCGCGACCGCGACAGGGTCGAAGCAACCGAAATTAAAGAGTTAGCAGGGGCAACACCGTTCGGTGTGCCTGCACGCCCCAGGTACTAAATCGTTTCAGCGGAATGTTCACAAAAGTGAAGGAAAGCACGCCTTTCTCGACGGCTGTGTGTGCGCGATCGGTTTGGCGGTTTTGAAAGCTGAGCTTATTATCTCCCGGGTCCCGGGCGCAGTCGGATCCTTCCTGCCGCAAGCAGCTCGGACACGATATGATACAGTGGTTTCCCCCCGGTCCCGATGGATGGATATAAGATTAATGCTAAAATCAACGTTTTGCAAAGCCCGTTTTGCCAGCCCGTCATTCAATCGCATGATTGTGTTACCTTTTTACTTTCCTATAAAACCTTTCCACACTTAATTAGGTTCGGGGCTCGTGTTTTTGTTGACGGACAAACTCGTGCGTAGGAATCGATCATAATCCTAATCAACCGATCCGATTGTCACTTGGCCCGGCCAACGCTGCTCCGGTGGCTCCGTCCTCTCAACGCCTGTCTTGTGTTGCTGCACCGAGCACGATCGATGACAAACCGAACGATGTGACCTCCGCCGAGAAAAGGCGTCCAGTTTGATGAGAAGAAATATTATGACAGCTGATGGCACGATCGTCCCACACGTCGCCGCGTAACTAGTTCAGTGCATGAAAGAAAATGTCATCACGGATAATCCAATTTCATAACAAAGGATTAGAAATGGATACGCTTGTGTAGCAACTGGAGCAGGGCAAGTCCTCTTCCCGTGACAGCGGTTAAGTGATTGAGCATGCAGCACGGGCGAATGGGGACCAAACAAGAGCGCACGAAAGAAGGGATGCGATCGAGACGATCGACACATCCTTGTTTGAGTGACGTTTGGGAGGGTCTCGTTGACGGGGGCCGGCAGGAGCGAAAGTGCAGCAGCAGTCAGACGCGTCGGACAATCCTTGCCTACCTGAGCCGAAGCGTTCTCGGAAGGCGAAAAAGCGAACCCCGTGGTCCTCTAATCCTGTGGCCCCTGTTTGCACTGATGAAGCCCGTAATTGGCTCCGTAGATTTGGAATTTTCTGGAAGCACCAGCAGCCGAGCCGCTGCTCTGCCGCTGATTTATGGCATCAATCACCGGCGAGCTAATGCTATGCGTGTAAATTTCGGTTCCCAAACGCTCATCCGCAGATCAGGGCTCGTAAAACGGAAAGCCATAGAACGGTTCTAGGTGTAATCGAACGCAACCACCGGGACCGATTAAATTCGTTAACGATACGATTCACCAACACCAAACATCCGGGGCCCGGGGATCGGAAATATGATCAGGCCGCTAGATATCACATTAATTTCAACCTAAAGCAGTCCAGTCCAGTCCCGTCCAGACACCAACGGCGCGGGCCACGCGGGTAACGTGTGAAAGAGAAAAATCTGTACCAAATTTGTAGCCATAAATTTGTAACCGATGTCGGTCGTCCGACCATCGGCCTCATCTGCCAGCACGCTCGAAACACGGTCACCTCGCAGCGTGCCTCGCCCGACACCCGGTTTTGGGGGTGCGGGGGGGAAGACCATTTAGGATCGAAATATCAGCATAAATTAATTTCTCGGACCCCCAATTAAAACGCATTGTGTCATTCGCTCTCCCCCCCCATTATCGCTGATCGACATCTGGATGATTCCTGAACTCTGGGAGGACGCCGGACGCCAAAGGAATGTGCCAAAAAACGACCTCATCCTATCGCTTGCTGCTGGAACTGCTGGAATGGGATGGGAAGAATTCACCAGAACTACGGATTAACTTCGAACTAAGCGCTGCGCGTTCTGCCATTAGATAGCAACTCGAAATTAGTCCGAAAACAGGACAGGAAAAAAAAGGGGGAACGAACGTTATCGAGCCATAATTAAGTCATCTTCGCCTAATTCCAATCAATTATTGGAACTAAATACACACAAACAAATGTCGTCTCCAGTGGGCCCGATTGTTCATCGCGCCTGCCGTAGCGATCATGAACCGTCCATAAGCATCGCTGCTGCTCGCTGCTTTCCTTCATCCCCGTTCGCTGTCCTGCTGGGCGCGTCGTTTTCTTTTTCTCTTATGATTTCTCACCCCAAAAACGACCGAACGGGTCCGGCGTTTTGTGTTGTGGTCAGTAGAAAACGGTGGGATGCAAAAGACCATGCAGATCGTTTGTCCATTTATTTCGAACACTCCAAAACGACCCATAACAAACGATAATGCCCCCTTGGAGCCCCGGCGAGTCAGCCAGCGAGGGGTTGTGTGTGAAGGTGCCAGGGATACCTGAGCCCGCGACGACGACGACGACCGGTCCGTGGTCCCGCGCTGATCTCGCCTAATCAGTGACAACACATAAATGTCGAATTATAATAATGCACATAAATTAGATGAGTCGCGCGCAACAGCTCCGATGGCTGCGCTGGCTGGCTGGCTGGCTGGCTGGCGACATAATAAAGAAATAACAAAAAAGCCAACACGACACGATCTTTAACTCGCTCGCCGGAGCTTTCGCTTTCCTCCGATCGCGGTCCGGTCCGATCGCGTGAATCAGACTCCGCGTCGCAATCCGTCGCTCGGAACACGGTGACTCGCAGCAACGGAACAGGCAAGTGGCCCACCGGTAACGGACGGGCTAAATGGTGCGAGAAACGGTTCGAACTAACCAGCCAGCCAGCCAGCCAGCGAGCGGGAAGGGGCAGGAAAAACGGCACCCAAAACAGCCATCACCCAACGCCCGGCCCAGGAGGAAACATCATAACTAATGTCTATGAGAAAATTAATAGGTTTATAATTGAATAAATTATTTCCACTATTTTATGGTCACACGCGAGATCGGAGCGAGATGAGGAAACGGAATCTGCCACCAGTCCTTCGGGCCCTCCGCCGCCGCACAGGTCGTTTACACCCGAAAGCGGCCATCACGAGCGGTAACTGCAGCAGCACGAAACTACCGGTGTGGTGTAAGAAAATCAAATTAATTGAATGATGGGTGCTGGTTAGCGTTATGGAAGCATTTGCAGCCCATATTTCCTCCCGGCGCACCCTGGACACGTTTCGTGGGTTTCGTTTTGTCGCTTATGAGAGAGAAAAAAACGGCTTCAAATAATGGCAGGCGTTTGATTGAGCGAAATTCGAGAAAATGTGTATGCGCTCAGCGTGATTGCGTCCGTGTCTCGTCCATCGGTCTAGGTAAGATTAATTTCGTTTGGTTTTGGAGATCAAGATTTCTCGTGAGAAAATTTTGGAATGTTTCGCCGGAACGTTTCCTAGTGCACCTGATAATTATGTGTGTATTAATAGTTATAAACTGCAATCCACCTGTTTCGGGGATTGCAGTTCTGCAACAATCAAGTCATAAATACGACTTAATTAACTATGCTTTACATTTTATTTCTCTCCAATCTACTTTTTTCAATTTGGACACGTAATTGCTGACGCAATCAAACTGTTCGTATATTGCGTCAGTATGCACTAATGTGGTGTTAGCTCGTGCAATTTCTACGTGGAATTTCCAATCGGTTCCTAAATAGTTCTACATGTTAGCCAGGATGCGTGATGCTGTGTCTGACTGGCGGAAGCGGCGGATAAGATGGTGACGATCGCTGTTACATCCGGGCGTAGTGTTACGCGTCTGAACGTGTAGCGATATGTTAACTCGCGTTTGTCACTCGAACATGCGATCGGGCGGACCACTGAATCGCACTCACGAACAGCATGTTCGCGTCAGTCACAAGAGCGTGCGTGTTACTGACGTTAAACTGTTACATAAATAAAAATTAAAAACTGTTCGTGTGTGGTTTCAATAATTCATATTATCCTTAAAATATTGAATTAATTCCAAAATGCTTGTTTTGTCCTTTGAAATGATGGCTCTAAAATTAAATAAAACGAACGAATCACAAACCATCGATATCCCAAATCGATGATAGAAACAAAATAAATTAGTTGAATTACGAACAGTAATTTGTTTATTTGCAAAGAAAACAGCCAACAGGCAACTTAGGCTACTTGACAAAAGAAAACTTAGCCTGGCACTTATAACTAAAACTAATCGACAACTGACGAAACGCAAAAACGAATCAGGTAGACGATATTTAAAGGAAAACACAGGCGACAGTAACAAGGACGAAATATTTACCATGAGGACCTGAAAGCAAAAACATCACGACACATATCACAGATCAACGGACATATTAAAGTCAAGTAACGACGAGAAGTTGTTAGAAACGAGACGAGAAGTACGACATAGAGAAAGCATAGAGTCATAGAGTAATTAATTAATAACTAGCTAATACTGCGATTTTATTTCTAGCTTCAATCAGAGGTTCATGGTGGTTGACATGGTTTGCGTAAAAAGAGCATAACATGTGACGTAGAAAAAATCAACCTAAATATTTTTTTGTGGCTCGTCCGTAGATCATCCGTCTACGCTGCCCCACTTAATCGGTTTCTATGCCGAAAGACGTCTGTTTGAACCATGACAGTGCATCAACTTGAGTGAAAAACCTTAAAATTTTTGTTCAATACGGCCCTCTCCGTTCTAATAATAACAGCAAATTATTCAAATGTAGAGGAAACGCCATTATCTGTGATCAGTAACTCATGAAAAAGGAGTTCTGAATCAGGAAAAAAGCTCACCCGTTCGATTCGTGTAAGGGTAATTGTACATGAGTGTGTGACCAACACGACAATGACTACGAACACTTGCCGTTGCCCCTCTGACCACGTCGTTTGACTGCGATTGCCCGCTCGTTCCCAACCGCCACGATCTCCACTTACCACCGCCGAATGGGTTGACTCGTTAATGCACCCGGCATCAGGCTCAATGTGGAATAATTACGGTGCATTAAATTATAAACGATCGAGCCCGTCCAGAATGACAATATTGGACGGGACAACCCGGCTCTCGTCCGCGGCTCTCGAAAGAAAGCTACGGAACGAGGAGATTGTGGTAAAAACACAAATCCACGCACATCCCACTCGCGGCCCTCGTTTACAGCAAAGCCAAGTTGTTTTGATTTTAATATTCATCACCGTTTGGGTTTCACAGAAACGGGCCCAAACGGCGGAACGTCCAGCGCAACATACTCCCTCCGGCTCCGGGCTGCGCTATCGAACTCGCTATCATCTGACGCTAAATGTCGACATTTGGAATTCATCATACAGCCCACGAAGACAGGAGTCCCATACCCATACTCGTGATGCTAGACGTGCGTTGGATGATACTTGTGGCTCTCCTCTAACTCTCCGCGACTACCGTGGCGACGTGAGCAAACCTCATGAAGGTTACCAAGGTAGGTTCGCCGGTGGCGGACACTACTTAGGCGCTGCTGTACGTTCGGAGTTGTAATGAAATTTGTGGAAAAAAGTGTCATATTTTAAATGCCTGGTTAATGTCCACTCAAACTCACCGCGCTGCCGCTCACGCTCCAGACCAGACCGGATCGGTGTGCCGTGTGAATTAAACATAGTCCCCGGTCCTGCCCCCGGTCTTCACCGGATCGCCGGATTTAGGCACACACGTCGTCCCAGGCCGCCGCAAGTTCGATCCGAAAAGCTCGGGAAGAAAATGTACACTTTTCGCTCGTAAAAACAAATCCGAACCCGAAGTCGGTTAATTTTTATGCCGCCGTCGCGGTCCGCTCGGTAGTCCACGGACGACGGCGGAGATATCCATTAACGAGGCTGCCCATAAATCTTGCGCTCAAATCGCTGTTAACAATCACTTAATTGTTTGCTTATGTTCATTTCTCGCCAGTGTGGTTTGGTGGTTTGCTTTACTCCTATTTTCTCCACTTTGCTTCACTCTACGGACCGCGCGGCGGCGACGACGATGGAGTAATTGTGGAGTAACTTCGAACGCTTGCGGAATTCGTCAACGAGTCGGCCAGGAGACGGCTGCGGGCACCGTTTATCATAGCGCAAGTGAAATGCCACTTTTCGCGTGAAGCAAACTGTGTAACGACAAAGCCCCTGATAACCTTAAGCGGTGAGGTCACGTGTTTCCCGGAGCCTGTACAGTGGACAAGTGCTGTGTCTCGCAGTGAACTACACTGAAATCGATAAGCTGATGTTGGTAACCGTTTAAGGTTATTCAACTGAATGAAATAAGTTGGTTGTGTTATGTCTCAACATTACTGACCATATAATGGTTATGCTCTGATGTATTTTAAGCTCTGTGAAAAGAAACCATAAATGGCAACAACACTCGGCGATAACGGGTCTCACAAACGAGAGCTTATTGTATCGAAAGATAATTCTAACCTAATTTATCTTAATTTGAGTTTTTAATTAGCCGAAATGCCCACGTTAGCTTGTTTTCAAGGACTAATTGCCAGGCAGTAGGGGTCATGCCTAACACAACATTTCACGCCATTAAACCGATTCCGTACTGCTGTTGGGCTGGTCCAAACATAGCTTGGCAAGGTGATTCCAGCAACACCAGGCGATGCAAGTGTTTTGCATTTCTTATTTCTGTCGCTGTCGCAAGGTTAGTAACGAGAAATGTTCTTCGGGACATTTTTGCAGATGTTTGGTAAAGATGGACACCAAACTAGGGACCACGGTCGGTACAGACAGCGATACGATACGTGCCGATGTATCAGTTACAAGCCAAACTTTTTGTTTTCTCAAGTGTTTGGTTTACAAAGTTTTGCGCCGTTGTAAATTATGGCGCATTCTGTCGGCCTCGGCCCGTTCGGTATGGCGGAATTCTGGCTAATCTGCCATCAGATAACTGGGCAGACGACACCGAAACAAAATCATGGCCCCGGTGCACTATGGTGCGCGTAGAAGATTCAGCACACTGGGCTCTGTGAGGCTCTGCAGAAGGTT
This sequence comes from Anopheles cruzii, assembly GCF_943734635.1. Lineage (NCBI taxonomy): Eukaryota > Metazoa > Arthropoda > Insecta > Diptera > Culicidae > Anopheles > Anopheles cruzii. The sequence goes on from NC_069145.1 coordinate 31,907,330, forward strand.
CCCGGTTTAGCTTAAAGTAGAAAACTTCAGAAATAGATAAATTAAAATCCAGAAAAATTAGGACCGCATGCTGATGCTGCTAAGCTGATTTCTTATCCTAACATATAAGTGTTTATTTTTACATTTAATCCTTACATTTTATAAACTCCCCAAACTCATTGCCCATAGTGGCCGCAGGTTAGTTGAAATATAGACATACCAACAAAAGGCACGCAGGCAGCGCACGGTGACTCCACGTTCGGATGATGCACGTGCACGTATGTTGGCTGGCGGAACGTGGCTATGCTCGCGATCTCTGACACCATTCGTAACCTGTTGCCCCTGCCCCCTGCCGCCTGCCACGGCCACGCCACGGCGCGGTCGAAATGAAGTTGTTTGGCGAAAATTTGTCAACCCACGGGGCACGGGGCTCCCTGATGCCCGTGCGCTACCCTTATGACCGACCGGCGGCCGCCGATTGTTGCCGTTCGCTTAATTGTTATGTTTTCTTATCGTAATGGCTTAATCGTATTAAAATGAGCACCGTTTTCGGTGCACCGTGCGATATTCCTTCCCGTGACACATTCGCAGCCGTTTTGCTCGCCGTTTTTCCATCTTCTTCTTTTTTTGCGTCCTGCCTTCTGACACATTTTATCGTAAAATACACGTAACTGACACGCGGATCGTGTCCGGAGGCGTACCGGGGCGAGCGATTAATAAAAATACTTCTCACGAAGTGGAAAGTTTTGCCAACGTTTGCTAGCCGATCGTCGATCGATCCGCGTACTCGCACACACACACGTGCGTAGTGTACGCGGGCAACATCCTCCGATGCATCGCGCGATGCACCGGCGGATGCATCGCGCGATGCACACGCAGCCGGCAAAGTACCGGCGAAGCACCGGCGAAAAAGGGGCGAAAAACAATTTAATCATCTCTAATTTTCAATGTAATAAATTTTAAGCCCATTATCGCGTCCATTCATTTAAAGTGAATTTCATCAATATGTACACAGCACATGGCGCGGCTCACTCACTCACTGCACCGCCGTTGCATCCTGCACACACAACTGCGGTTGGCAAATAATCTACACCTAATATTATAAACAAACCAGCGCATCGATCGATGGGTGTTCCGTTTCCACCAGCTTTCTCCCATCCCGACCTCCCCGGGGCCCACACACACACACACACATACACACACACACGCGCAGAGACAGACAAATACACAGAGACAGAGTGGCAGCAAAATTGTTCGCCTTTTGGGTAAAACAGATATTACACTTGTAATAAATTATCGCCTTTCGTTCAACGGTGCCCGTTCGGTTTGCGAGTGCATTTATTTTCACCACCTCCGAGGCAACGCCAACCGTAGGCCACAGGGGAGCGGCGGGGTGGCCTCCATCCCCGACACCCGACATCCAACCCGTTTTGTGGGGGAACCCAACGGAGATTTAGTTTGACTTTTATTATTTCTTTCGGCCGCACGGTGGAAGCGCGTGGTGGACGTGTTCCCTCGCGAAATTGTGCATGTTTCCCCCCCCCTACCCTCAGGCCACTTCGGCCAACGGAAGAACCCGGCGAGGTGTTGCCGCGTTCGGCCAACGTCCCGACTCTCGGTGCCCGATTGCTCCCGGTTCGATGAGAGGGTAATTTATAATTCCTCATATATCCTTGGGGGTCCGCTGGCCGCTAGTTAACGGGCCGGGGCGAACGTGGCCACGAAGCCGAATGGCTGATGATGATGCGCACCTAACCCTGGCGGGCGCTTAGCCTTCGCCAGTTACCGAGCTTCATTTTGTCCACACATTGGATAATAAATCCATGGGATAATAATATTTGGGGCTTTCAGCTACATTTTATAAACATTTCTACTAAACTGTTTTACATGAACCACAGCATGTCGTTGATGTCGAAAACAGCAGTGAATTGATGAGTCTGAGAACCGGTTGGAGTTGTTAAATCAAAATAAATAGGAATTTTGCGTCGGTAGCTCACAGCGAACGAATCAGGATCCATCCCTGTGTTCCGAAGTCCAAGTCCAGATCAGTGCGGGGAGGATCGTCCGAACTTATCGACTCGTGTGTTAATTTTGCACCACGAGTGGCCGTACCTTTCTAGTTTCCTGCCCTTTTCACGGGCTTCTAATGGTGCCATTTGATCGCTAGGACCGTATTGTGCAAATACAAGGCCAATAAATTGTACCCTTCTTCTGCTGCGCCGTGGCTGCATTTGACCAAATTGATGAGCCAGATGATTTTTATTGGATATTTGGCACGGTCAACAAATAAATTCCTCCGGCGAGGCGATGAAATGCATCCGGCGGCTGCACTCGGGCCGACGAGCGATTGGTTAAGCAAACTCCCCATTTCTCAAGGGGCCCATCAAGGGGGGGGGGCCGGTTTCCTTGCCACTTGTGGTTGGAGGCGACCAAAGCTCATTTCCGGGACTCCGGCTAGTGGCCGACGCCTGTCGGACGGCGGCCCGTGTGCCCCCGGGGGCGCCCAAATCATTTCGAATGCATTCATAATAAGGATATAAAATATCTGCCTTAAATAGGTACGAAGTGGAGATAAAAATTCCTATAAACCAGCAACCAGCCGCCGGGCCGGCGGCCGAAGGAGCGAAGGAGCGAACCCCGGCAAATGTATTATACAAAATTAATATGATGATTATTACTGAACGGGCGCGAAAGAGACGGCCAACGAAATGTTTACTTACGCCCCGGAGCGAGTTAATATAAATAAATGAATATATTTTGTCGATTCTCGCCTCACCTCACGGGCGCTTGTTGGGGTTGCTTGCTCGAGGTGTCCGGCGTCCGGCATTGGCACAACATCGGCTCTGCGGCAGCGAACGAGAATGAAGCCGTACCGGTTTCTTGCTACTTTCAAGCCTGATCGTCTGGTGGTGAGAAAGTTTTGAGACGGTCGTCAATTTTGTCAGCAGCAGCAGCAGTGCCGAGCTTGTTTGCATATCGTAAAACCTATCGGGACGTTAGGCTTTCACCACTCGGGCAAACACATGGGCCAAAATTGAGCCCATGATGGCTCAATTTAATCGACCACAACATTATGGAACTGGTGGGCAGGCAAACACGAATTTGTCCGTCTTTTTAGCCCTTCCATTTCGCCTTTCTGCTCTGCTCGCGCTGTCCCAAGTACATAAACCGTGGTAACGTTCTACGTAGCGCGCCGTACAGCTCATTTTAATTACCTATTCGATCCGATCCGTGCTATATGGGTTTGGCCACCCATCGGCCACCCATCGGCCACCCGTCGGCCAATGGAAAGAAGCGAAGCAAGCGGTACCGCGGGCGGTTTCGCTGCGCTTAAGCATTCCGGGCACAGCTCGGACTAAACGGTCCCCATCATGTCAGGTGCGGCAAGAATGAAGCCATTTCGTGTGCTAAACTCCATCGGAGGGTTCCCACCGAAATGGGGCGTGTGAAACGAAAGTTTGCCAAATGACGTTGAAGCGAAGTTTTGCGCTTTTGTGTGTAGCGAGCCTAGAATTTCTGTACAGTTAAGAATTTATTTTCTATTACGCGGCTGCCGTCTTCGAATTCGACGTTCAGAATACCGACGATGATGGACAGCTTTCGAAAGCACGTTTGTCGTTTTCGAGGCCAAATTCAATTTTGTTTTGCGTTCTGTCAAGTCTTGGGCTATATGGATATGTTCCTTAACATATGCACGCAACATCATTAAACTATGTTGACAAATCTTTGGTATATGGTAGTAATTTACGACTATCTTAAGTACATACCAGACGCCCAGCGTCGTGAGTTGTTTCGATAATGTGCGAGTTGATACGAGACAGACATAGCAACTTTCATTAATGTACTTTCATCAAGTGATTGGCAAACTAATCATAATGATACAACATCCTGCCCTACCGCTGCTGCAGCTGATAGGTACCCTAAACCATCCCCCCAAATGGCCTCTTTCTCGCATCGCTAAAGCTGCTTTGCTAGATGGCTCAATTTCTCTCTCACCCACAGCCACAGCCGTGTAAGCCGCGGTGAAGCCGTAGTTCACTTAAGCGAGTCATCATTTGTCTTCCTACCCAGACCGAGACCGAGGCCTGGCGAGGTGAAGCGGGTCCGCCTGCTCGGCGGTGCGGTGCTAGTGGCACGAGATGCACAGCATCACACCACGGACACCGCACGGACTCGGCCTAGTGCGGACCCCCCGCTGCCACGGTGATGCTGAAGGTGGTGGTATAATGTCTTAATCAGCCGCTGAAATCCATCAAGCTCAGTGACCGAGGCACTCAACTGCCCAAAAACGAAAAACGAGCTAACAACAACATACCGAACCGAACGCCGCAGCCTAACGCAGGTGATGGTGGTTAGCTCTGCGGGGAACGAAACGTGCCCGGGACGAAACGGGTTTCGTCGAAGCGGGGTTGTGGGTTGCAAAGTAATTAAGCTTATGTTTCGTGGCACAAAACGTGCCAGAAAGCGGGGATTGATACGCTCATTTCGACGACTTGGCAGCAGCCTTTTTGATTTTCCATTCCATTTTGTTGCTTTTTTTTACGAACACCGATATAGTTTCTAGCCAATTAAACTCCCCCAAAATGAAGCCTCCAACCACAGACCCCTTGCCGAGCGGGCCAAAGATCACATTTCAGACCACGTCACGGTTTTGACGTTCGCGCCAGCAACGCACCTCAGACTGACACGCCACGCCGTCTCCACCGGAGGACCACAGAGGAAACGCTTTCAATATCAATTTGTGGAAATCAACGGAAGCCTTTTCTAGGGCGATTCTTCGAACTCCTCGAGCACATCGGTCATCCCACGCATCCTGGCGCAGACTCCCGAAATCCTGCCGGAACCCAGCCCATGAATCACGCGGTTCTGGTCCAGGACCCAGGAAGCATCAATCTCGATGATGCCTATCTTCCTAGGCACAACTTCATATTCATTCATCCGGATACGCTTAGCACGCTGGCTGACTGGCTGACTGGAGGGTGAAAAAAGCCCCCGAATCTCGGGCAGGTAGAATAATAAATTAATTTTCATTCAATTGCCACAGATAAAGATCACAATGGGCAAACGGGAGAATCACCCGCAGTAGGGCCAATGTCATAACCTTTGTGGCGCGGAAGCACAGCTATCACGGTGCCCGGGATCGCCCTGCGATCATAGTAAGCACTGACGATAGTGACAATAATAATAACCAGCCAGAAACATGCCCAGCATACACAGGGGCCACCATCACTGGGATCTCCCGGGGGTAAGCCTTTTTGTCATTCAGTCGGCCGGGCTATCGCGCAGGATCTTGGTCGAAATTTTAAACTATTATCATCTCGCTGTCACGAAGCCGTATGATCTGTACCCTCCCGGCCAGCAGCACGTTCGGTCTAAACGTAGATGAAACTTTTATGAACGGCCCGGGATGAATCGCAAGAGGTAGCTCACTTTCTGTCACTTCCATTCGTTTCCTTTCTTTCCCTGAAGGGCCTTTCTAAGAAATGATTTAAAATTCAAACGAAGTCACTATTTAAAAAATGACAGCCCGCAGCACTGGGCACGGCTCGCAGCAAACGAGCGTCGAAGCGCAGTTAAGATTATACCCGGGGGTTTCGGGGGCCTATTCTCGGAAGCTCCAAGTGTGACAAACAATAAAATTATGCGTCGGTCACTGGCGATGGCCACCGTAACACTTAGCGCGGCGGGCGAGCCTGAACCGCGCCATTTAGCGCTGCTGCTGCCGGTGCGACCCCCGAAAGGTGGCATATAACACGGCGACAATTAAGATCATTTCTGATGATAATGGTGTCGCGTCTTCATTCGTGGCTTTTGCGTGCCCCGTCGTCTCCAAATTGCTCGGACGAGACACATGCACGGACGCGGCGGCACACCGCGGGGTGCACGTAATGTGCTGGGAGCTGAGCGAGGACAAAGGTGCTGTAAGTTGGCATTCAAAGTATGGGCTTTAAAATATGAACCTATTGTTGGCACGTATTTTACACAATTTCTTGACACGGCGATAGAGGTAACTCCAAAGCGTGTTCCAGTGTGTGTGCTAAGAGGTCGATCTTTCTTCGATTTTAACCGCAAATAATAAATGCTAACCATCTGATGAAGACTCACATTTGAGGTTAGAAAAGAGTGTTTCCAAAATGACCGAGTTTGTGACATTTTTGAAGTTCACTTATTTTCGAGCATTAAAGCATTCGAGCAATCGACATCGACTATGAAACTTAGCTTTGGCCTCGTCCTTTGGAAGCCTTAACTTTGATACAATACAATACAAATTTTGAGTGATGTCAATTTTGATGAAATCTTGAATAAAGTATTCAAACGTTGTTAATCCTTGGATACTCTTGCAATGCAAAGCGTTGAAACAGTCAAGATCAAAGCCATTTTTTAAGAGCTCCACTCGTGCTGTTTGAAACAAGCCCAATAAATGATCAATCATTACATTAAATTACCAGAACCAGAACTTTCAGATCCCCACTCACACATGGTAAATGATTCATTTAGGTCCTGAGCTGCCACTGAACACTCTAACCGATGCTCGCTGGGTGTTCTCGGGGTCGGGAATTTCTCAGAAGAGCATAACAAAAACAAAAAAGCTTGTGATGAAAGTGTGGTTCGCTACTGAAGCCAGTTTTTGATAATCCCACCACACCCACCACGACGGTAGCGCGGAGAGTAGAAAATTGTGCAATTTTCTAATTACCACCGTCACGGCAAACGTCAGTCCGGTCACTGCGTGCCACGGTGCTCTTCAACCCAAAGCCCAACCCCCCAGGATTCGGTCGGATTCGTTCGTCGGTGGTCCGGAGGCCGCGAGACCCAACGAGAGAGAGAGGCCAAACCTCAAGAGGTTGCTCGGACCAGGGCAAAAAGGGCCTAACTCTCCACCGTTCGTCCGAACAACAACAAAAAAACGACCAAAGTGCCAGAGATTAGCTTCTTGAATTTTTACCGTCATCGGCAAAGTGGTACACGCTGAAGTGGCATTTAATGAGGCAGTCCAACAGGGTGCTCGAGTGTTTTTTGAGAAATTGAAAGTAAACACTTGACTTGCGACGGACAATGCGTCGTGTGCAGCATAAGAAAGTGGGAACATCCAGCAGGGAAGGCCGAGACCGAGGCCGAGGGCCCATCCCATGATCGGCCGGTCCTTTTTTGCGCTGCTCCGAGGGCGTCTAAGCCAGACGAGGCCAGACCCGTAAAATGAGAATCCCGAACGCGGCACTGATGCGTGCAATCGTTGCTTTCTTTCCCCGACGATCACACGGTGACCCTGTGGCCAAGGGCTTGACTTTTTTGTGTGTGTGGCGGCCACCGTGGCCGCCGGAACAACGGACGGTCTGGACCTTAGCCAGTTCGTCGGGTTCTTAGCGTGGGTTCGCCCACAAGGTACCTGATTATCTTCTGGCTGGCGATAATCCTTCGGCCGCAAAAGGCTAAAAGTCAAGGCGAGGTATCCCATTTCTTCGCTCCTTTCCCGCCCAGTAGCAAACCCGGGCGGGCCCCGGTATCCTGAGCTTTACCCGGTAGCCAGGCTTTCGACCAGCATCATCGCCGTATCGATTCTGGCATGTGGTACCGATCGGAGGGCCACGGGGAAGATCCTTTCCCTACGCAGCGTGATTTGTTTTATCTGCCTTACGCCTACTTACGACCTTAAGAAATTGGCTCATGTGATTAGGAGGGCCACTGCCGGCCAAGGTAGGTTCCCAGAACCTTTCCGACGCCTGCTGGGCGCTGTTTCGGGTGTTCTTTCTGCGGCTTTCAGTCTTTTGATCAAGATGTGGGCGTCACTCGTTAGTTTCTTGATTAGATTACCACCGTAAGCCGAGTGGAAGCGACGCGCTTAGTGATGCTTTAAACATTCACAAAAAGGCATCCTAAACCTCGGCTTGATTCGAAAACATATTTTTCCGCAACAAGCTGCCCGCGAAACACACGCTCCGGACGCCTGTTGCTGGTCACGGTCCCTGGTCCCTGAGGTAAGCCGGATTCCGCACCAGACCAACCCCAAAGGGAACCGGAGACCAACCGAATGAGATTAATTTAACTTTAATGGTAAACGGTTGTTGTGTTTTCTCCTCGATTCGATCATTACTGGGCCGCGCGATCACGCGATCATCAATTTGCGTTCAGCTTTCAAATCAACAACCCGTAGCCCATCACTCAAGCAGCACGATTCGATCCCGGCGGCGGCAAGCAGCAGAAATCCTTGAACCACATATGACGACCCGCGAACCCACCCAATCGCCGACCCGTCCTGCGCCGGCTTCTGGAAGCGCGAGCCCCGTGGCAAGCCGCAGGCCCCAACAGTGAAGTGCCGGACCTCTCGGTGCCGTTCGCGTCCACCAATTCGGAACCATTTCCACCGCTTGCAAGTCCATCAAACGCTCCCGCTCCCGGGCTCCCGGTCCATGGTCCCAGCCGTTGGCGTGTTGGCTATAATTTCCATCAATCTTCCATCTTCGCGATCTGCAGTCCGATTTAACATTAATTGTACACATCGGCCGGCACTGCAAATGCGCTCGGTGTGACTGGCTCGTGATGCACCCGATCGGCGTCATGTCCTATCCCCCCAAGGGGGAGAGAGAGACATAGAGAGAGAGAGAGTGGTTCCGAGAAGTGCGCTCCAGATGGGAACTCGGAAACCAATGCGAACCTGGAGCGAAACGGTACTCTTCCGCGACTTGCGAGACAGCAAAAAAAATAACAGTACAACCCGATCCGTCCCAAAAACCGATGCCCAATGCTACAATGTTGGTTGGTCTTCCATCACCGGCGAGAGAGCGTCCCGGGAGGGAGGGCGAGAGCGTGTGTAAATGGAACTGTTTTAATGTCATGAGCAAAGCAAATCGACTCAAATTACGGAAAGACTTACGGAAAGACACGCCGGGTGTCGGGACAGTGCAGGCAGCGCACTGGCACCAAACGTCAAGGGCCGCTGCGAGCTAATCACCTGGACGAAACGCTGGGCATCAAGGTGCGCTCCTCCGGACGGTAATTATCTGCGGAATGTACGTTACGGGGCGTCGAGGAGCCACTCAGAACCCGCAGCCTAACGTAAAGCCGACAGCTTACGCTCTCAATACGCTCCCGATTATTATCCTTTTTATCGGACCAACTACAAACTGCACAACACAACATTGACTGCTTCGGAGTTCCGGCTTTTCCTAATCCGGCACCCAAATCACCCGACCGGACGGCCAAACGGCAGCCAAACTCGACGCGCGGATTGACGGTGGATTGTGTGAAAACTTAGCACAGTTTCCACATCACTATTCGACCTCCGAGGGGGGAAGCGCAGAAGCCAGCAGCATGCGCCAATGCCGTGACGCCGTGACCGATCGAACGCAGGATGCAATTTTGTATCGTTGTTTTATACCCTAATTTAAATTTTTATTACACTTTCCCGGGTTCGCGGGGTGCACAGCGCTAGCCGGTCGGCCAACGCTTCGTGCGCTGGCGCCGTTCACCGAAGTAGGCTAATGTCAGGAGTAGGCCGGGCTCGAACTGCCTCCAAATTGCCTGCCCTAACTAACTGGCTGGACTGGGCGGTGTGTTGCGGCTGATCCGAAGAGTGTTTTCTCCGGGCCGGGCACTGTTTGAGCATCTAATGGCGCCGACGACATAGTGAGCAGTGCCATGGCAACAATGCCTTTGGTCCGGAAAATGATCTAAAAAGTGAACCTAATTATTTTCTTTTATTTGATTAGTTTTCAAACAACCCAATTGATTGACCATTTGAATCCCTATTGAACAAAACGTGACGATAATTTCCTATTTTTGACCAAGTGGATCACACCACTGTGCCCACTGTGGGCTTCAACGTGTCCACGGGGCACAGTACGAATCCGTTAGCTAGTTGGAAGCTCCCGAGCGCAGTGGCTGGCGCAAATGGCGCAGAAAACAATCATGTTTGTTAAAATCAATTTGTAAATAACAAGCTTACCTCAACCGTCAGCGAAGCCGGAGTCGTTCGAACGGGTTCCGGATCTGCCAGCCGATCGCGTATGCCCGGCGGCCCCCGTGAGCCTTCCGGGTTGATGCCGGCTGGGCGCGCATGGCGCTGGCATATCGGCCGCTAATCCCACAACACGTCTATCTTGCGGAGAAAATCACGATCAATAAATTATAGTGCATAGTCCTCGCAGCAATCATGTGTCCACCGTGGCTTCGATATGCACCGGAGCCACGTCCGTACCCCCGGTGTCTGACAGCATTCGGAATGTGCTCGTCGCGTCACGCGCATCTTACGGGAAGCACGGGGAGATAACACGGGAACCCGCGTTAGCCTGGTCCAAACCTCGCTCGAACGGCTCCGATCGGCTGCCCATCAAAATAATCAGCAACAATTAGCAGTAATTTATATTATTTTATTGGTTCTTTGTGCTGCTCACTTAACCCTTCGGTAGTCCTGCACCGTGGAATCCTGATCGGTTCGGAATTTGGGCGATGCAGCTTCCCAACTAGAAATGTTTCGGTGAGCGCCCAATATGTTAAGCGATGCGGTTCCAACATGGTTCCAACGCGACAAGCTACAAAACACTTCCTTATATGTCCACTTTGCCACAAAATATTTTGACAGGACACACACGTAAAGTAACGTATTCCCGCAGTTAATTTCGAAACAGAGCACGCAAACCGAAGTACGACCGAGCCCGCATGTTTCACCGATGTTTCTTCACATGTCACCAGGGTCTTTTATCAAATTCCAGGTCAGCCAAAAAGGGTTCCGCTCGAAGGCAGGCCAGGCGCACCCGAATGGTGCGGCCCTCGGCCCCTTAATTATTATGCGGAGTGCACCGTTCCGATGCACCGGTCGTAAAGTTTTCATTAGCTTCACGCAGGCCCATGCAAGCGGGTGCTTCTGAGTCAGCTGCAACCGTTTGACGACACAACCTCTCGGGCCACGCGATTCGTTTGTTCTGTATGCAAACAACAATGAAGCAAACTTGGGCACCCATCCACAACAACAAGGGCGATTTACGTAGCGTAGCAAATTTGGGCTCCCCATCATAAATCGATCGATCGCCGAGCGTGGCCGACTTTTTGTTAGTCGAGTTTTTGGCCCCTTAAAAATTTGCAAAACTCATCCCCAAAAAACCGAGCCGATATTTACGAGCACGGAGCGGCGCGAAAGTATTCCGCATTCAAGGAGCATGAGCTGCGAATGGATTGGTCCGACAGGGAACCATCAGCGTCATTTGATTCGATTTCATCTCAATTTCAATGCAAAGTTTCTGGGCTGGGCTGTGAGGGCCCACGCATCGGGACCACGGTTCCCATCGTGGAAGTCCTCTAATTAAATAATTCATATTCAGCTACGGTTTCACCCGGTGGGTCGTGTACCTTGGGTCGCTCCGGCTGGCACCAAAGGCTGGGAAAGCCAACGGAGCTGCCACAAACGATAAACCGTGATGGGGTAATAAAATCAAATAACATATTAAATTATGTGGAACATTATACAGCTCGAACATGGCTGACTGGCCGGTAAATCTGCGTGCGCGAGCCCTGTGCGCGAGGACTTTCTTTTATTGCCTGAAACTTTAGAGGCGCAAATGTCATTCCGCCAGGCGCTCTTCAAATCTCGCCGTTTCAGATTGATTATTCAGCTCTGTCAACTGTCAACGCTGAGCGCGCCACGTTGCCGGCTATCGATTACTCCACATTTGGTGCATTTTTAAACTCTCGAGGCTCGAGCGTGGGAAATGGCGTATTGGCGTATTGATTTAATCGATTTTTACGACTCTGCCCCAAAAGTGGTTTCATTAATATTGAGCCTCAAAATGTCACTAACTGAGGCCAACTGGTGACCCACGTGCGTCGAGCACCATCGCCAGCAACATTCAGCCACACTAATTAAGCTGTAATCCGTTATCTTCTATCAAACGCGAGGCTGTCCGAGTCAGCGCTCCGTTGGCACACTGACGCTAATCGGGGAGCAGCTCGGTCCAAGATGGAACCCGAGACTTGGCGGGATCCGTGCGCTGCTCGTGCGTTCCACGAAATTACCCCTTGGGCGAGAGAAAAAACAGCAAATCGGGTAAACGGGGGGGGGGGGGCCTGGGGTGCAGGGAAAAGCTTCTCACCCCGTGTTTCAACACCACCACCGAACTGTAACAACGCGGACGAATTCCTGCGTGAGAGGAAAACAAGAGAAAATGTTAGAGATATCACACTGTTTTATGGTCGAATTTATACAAATTTATTGTTCATGGTTTTGATGTTTCTCATCCTTCCTCCCTCCAGGTTCCTCCGGTCCTGGGTGCAGTCGGACGCGGCTGCTGGGGGCCCCGTGGATTCAGGGTGCGTTTGGGTCCGGTTGGTGTGCGGGCTGTAAAAAAGCTGCTGCTTCCAGCGCTAGGCGCTCCCGCTGTTGGTGCTGTCAAAACCGATTCCGACCGGTTCGGGGGTGCCCACACTTCGGAGCGCGGAGCACCACTCCGCTTCCGTGAGAGTGTCTGAAAAACGCACGACTTCCAGTCCCTGCGACTCCTGCGACCCATCACGCTGCACGGTGCTCGGACGCAAAACAAACTAGAAGTGTTGTTTTTACCTCTTCGGTACATGTTTAATATGAGAACAGCATGTCTTAACGAGCTGGCTGGATCCGTTCGAGTTCGATACGTTTATTGCACCCCCCTCTCGGAGCCTGGGCTCGTTTCGTTATACGCTCATCAGGGGCCCACGAAAACCTGTCGCGCGACCGCTCCGCGGTGACGGTGACTTGGAACATTTTTATTGGAGCTTATTTTAATTTGCCCAAAATGAATCGCTCATTAAAGAGCGCCGATAAATGATGGGGAACGTTCGCTCGCAACGATTGATCGCCCTCGGATCGAACCGGTGTTCCGGGCGGACCGGGCGCGAACCGGGAACCGGGTTATGATCGAATGATTCAAATTAGGCAGCGGCCTAATGATGGGGACATAATCAGGCGAAAACATGCGTTCCCACAGTTTCGGGAAGCCGACGCCGAATCGCGACGCAAAATAAAGACGTATCCGATCCGCTTCGATCATTCACATTTCGGACGGTGGATCTGAGCCGCGGGAGCCTTCGCCTTCGATTGCGCCGTCGTGATGCGAATTAAACCCCTTTTATTCCTCTTCAATTGGTATTCAGGTATACGATTTGAAAGTTCAACAGACAAAGGATAATGAGACGATTATCAATTAATTTTTACTTTATATTCATTAGTGTAAAAAGTATTAGCACCTGTTTGGTTATGTTTGGAACTTTTGTCATGTTTTGATAACATGACATAATTGAAGCAAAAGGTTTGTAGTTTGTGGACAAAATATTTACTAAATAGGTTTCCGAAATGTTTCTTTTTTTTCCATTTTTTTCCAAAAAATGTTGTAAAGAAATCCAAACAAATCAGACGACGCAAAGTCCTACATGGCGGATGTATCAAAATAATGACTACTGCGGCTTAATAATATTGGAAAATAGTTTCCGCTGATTGTTGTGGTTGTTTGCGTAATGCTGTGCGTCAAAAAGGATCGAATTTAGACACCGTTTTGGTTGGATAGGGAAGATAAAAGCCCAAAGGAAGAACACGGTGAAGGTCATTCCAAAAAAGAACTTTTCGGAGGATTTGGAAAAATGGAATAAATGTAGACATAGGTGTATTTCATAGTGTAGGAGTTATTTCTAAGGTGTTGACATTAATTTACAATAATAAATTAGGGTTTTTTGAGTTATAGGCAAATTCCCTATATTTTTTGGCTGCATCACAATCAGTCAATTCCATCAGCCTACTCCGCTACCTATCATTACTCCGCTACAATACCGCAAATAATACATCACTGTTTTGCAATCGTTTCTGGTTGTTCAACGCACTAACTGCATTTTGTACAATGAGCACTGTTCTAGTGTTTCGTTCAATTCTAGTTCATTGTTGACATTGCTCAAAACACTTTCAAACCATCGCGTGATTTATCGATAAACTTACAGTTCACATTTTCCTGTCCAAAAAAGTTACATGCTCCTATTCTTCGAACTATTCAAACAATTTAAAACAAACGCCACAATTTGGACAATTAAAAACTAAAACCATACTGCGTTCACACAAATATGGCCCGAAAAGGTCTCATTCGATTCAGTCTAATCCTTTGCAATATTGACATCACTCTTTTCCGAACAACGTAGAACTTCGAAGAAAAATCGTTCAACTATTTCGATGCTCCTCGATTGGTCTCACTAAATTCAAAGGTGTCCACTGCTGATCAAGATGTAACCTTCGCTGCTTTTCCTGTCTCGAAACGATCGATTTGTGTCATTAATCATATGATTATGCAAAACAGTACCAAAGGCTCTCCTGCAGGCCTGTTGACCGATGATCGCTTCTCAGCGCCTGTTCAGCGAAAAGTGGCTAGAAAAGCAACCAGATAGAAACATAACGATTATTATTTTAATTCAACGATTGTCTCGTTCGCGAGAATAATCGACGAACGGAAAGCAGCATCGGTCGTGTACGGGTGAGCATTTCTCTCCGGTTGGGTGGAGAGCCCGTGGGCCCGAAAGGTGGCATTAATCAGTCACCCAACTCAGGTCCTCCTGCCACTCAATCTAGTTCCCCGGTCGATAGAAAATTAATAAACAATTTTTGCCATAGATTCCGCCCGCAGTATGCTCGCGTCAATTCCACGAACACGTCTCACTGGCCCGGCCTCTTCCGAACGAGACCACAATGTTTGATTAGCGTCCGTTGCTTGGAGGGAGGGGAGCCACAACAACCAACAACACGATATCCGCACGACTGCGGCCAACATTTTGTCACCCTCGGCTGGCGTCTGGTCCCGGTCACAACTGTCCCACATTTTGCGTTGAGGACACGCACACACACACGGACACGCACATCTTCTGCGACCGTTTTCGCGGCCAGGTTGCTCCCGGCGAAGCAACCGGGAAGCAGTAATGGAGAATGATGACCGTCGTAAAGCGTTATTAATTGTTCTGGCCAGCGATTGATCGTGTTGGGGTTCGTTCCCGCGCTTGGCGGCGCGCTTAAATCACCCAGCCCCGATGGCTTGTACCGAAGCGTTAAAACTGTCCTGATTATGGGACATTTCAAAGTCGCAAATTATTACCACCCGTCCGGTTGGCGCGGTTCGAAATGTGTCATAAAAGCGGAAATTATAAGCATCCCGCCGGCCGGCTGCCGACTGCCGGCTGTGAGCACATGCGTGACCACAGCGAGTGAGTGAGAAGGTGGGACCCACAGTGCGCCGGGTCCGTGAATCTCACGAAATCACTCACTCACTGCTCACTGCCGGGGGTTGCGCCGTTGCTCCGTTTCGTTTCGCGTGTTTTCCGCCCAAAATCCCACGAAACGGGCAACGGAGGCGAAAGGCGAAACGTTGGCCGCATGCGCGAGCCCAGAACCTTGTGTGCACCTATAATTTCCGATCGTTGATAAATCTAATTATAATAAAAGATTAGAAAATCTAATAACAGCCCACTCAATTAGCCGGAAGATTAACGTTAAACATTTCAAATTAGACATCATTAAGTGTAATTTGCTGTTTATTGGTGTGAGCGCTGCTAGGTTGGGCCTCAGCCTCCACGGGCTCGGGACGGCGCCATGCCTCGGAAGACGATGTAGTAGTTCAGGCGTCAATCAGAGTGGCCCAGGGAGAGAGAGAAAGAAAAGAAGAAGCAGAAGAAGAAGCGGTGGCGGCGCCCGGTCAGCGACGCGACCGATTCTAATCGTCCACCGGTGGCGCCGGATAGTTTTCGGAACCATTACCGACCCCAAAATTGATGTTTTCGGCCGTTCGGCACGCAGGGCATTAGGGCAGTTCGCAGCAGCTCTCGCTCCTGCCGGACGTGGATGGACGTACGCGTTCGTTTTCAACTTTGGGCCCATTCTGGCGCCCGGCTCTCTACCGGATTTTCGCCCGCCGGTCCGTTTCCGTGGCCCAGCCCCAGCATAGACCCAGCAATTATTGGGGTTTTCCTCGGGTACCCGGGTTTTGATTAATATCGATATATTTCCTCCACCGCGGACCGGAATGGACCGGACCGACCGACCGACCGACCCCCGGGCGCCCATGTCTTCACCGGCCCCGGGGATACCGGCTACTCACGGCGTCGATTATAGATGTTTATCTGCGATTATGAGTGAATTACAGAAATTATAGCAAAACTGCAGAACCACGAGAAATCACACACGGCACTTTGCCAACTTATTTGGGGAATTAAGAAAGCGAACGCGATCGATGGGGGCTAGCGAGTGTGTACATCGAAGGCCACTGCCATCACTGGCAACGTCCGCAAGTTGGCCTTGTTTTGCGTCATTCCCGAAGAATTGTCGGAGAAGAACGGTTTAACGCCAACTCACGGTAAGCTAACCTTTGCCTGTAATGACACAAGACTCTATTTATGGTCACTCTCTCGTTACGGGTGCTTGTCGTTAGGTTTGCTCATATTCGTCAGTGTGTTAGTCTGCCTGTCTAGTTTATGCTAGCCTTTCCATATTCGATTGCCACCGCCGTCGCCTGAGGACAAACATCCTTTCGCCAGAACGAAAAAAATAAAAAATCCCACCACGATTAACTTATCAAACTTTGCCTCACCTCTATCGATTACCGGGCATCAAGTTGTAAATAATGTCAAACACAAATCTCATTAAAAGAACGGTCAAACTCTTTTGCCTTCAACATGGAACCTGTGGTTTTCGCTTGCACACATATCTAGATGCAAGGCCCATGCGCGTAGATTAATGTGTCAAATTTATTATAGTCTTCCTGATTTCCATTGTGGATTTCATCTCGCGCAGCTCGCTTTTTTTTCTCTTGCTACGCTTCTAAAAACTTCCCCTCGATGGCCACACTTTCTCAGGTTAAACATCACCTCTCCACGGCTATCTCGTTCCATCATCTTCTGCTCGCTCGCTCGCCATCCCGAGCGCAGTCGTAGTAGGGCGTCGTTTTGGAGCCCGTTCGATTGATTTATTATCCCTCTGATTGGGATGACATGTGACTTTACGCTTCAAAATGCGATTGATGGAAATGTTGGACACTCGAATTACAATACGATCCCCCCGTTGTTTTTCTGCTTTCGGCGACCATCTTTGTTCGGGTTTCGCCCGAACCCAAACCCGGCCCCGGTGGTGTAAATTGCCTTATTGGGCGAATTAATTATAACAAGAGCATCAATTTTCGATTCTAAATTACAGGCTCTTAGCGGGGTAATTTTCGAAACTGCGTTCCCCGGGCGCTGCGCTGTTCATGCTGGGTGTGCGTTGTTTTCTCCCGTCGCCCCCCGTCCCCGGGTCTTCGTCGAGGTCCGCTTCGTTTGCGCTTTCTGCGCCAAAAGGCGCAGCATCACGAACCTCCGGAGCCGACAGCGCCGGTTGAAACCGAAATTGATTTTAACCTGGCGCACGGCACTGACGCACCGGTGGTGGGATCTCCCGGAGGACCTCGGAGGCTGCACCGTTGCAAGGATCAACGGCCCGGAGCAGGGCGAAACGCGGAGTGTTGAGCATATTCTGCACTAATTCGAGTGCTCTGTCGGACTTTGAAGAGCGTCGTCCGGTGTGTGGCGCAAATTATAGGTGTTTGGGCCGTGCAGCTATCTACACTTCTCTCGCCGGGCCGCCGGGAGTCGATGCGTCGTCGATGCGGGCCCGCTCCGAATATCGCGCGCACTAGTAGTGGAAACGTGTAATTTGGATTTTCTTAAGACCATTCGTTTCGTAGCTATTTCAATTTTCACACCAAACGCCCGGGCCCGGGAAGCTGTACGTAGCACACTGTACACGAAGAAGCTCGTCGCCTTTTGCGTTGGCCAACCCGATACGATCCAACAATAATTTGCACGTAAATTGTATCGCACCGAAAAGTGGTTCGCAAATTATTGGTGCATTGCTTTCGGGGTTCAGAGTGGTTTCAATCGTTCAACTTCATCAGCAGCAAGCAACAGGCCGTTGTAAATAATAACTTCAGTTTTATTTACATAAAACTATATACAACACGTGTTTCAGGGCGCCTCACTTTGTTAACCGGAATGACGGAAGCAAATACATCAAAAGAGAACCCGCCGAGCAGACAACGTCCTGAACTTCGGAATGGCAATAAATAATAGATAACGCGATCCGATCCATCACACCACTAGCCACACACGTTCGCTCCTTGGCACACTACTTATAGTTCTTCTATCTAAAAATGTTCCATTTTGGCACTCGAAAGATTCCCTACGTTCTATGGAAGGTTGGTTGGTTTAACTATCGCCAGCTCTCTCGGTTCACATCAGTCCACCCGGTGGTCTTCCCGTAGCAAGGAACTTCACTTTCGACCGCACCTTCATCGTCCAGCTCGTCGCTTTCACGCCAGCTCGTCCTCGTCGCTTGGGCACTCGTCATCCATTTCCATATCGATTAGCTCATCCTCATCGTCGTCGTCGCCGTCGTCCTCGTCGCAGTTTCCGGCCGGGCTGCCAGGACTACGCTGTCCGTCGCCACCGCTGCCGCCCCTCGCTCCGTCACCCGATTTGGCGTCCTCCTCCTGCTGCATCCGTTTGTGCTTGGTGCGCCGGTTTTGGAACCACACTTTGACCTAGAAACAGGCAACTCAAATTAGAACCATCAGCATCAGTAGCACTCCTCCTCGATAAATCACAGCATTTTCCCTCACGGCTCATTAGGTACATTTTCCGCCACGCGCCACCATAAGCGATTATCGGCCGCGCTTGGCCTCAATCTTTGGCCACCCCCACCGACGGTGAATGAAGCGCATTTAGGGGTTAAGCGTTTGTTAGGGCGATGATTTAGCAGTGGGTTACATCATGGCTTTGGCTTGTATGGGTAAGACCTATACACACACACCAGAACCTATTCAAAGACTCTACCAGACTAAATGAGAACGCAGAATTGGCTGCGATGAAAATTTGTTCGCAAACAACCTCAGCCTAGGAAGCAATAAAGTGCGTGGAAGCCATTTTTAATGCAAGCAAACCGGCAGCTCGCCAACTTGCCGAACTCCGCGTTCCGACTCCCTTCTTTGTTGGGCCTGGTGACCCCTCGCTTTACGGAACACCGAACACGGGTCGTGCGCAATTGGGAATTGATACGCATTTTATTAACTACTAACTGCTTAACCCTCCATTTTATTACCAGCTCCGGTAATGGCTGCTCCGGCCGCAGTCAACAGCATCACTTCATCATCCTAGGGGCAACGTTGCCAACGTTTCGTTATTTCGGTAAAGTTCCCCCCCACCTTCGCCGGGTAATTGGTCGTGCAACGTCCTCGTGCTCGTCCTCGTCAAACGTCCTGCCGTGCGTAGGGCGCCCGATGGGGGAGTTTACGCCAGTTTTTCATATTTTCCCGCACCACATTTGCCCTATCGCATCATCTACCCCGCGGCGCGTCACCTCATCCCTCAGAGGCAAATTGGCACCTCCCTGGTTCGGCTGGCGCACCCCTCCGCTGGATTCTCCGTAGCAGATTGCGAATATTTGTTCAACAAAGTGCTAACAATTTATTTTCCCTCCAAACCGAAGCCGGCAACACGGCGGGCCCTCGGCTAACCGTCGACGGCGTATCCTTTGGCCATAAAAATCAAACGATCCACGGCCCAACCGACCACGACCGATGTACCACCGAAATGGAACACAGGGGTGCCAAGCCGAGCCGAGCCGAGCCGAGCCGAGACGTGATCAAATTTTCGCAGCCAATCCAATAAAATGGAGGGAAATTGCCATCATCATCCTCGGTTACTCCTATTCCTCCCGGGGTGAGACAATCCGGGCCAAGTACAGCGTCCGGCTCCGGTGCCGGAGCGCACATCGCAAGGAATGCACACGGGAAAACGGAGCTAGGGAAGCGACGTTTTCAAAGTGCTCACTCGCAAAGGCTCACTTAATCTTGCGCGGCCAAAATCTCGCACGAACCGAGTGTGCTTCTGACACACGCTGTTAGTCGAACACTGTCGGATAGTGAGCCACTACGAGATGCCGATTCATTCTAAGTAGCTCATTAAGTGGTTGACACACCTTCCGAAAAGGATGTTTTGAACGATTTTTTGCATTTACTCGACCAATGTTTAATTTTGCAATGTGTTCTACGTCGGTCTACGATATGCAGGGTTATCGGCAGGCATTAGCTCGAACCGTAAGTGTTCAGTACCGTGAATTCAAAAATTAAAGTTGGTATTAAACTACGAGCTGCTATTTTACTCAAGATACTTGATCTCTATATCTTTGAAAGTAGTTGTCAAAAGAACGCACTGAAATTGTTCAGCTGTAGATTTAAAATAACTTCTCAATCGTCATCATGTCTGACGAAGCAAGACGAATCAAAATGGTTGGTTTTATGCCACCGAAAACCCTCAATTACTCTCAATACAACAGTATCCTTTTTAACAACATTTTATTTGGTATTTGGTGCGGTATTTTCGCGAATATAATCATTGGGCCGTAAGTTGTTGAAGACAATGACGGAGCTACGGTATCCGTCAATGGTGAGCATCAATCGGACCAGGATAACGGAACAGAATAGCTCACAGCTCAACTAACAATCCGTTGATTGCGACCATTGTTCGCCGGACGATTGATATCGAAAAAATGGACATTCAATCCTTGGATCTGGATCAGAATCCAAATAAAAGATGTTTCTAGTGTACAACAAAACATTAATTTGTAATTTAAGTTTTAAAAGAAACAAATGTTGCCTCTTCCAATGGCCATCCCTATAAGAACGTAAAATAGCATTCCAGGGAGGAAACTTTATATGAGAAAAGATTCAAACTAATTCTTCCTTTAGGCGAGAATGGTTAGCAGCTGCTGCGAGAAATGACGTATGCAGATCCTGTTTCGTTCAATCCTTAGAATTTAGCGCGGCCCACCTCGGTGGTTATGTATACCGATGATGGTCCATCAGTGGCACGATGAT
Source organism: Anopheles cruzii (assembly GCF_943734635.1). Taxonomy (NCBI): domain Eukaryota; kingdom Metazoa; phylum Arthropoda; class Insecta; order Diptera; family Culicidae; genus Anopheles; species Anopheles cruzii. The sequence continues at coordinate 31,928,203 of NC_069145.1, forward strand.
TGTGGTACATAAAAGCAGCATAGCTTACCTGCGTTTCGGTGAGACCGAGCGCCTGCGCCAAAGTTTTTCTCTCCGCACCGACCACGTAGTGATTGTTCTCGAAGGCGTGTTCCAGCTTCAGCAGTTGCGAGGGCGAAAACGCGGTCCGCACCCGTTTCGGTTTGCGAAATGGCAGCAAATAATCTGGCAAAACGAGCAGAGAAAGCCAACCGGTCGGTCGGTCGGAGGGGCAAATTAGAAAACAAACGCCAAACACGGATGCGCTCCCGAAAATGAACTCATTTGCTCCCGATTGGTCCCGCCGGCCGAATGCCGAATGGAAAATGTATCTCAACCCCCTTCGTAAAGGTATCTGCCTCATCTGTTTTTTTTTGCTGCTCCATTAGCGCATTCCAAGGGTCGGTGAGTTGTCGTCTTGCTAGAACGTGACTTCGGTGCGGCCGTGCCTTGGGCCTCCCCCAGAAAGCCTAACATCCCGGCCAACGAAACTGACAGAAGGTAATTTGCTTGATAATTCTCGGTTCGGGCGCCCGGGGCCACTTGTCAGCTGTCCTGCCACGACGCAGGACCACGGACGGACGGTACCAATACGGGAACACACCAACACACTGTTACCGGTTCGCCGCCACTCACACACACACGTGGCCGCATGCCGCAGCATAAATGCGGTCCCAGATCCCCAGTTGGAGGGTTCCAGCAAAATTACAGCGGAGACCGCGGCTCGGCGAGGGCGACCCCCGACCACCGCTCGGAGCTACGGGTGGCGATAATAACGTTTTCACGATTTTCTACGCTTGCCTCCATTATGTCCTAATGTTTATGAGGAGTTTACTTTGGCCGGGATGTGATAATTTACTAACAAGCTGATTTGATGGACGTTGGGACGCACACCGGGACGTGGCACCCGGGCCATCGAACCGCCCCGTCCGGCGGCCCGTCTGCACGCGTGCACCGTTTGCGTGTGCGATTTGATTTGCGTAGCGGAAAATAAAAGTTCGTGCCTGCCGCGGGTTGCTGCCGGACAACGCAAGACCCGGACGGACGACGGGCTGTCTTCGGGCTGCCAGAACGCGACCCATGAACGCTCAGAACGCAATTGGGACCCATTCTTGTCCGTAGATCTGGACGGCCCAATTGGGGCACCTGATGAGTCGCCGACCATCCAAAGAAATTATAAACCGTAGCATGAGGAGTAGAATAACGTGCCTAAAAAACTTTTAATATTGAAAAAGATATGAATTGTGCGCAAATAATGTTTTTTTGGAAAGTATGCTACGTTTAGCTAACGGTAGCTGTACTCGTTTCGCGTTCTATAAGAGCGATCGGATTCTATTAAATGGGGAGTTGGAAAGATAATACAATCCAAACCATTTTTATGTCACTTTGTGATTGCTTGATTCACTATTGTTTAAGTGTGAAAAATGTGCATCAGAAAAAACAGTACGCCTTAGTTTAACTGCAAAGCAGGTGACTAAATATTCATATTTTGTTCAAGGTATATGAGTTAACCACGTGCTATTTTGATTTTATTTTTCTTCCGACACTCGTAATATCAAAGCTGCGCCGCTCTGTGGATAATTGGTGAGATTATCATTAGAACAATGCAAATTGGTCATCATAACCACCTTAAAAGTCTGACAAACTCTTGTTGCGTCTTTTTTCTCTTTATTTGTTTAAAGACACAGCTGAAAATGACAGGAATTTCTGTGCGAGAAATATACTCAATTGTACAATTCATGTGAAGCTCAATCTTCTCTTCTTTTTTTGTCTTCAATCTATGGATCGTTTGTTATCAATGCATCTCATTTATTTTGAGCCATTTTCAATTGATTAATTGCCTTATAGGTTTTTAGAACTCAAAGTTCTTATGTAGTTGTACCGTGCTTCATTCCTAATTATTTTATTTAGATTTAAGCATATTCGGGACCTTCAGCATATTCCGGCTCAATTTAACTCTCCCAAGCAACTGCTCCAAAAACACTGGCCCCCGACGGAACCGATTTCACGGGCAGCTACCGCCGATAAAATACAATATAATTAAATAATTACACATCATTATGATGCATACATTTGCATCCAACGCGGAAAATGGCAAGGCTGGCAAGGACGCGAGGTCTACTGGAAACCGGGTAGTGGGGATGGGGTGGCATAAACGTGTCCGTAACCGCAGCCAGGCGCACACACACACGCACACAGGGTGAGTGCATACTTGATTATCCGGTTGCGCATGACTTGCACCGAGTGCAGCGAAATGATGAAAACGAGAAAAGAATTGGCCTTTAATAAACCGTTTCTTAATCGGTTTCCTATAGGAGATAGCCCCGCTCTCGCCACCGCCACCGCGCGGAGGACTAATTTATCGCAGAACCGTTAATGATCTCCGGGACCGATCTCGTAATGGACCATCAGCTAGCCCCCAGACCACAGGGCCGGCGTCGGCTACTCAAGGAACTGGGCCTCGCACAGGGCCCGCACTTTTGATGTGTCACCCGGAGCGACTGCCCGCCGCCCGGATCGGGGTTGGGGGCTGCTGCTGCTGCTGCTCACCAAAGTGCAACATCCAGGCCGCGCCGCCATCACACGCTGGGCTTATGTGCAATATTTTATAAACTTGTCACTTTGCTTGTCATGCCTAATGAGTTTTAATAAATAGTTAATCTACTAATTGGCACTAAACGCAAGCGTTAAAAAGGCTGACTGCTTGGTGCGCTTGATTGTGCTGCTGCTGCGGCTGCTCCTGGCCGCCAGAGAGCTGGCCGATTACGCACGGCCTAATCACCAGGCTCGGATCGGACCTTCGGCCGCTGCTTGGATGGTCCGGCAACCGGTTTGACCGATCGATCACCGGTGTTTTGCTAACCACGATCGAATGCAGATAAACACGTCACAGCGAGGACCGCAGGGACAAGGCCTTTAATATTGCAGTGGAGCTTGCTTTGCAAATCTTTCGCAAATTATCGATATGGCTTTTTAATAATAGCAAAAAACCCGGTGCGCTGTGTCCGAATGAGAGAGATTTTAACCAAAACAGTAGATACTACTACATGCGTGTTCCAAATCATGTTTTCGTGATGAGAAAAAATAGTTTCCTCAGTTCCAAATAGTTTCCAAATAGTGATGTTCGCCGAGCGATGCCGGCAAAAATCCATAATGTCGACATAAATATACACAACATAATAGCCCAAATCACCGAACGGTCTGACCCCGAGGGTGGCAGGTTGCAATCCGTACCCCCTTCTTCCTCCCACACACCCTCCCTTGGAGCCCTGTTTGAGGTTCTGAAATTGGCGCTCCGTGGGCGAACCTTCAAACCTGTCACCCGCGCTTTCCGAACGAAACGTTCCAATTGAAATGCCAAATCGGGTTTGCGCCAAACACCGCCAACTGGCAACGCTAAGTATCCACACACCAGCACGCGCCCTACATCGAGCAAACATCGGGACCGTTTTCGCCCGATCCTTGCGGGCCTTGAGCGCTTTGGGAATCCTTGTGCCCCGGGGAGGGTCTAAACAAATTGACGAACCTGACAGAAGTTTACTACTTTTTGGCTTAATGGCTTTATAATTGAACACTAAAAGGCCAACAATAGCTTGGCAACTTGGCATTCATCACCTATCACCGGCGACCCGGTTGAAGCCCCGGGGGCCCGAGCGCTAGTTTGCGATTCAATCACAACATTCCGTTGGCCGCCAAACGCGCGATCGATTAGCTCACCCACATTATACACCCGAACGACGAGACGACCGTGACGGAAAAAGGGGTTAACCGTTCAATTCGGGTTGAAGGCGAAAAATCGGCGATTCTTCCGCGCATAATGGCGTCACCGGCCCCGGCTGTCCCTGCAGGCCTCTAATGAGGCTATCGCGAGCCTGCCACATCACCGTGGCAACAATGTTTTCGCAGACGGTGGCCACAGCAGCAGCAGTAGCAGTAGCGGATGCAGCGGTCGGGAGGCCATCAATTTGGTCGAACCTCAAATGGCGAAACCTAGCGATTAATATCGCATTAGCCGATCGACATCGCATATAACCGCAGTGCAGCACCCCGAAACGACGCAGTCACTTCATAAATTCATGTCGTCCGCCTCTAAATATCTGCACACCGGTGCATCGAGAGCGACAGGGAGGGAGGGAAAGAGAGAGAGAGAGGGGGGGAAAAAGGGTTGCACGCAGCATGTAAGAACACACGGGGGTTATTATTTCCATCAATTGGTGATCAGAATTTTCCACTCGAATTGTTCTCTCCTTCTCTCTCTGCTCTCTCTCTCTGCTCTGTCTCTCTGCGCCTCTGTCTCGTGGGCCGTGTAAAGTGTCCGACAATTGAATCCAATTATTGGCCGACAGGCTGCAGAGGAAAAGCAAAGTCCCTGCCGAAGATTGAGGTATTGGGCGAAGAAATTAATTCGCAAATATTCGCACAAATTGAGCCTTCTTGCGACGATAACCTGGCGTTGAACGGTGGAAATGGAGAGCCAACCCAACCGATGGGATAATGGTAGCCCGCGAGAGAGACAGGGAGAGCGAGAGGGCGAAAATGATCGAACACAAGACCCAAGGCATCCAGTCCGCGGCCAAGGATGCTGCTGCTTGGTCTCTCCTGCGGGCAGCGCGAGGAGCGCAAAAGCAGCAGATGAGGCCTCGGCGGCCGACGGCCGATCGCGCATCGCATTAATGGCGATGTAATTACAGCATGTGAGGTACCGGCCCACCATCGTCCGCCGCGCAGTCGCGATCGTTTTGCTTCGATTGTCCATCATTTCGATAATGGCGCGTTCGTCTTCGCTCCGTTCGTCTCGCGGAGAAGCGCGCGCGCTCGTCCCTGTTCCTGTGCCCTTGTTCACGGCCGGTTCCATGCGTGTCCGGGCACGTTAATGTTTTATCGAGTTTGCAGCTCGCAGCCAGCGCCGATGCCCATAACGATGCTTAATTTGATTGATTTCGGTGCATAATGTGCACTAATCGTGATGCACATCGAGATGCACACCGGCAACGGCCCCCTGGGCCCGGGTGCATTGTTCGCTGTATTTGTTGATTTTCACGTTCACGCAATCCGGCCCGGGGAGCAGATCACCACCAAGTCGCCGACCGGTCGTTTGGCGCGCAAATTTAAAATGCATCAACGTCCTGCCCAAATTGGTGTTCACAGGACAGGACGAAAAGGATTCGATCCTCCGCTGCGAGTGCTTGGTTTGGTTTTAACTATTGAAAACTCACATTCCATTGAAAGTATTCACTATTCGAACACGCTGGGAAAGGGGTTTTCTTGTTGTCCTTCGAGATTCTCCATCACTTAATCGCATCGTAATTTCGCGTAATCCCCCGCGATAGCGCAATGTTACGTTTAATTAAATTATCTCTAATTTCGTATCAATTAAGACCAATAAAGATAAAAGACCGAGATGAGATGTTACAAGATCGGCAACGGTCGGCTCCACGAGTCGACGAGAGAGCGAACAGAGCGGCCAACAGTGGTCAACGTTAACGCTTCGAACCAAACCAATCAGCCGGCGCGGCAGTGGATCAAGCAGAAGAAAAATCTCGTCTTGATCAAGACGATCACGATCAATTACCAGCCGCCCGTTGGTACGGCCGCCCGAGACCCGTGTTCGTGCTCAGTCCAATTCCTGTCTGCTCCTCGCGCGGCTCGGCACCGCGACCAGACCAGACCAATCAACCGTTAACGGCAACGGACGACGGCGTGGCTAACCGGCTTAATTATGATACTAATGAATTTGTTGTCTCGCTACCGCGCGGAACTGCATCCAGGGGCAGCGGACCCTTAGGGGATGCACCGTCTGGGCCGGATCGGATCGCTTGTAGTCGGCCCAGGGCCCGGACAGTTCATTTCGCAAAATTGATTTAATAATAATATGCACACAATCGTTGACCTCATTCCACACGTCACGATCACGAATTCGAGCGCAAACGAGCACCATTATGCTGCGCTTTATTTGTAGCACTTATTACAAGAAGTGCTGCAATCCGGTACCAAAGTGTTTTGCTGTTGTTGGGTGCAACAAAAAACAAGCAAACCGTTGATGAAGTCCTGCACTAATTAGGTTGTACGCTTCGGCTACCGGGTTGATTTGTGTAACGACCTGCCCGCGAGTGTTCCGTTTTAGCGGACCCCCGTAGGCCTAATAAGTGCCTCCCCCCAACAATACATTATTAGCAGCACTACAGGCGGTGAACTAATATTTGCATAGGAAACGAGGAACTAGTACCTGATTAGCGATCGGACCGCACACGGCTGTGGAATCTAGCCTTCGAAGTTCCATTGATTTGCAGCTCCATGTTTGGCTTTGACTCTTGAGTTCATCAATATGCGAACTTATTACGTGCCGCTAACATGGTTCAATAATCACAACATTAAAAAAAGCAACTGTAGATAGGAATCTTGTGAGTGATTCAACGAAAAGCATAAGACTGTAGAAAAACGATATGGCAATTGTAAATGCGATTTTCTACTACAATGCCCTTGAAACATTCATCAAAAAGAGATAGAAAGCCAAACCGGGTCTTTTTTCATAAATTTTAACTTTCAGTAATCAAAATTTATTGTTAATCAAACTTATCATAATAATCAAAACTTATTGTTTTACCAGTTTGCAAGTAATCCGCTAACAAAATTTTATTTGCATCGCACAAAACTGATGCTAACATCTGTTTAGACAATTTTAAAATTAATTCGTTTCGGAGCCGAAGAACCAGATTCAAACCCTTCCTTAGCCTCTTGATTTAATTCAGGATCATGGTGATAGACCCAAGTCTCATTCATAGGGATGATTCAATAAACAAAATCCACTTTATCCTATCGAAAAAGCTCGAAATGTTGCCGAGAAAATTGCATTTGAATGCGTTTTTGGCGAATGTGGCACCCATTTTCAAACAGGTTTCAGGAACCCAAAACATTAGTAAAAATATCAGTTATACTCCTCAATGAGATGGCTAGGCTTAAGAGATTCGGTATAATCTCTTTAAGTGATTCGCCAGTTTTCTAATACGATATTCGGTATTTTTTTCGATTTTGTGCGTTGTGCTGTTTTTTACGTTTTTGACATGGATCGTCTTGAAGGCTACTACGACCGCGTTTAAACTCAGAAACCCCCCTTTTAACCCCTAATTAAAGTCCTTATACACTTTCAAAATTTTCTTTGCTTGTAAACCTTGCAAAAATAAAAGTTAAATCACTGCACGATACTTGACTTTTTCCATTGTAAAAAATACTATGACACGGCGATACTAAATGGCTTCGAACAAAAGTTAAGTGACCGATTGAAATGAAACTTTACATACGTTCATATGAAGAGTGTACCAATATAGCAAAATTAGGCTCATAGCAGCGTTCTCTGGTATCGACCCGCAAAACTTAATACACAGCCTAGACACTTTCACCCCCACTGATAGAGCAGTCGGTAACGCTCTTCGCTGTCAGCGCAGCTGGCCGTGGTTCGAATCCCGGGATCGGTTGTAACTCAACCGGCCATGGTTTCGATTCCCGATACCGGTGTGACAGGGGGGTTGGCGCGGGGCTAACAATCCCGTCCGTAAAAAATTAAATGTTACAGAAGAGCATCAGAGATTAACATTGTCCTCTGGTGCCAGGCCAAGACTGCTTAGCGGTTGTAGCGCCAAAAAGAAAAAAAAAAAAGAAGAAGAAGAAGTATCTTTCACTTATGTATCAAACAACGCTTTTGGTCAAAGTGGCCCAAAATCGGTCAATAATTTAGGAACGAAATTTTAATTCCTTTCCCCTAACCAAATAGACTGATCAAACAAACGATTACACACCTGCCGCCTGGCACATTCATCACAATGCAAGACACTGCTAAAGCCGCCCGACAGCAGGGTTCACCTGCTCCGAAATTGATTTAGAACCGCCAAACCCACCGCTTAACAACAATTGCCCAAATGACACGTGATCAGACGATCAGTCTCCTCCGCGCGGGCTCGTGGGAAGAGAAGCAATCAGTTTCAAACCAGGACCCCAAAACCTGCGCGAGGCCTAACAACACCCATCTTCTCACTTGCTTGTCACAACCGAACCGAAGAATTCGCTGGTCAGTCCCGAGAAACCCAAAAAGGCCGAGGCCGGTGCAAGGTTTGTCCGGTGGTGCTCCTAACATAGGCATTGCATGTTCGCTGACACTCTCCACCCGGCCCGACGACGACGACGACGACATGACACGCGATCCGGAACCCTGGCTGAGGCGCGGTGAGGGGGCCCTCGTAGGCGCGCTAGGCGCGAGAGAGTAAGATCTCACTAATCATTTTTATTATGAGCCGGTCAAGCCGGTGCGATAAATGTGTTATGGATTTTCAACGCCTCTAAACCAAACCAAACCGCCTTGCGTGGCCCGTGCCCTAGCCGTGATCGGTGGTGGGTGATGATGCTTTATGCTGCGCCCTGTTATGCACCGGAATCGTCCGGGCGGAGCAGCCGGCGATCGAGCGCCGGACGTGCGGCCCCCAAAGTGACCACGGGAAGCCCGCTGGAACGTGGCGTAGATTATCTTTATTTATATACGCACTGATATATGGAAACACCTTTGGATTCCTGTTTTGGTCTCTTCTTCTTCTAGCTCGCTCGTTGCATGTTGCATTTTAGTGCGCATCGTCGTCGTCGTCGTCGGTGCATCTTCTTCCCGATGCCCGATGTAAACTAATTAATTATTGTCGGTTGTTGGTTCATCCGCTCGTTTGTACGTTTAAGCTGCGTTTGTTTTGTCTTTTCCGTTTTCCTCCTTCATTTATCCATGCGTTTTTTTTTTCTTGTTTTAGTTTCTTCCTTTTGCGTATCGCTTTTTTTAAAGGTTTTCCTGATTGCTTTACGCGCCTTTTTGTTTCTCCGCGCGCGCGTTTCTCGGCTACCAGGCGATCCTCGGCGGTGGATGGGCCTCGATGCGTGTGCGAATGGGCGAAGGGCCCACAAGGAACCCTCGAACCAAGGAAGGTGTCGGACGGCCGACGGACGGAACGAAATTTATATTTCTCACTTTTCGATGAGGAATTAGCTGTTGAAGGTTCAACTGCGTTACTGCGTTGTTCTTGATTTCTCGGGCTCGTTTCGCTGCGCCATCAGCCCCTGCCGGTCCCCGCTGTGTGCCGAAGTGCATTCGCTGGAAGGCAAATTGGTCCGTTTACTGTCTTGCGCCCGCTCCGGTTCCCCCGGTTCCCAAGACAACATTTCGTCGCGCGTTAATAGCTACTGTCAATTATGCATGTCGCACATACAGTCGCAGTCCCGTCGCTTGTACGTGCGTCTCGCGGGCCCGGACCTCCGTCGCAAGCATGCACGCACGCACGAACGTGTGATTCATTTCGTGTAGTGTCAGACGACATCAAAACATGCAACCGAGAGCCATAGACCAACGGGGTCGGGAGACGATGGGTAACCGTAGCGGCACCCGTACCCGGGGTCTGGTCCCGGTCGGAATCGGTGCACTAATTGGAATTTTCGTACGCACCGAGACGCATTACAACACACACTCGTCAAGCCAGGACCGGTGGTTTCGGGCCGCCGAGAATCGCTTTCGAACTTTCGCGCCTCACGAGCCACCGAGGTGGTGCGAATGACTCGGCGAGCCACCTTTGCCACTGGTGCTCTCCGCGGGTGCAATACATTAGCCAACATAATTACCGTGCGTGTTTCGCACCGGGGCAAGGATAGGGTCCGGTATCGAACCAGCCAGCGGGGCCGCGCTTAATTGTAAATAATCTATGAAGCAGTCAGCAAGAAGCCTCCTTTGAGTTTTAATAAGGATCGCGAATAATGACAACGTTCTTTAGCGAAGGCAATGAATCGGTTAATTGTATGCAGCTTAAGGCTTAATTAACGTATTCAAGTAGAAAGTCCGGTGGTAGCATAATTCTTCCTGAAGGAACATTCGGGTTGAGCGCTAAAAACATCATCCAAGCTTCTACTCTCTACCCAATTAAATTTATCCGACGAGCTCTTCAATGGAAGAGCATCCTATCCTTTACCTTTTATTTACACATTTACTTGACTGCTAGGGAAACATATTAGTATAGAATAAACAACCCTTTTACTATTAAAGCAAATGTTTTGTATTGAGTATCTTCTTCTTATCCAGCTAAAACCGCCGAGCGGACTTGGCCTGCACAACAGACAACATTAATTGCTGTTACTTTCTGTAACGATGTGTTTTTACGAGTGTGGTTGTTGGCCCGGGTAAAATGAGTATGTTTCTATCACATAAAGGACCAATCCTCTATATATAGCTTCTCACCACCCTGTTGTCGGCAGCTGAATTAAAAGATAAAAAGTTCAGTTGGCCAAAGTTTGAGTTAGAGCGACATGGGAGCTACCGGTGGGTAGCGATTATTTTAATCATCAAAACAAGAAGTCTCTTCAAAAATATTAACTCCATAATATTGCTTGATTTCTGCGTGCCTCTTGAGTACTCCAAAAGGTAAGGGCTTAAAAAACTTAAAATACCCTGTAAATAGTTCTATCCTTGGCGACATTTCCGACCCTAAGCTTTCTTAATTTTGGCACAATCTTTGTGACATACAAATTGGTCCATAACCTGCTTCCTATAGGGACTTTTAGGTGTTTCAAGTGTAAGTAACAAAAGCAAACCATTCAAACGTGCAAAGGCATTTAACATAACTTAATATACCCAGCTGAGGGATAAATTAAAAACAATTTGAATCATTTCTGCTACTCAGGTATTTTAGCTTGCAATCGAAGAGCAGTTCATTTCACCTTTTTTCCATTTGCTCCCTTTTGAATTCTCCTGTTGTCTGTACACGATGGTGTTGGATCAAGGCTTTTTTTTCTGCATATTGATATTGATTTCATTTTTGCACAAAAAAACCACCCATCGAAAATAGGGCAATACGGTGAAGAAGCTACTCAAAGTCATCGGCATCGGCCAGATCGAGGGCATTGCGACGGTCGAGGCACGGCGAGGCACAAATCAACAAACCCTGTTCTGTAGGTCAGGTTCGCCGTTATCGAACGCGGAGTCCGTGGCGCAATGCCGCTCGCCGATCGTCCTACCGTCCTACCTCGCTCTCGGGCTGAGCTGTCCGTAGTCCGTGGGGTCCATTAAAGTGCTGCTTGTTAGCCGAGTAAGCTTCTATCCGAAACCTACGCAGACTGTCGAAAAAGAATCGCCCGCTTCCCACGTGTAGATACGATCCTGACACGGTGTTGCCTTCGGATGACAGTAAGTAAGTGACGCTCGGCTTTCTTCCGGGCGCGCGAGCAACAATCGCTCCCGTGCTTGTCCCCTGTCACCCTATGGTAATGTGACCCCGGTCATGCCTCATTGTCGGCCCATCAGGGCCGCCGTGTTTGCGTCCCACCCCCTTGGCCCAAGGCGGAAGATTTATGGAATTTTAAATGGAACGAAATGAGAACGAAACCCACCACCGCCGAGCTTGTCTCGTTACACGCTCAATTATTGACTTCGGGCGGCTAATTCTGCATTCCGTGTTTCACCGCATGTCAGCAGCTACGCCGCTGCCGACATGTCGCAAAAGGGACCGCCCGACCGCCCGCCCGCCCGCCGGCCCGCCGCCGACACCCGACAGATGATGTTCCCAAACATTGAATTATGTCCTATCGTGCGGGGCGCGCACCGTTTGCGTGCCGCCGGTTTTTCTTCGAGTGGTTCGGTGGCGTTCCGATGTCTTACTTTCTCCGTTATGATTTTCCATTCTTTTTTATGCGTTTCACGGTGGTCTCGCTCGATATGCAGATGCGCACGGTCCTCACGCACGCTAAGGCACACCCAATTAGTACCTCTCATTGGCCACCATGTAACAACGGCTCGTACTGAGGCCGAATACGCGTGTGTGTGTGTGTGGCCAGTTTAAGGACATGTAAAACAACACCACTCGTTCTGCAAACGGAGACCTCTTTCGGTGATTCCGGTTCGGCACGGCCAAAAAGCCGGTTCCGATTCCGCTTTCTTTTCGGCACTCTCTTTGATCGTTCCCGCGAGGCAGAGCAGGACTGTCCGTCGATTGATGTCGGCGGAAGGCGACAGTTTGTCTGCCGGTAGTAAAGATGCATGTCAGTTGAGAGTGTATGACGAATCGCTGAAGTTTGCTTCGGGGCGAAGTTGAAAAAAGAGAAGTGCTACTGTGGCCAAAAACTGACGAGATTTTGCTTATAACTCAAAAACTCTTTTAAACTTAGCTATACTTCTAAATTCATCTAATCCCCCTCAAAGTCATAACCCTGAGTCTTTCTTTTTTCCTCCCCCTGAGAACTTTTCCCTCAAAGTCATCTCCCTGAAGCCAACTTTGTTCCACTTTTCAAAACATGCCATAAAGTCTTCTTCCGATAAAGCAATCAAAGCTTTCTTCATTTTGGTTTCTATCGCTTCTGTAGATTCAAAACGATGTCTACGGAACGGCTTCTTGAGTTTAGTGAATAACCAGAAGTCTCACGATGCTAGGTTAGGCGAATACGTCGGTCCCGGAACGATATGGGTCGAGTTTGTGACGAAATGGTCACGCAAATGTGATGCTAAAACATCACACTGTTGGCTCCAATCGACATTTCACTTTTCTGAGGCTCAAATGGTCACTGAAAATTCATTCCCCTGATCTTTTCGATATTCCAACTAGGTCAGTAAGATCCGATCCGCTTTCCCGACCTTCTTTGAACATTTTGTACCATTTATAAACTCTTGTTTTGAATCAAGCTTGCTCACCGAAGGCCTTTTGCAATATTTTCAATCTTTTTGGCAGCAGAAACTTCATTCCGTACACCAAATTTTATGGAACTGCGTTGAAGAATTCTCTTTTAACTGTTTACAAAAGGACCCATATCGAAAACGAAAAACATTTATCCTTATCAGAACCACAAGCAAGTTCAATTCCCGTTACCTTTTTGGCCACAGTGTTCAAGGATCAAACTTTACATAAAATTACACTATACCGATGATGCGTATATTGAAATACGTAGCATTTTTGGAAGCCGTTTTTTGTATGCCCATGAACATATAGCTAGGACTGATGCAAACGATCACCGAGGAGACTACAATTGAAGCATATTGGTGTCAATTGAACATTTAGTTCAACTCGTTAATGAACGGTGACGGTTAGGGCGCCGGAAGCTGTTGTCGAATCGAGTTCAACCACTTGCGGCAAACAATGACGGATCATTAAAATCAAAAAGGCTTCATTAAAACCGTTGGCCATGAAATTGCGCCCTCCTCCGGTGGCCTCGGTTCCCTCGGCCGAATCGAGGACCAACCATTTTCGGACGAGACGCAATGTGTCCCCCTCCCCGGTGTCAATCAAAATGGAAGCAACGGCAGGCGCAGTGCAGTGTGTGCAGTTTGCAACAGTAGTGGTGCTGGTGTTCCAAATCCTGCTCATCTGCCAGCTGTCCCTACGGCGGTCTGACTTTAACGCTCTTGATTTTCTCACATTAAACCAATTCTTCCATTCCGGCTTTCCGTGACGCACCCCAAGCAAAAGTGACGCTGTCCTATCAATTAGAACTTTTAAAAAATCCTTCTTCGAATTATAAATTGCGGAGCCGTGCGGAGCCGTTTAATCCTCGGCCGTAAGCGAACCCCTGGTGCCTTGGGCCACCATTTTGTGTGGCGGCCAACCACGATGCGCCCTTATTACCCCGCTAGAGCCCGCTTCGAGGCCGCTCTCGGATCCGATTAGACGAAATAATAATATTTACTTTTCATTCTCCACGCCTCGACGCCATCACCAGGACAGCCTGCGGACACATGCGAGGATACTTACTGCCGGGAAACCGGGGCGCAAACACGGAACGGCCGTGCCGACTCAGCAGCCACGGGTACAGCTGGTAACTGTCGCGTGGCACGCCGCCACCGTGATGATGACCCAGATGCGCCGGATGTCCCGGGAAGCCTCCCTGGACGTGCGCCAGGGCGGCGGCCGCCTGGAACGCCTGGGCGGCCAGAAAGTGCTGCTGGTTGTGGTGGGCCGCCGCCTGTACGGCCGCCAACTCGGCCGCCCCGTTGCCCAGGAACTTCAGGTCACCCAGCCCCCCATTCCCAGCGACTGGGAACGGTCTCACCAGACCGTGGGCCGGAATACCCGGCACCACGATCGGTCCAGATCGGCCGGGTGGTGGTGGTGGTGGTGGCGGTGATGGGGATCCTCGGGGCGATCGGTCCGGGTCGGGCGAGAGGCGCGTCTGGGCTAGCGGCGGACTTCGACTAGAACTGCTGCTCAGATCGCACACCATCCCGATCGCGGGCCGTTGATTCGGGTCCAAGGGCGGTGTCCTCGTCACTCTAGGTCGCGCCTGGTGATGGTACTGCTGCTGCTGCTGCTGCTGTTGAGGTAAAAACTGGAAGTGTCCATCCGGTGCGGTTGGTGGTCGATTCGGGACCTCAGTCGGCCTCAGCCTTTCCGTAGACCGCCGCGAGCCCGAGTAACTGCCGTCGCTTGGTTCGCTGGTGGGAGAGAAAGATGGCGGCGGCGGCGGCGGTGGCCGCCGTTGCGAGCTGCCAACGATGGACTCGATGCTGAATCCGATGCGCGGTTTTTGCGTAGGCATCGCCATCACTAACACGGACGCCAGAGGCATTCTCTCAAACGTTCTGGCCACACTTTCCTATCAGTCCCGTGCACGCGTCCCGCACCGCGCTGTCTCTAGTGGGCATGGTGGGTAAAAGCACTCTCGAAACGGGACCGTAACGGGCATAGCGCTTCCGCGACAACATTCACCACCATTCAAGGATCCCAGGATACTTTACTTTCTACGCTCGCAAACAAACCAACGAGAAGGTTACATTATTACACCGCGCGTGTGGCACAAAGGCTCCGTTCGATTGGGCCCCGTCGGAGGTCCTGTCGCCATTAAGCACCAAAAATACACACACCACCGGTCGGGCTACATTTTCCCACACGCTGCTCACACACTGGCGCAACGGAGCGCAACGATCCGCGCGCCGCGTCCTTATGGTTTATGGTCGCGTTGCTCTGGCACGTCAAAAACGGGTTGCAGCACCCACCAAACGAACAGAACCAGAAATTATGCTACAAACGAACAGCAGCCGCGGAAAGAGACAACACTTGGCACCCCTGATTGCCCGGCGGGGAGTAAGGGGCCCCGCGCCGTCGCCACCATTATCGACGCCAGCCGACGACGACGTCACTGGCAATCCTTTCGGTAGCGCGCATGGAGCACCCATTTACTTGCCCACTTACCACCCCTCGGTCGGTCGGTCTCGCTCTCACTCACGCACGCTCCGACGGCGGCGGCGCTCCACATTCGACGAGCGTTGAGCACATAATAATAAAGAGCTACTTTTTACCATCCGGCTCCATCCGTCGCACATCACCACACAAACACACACAGGCAGGCAGTGTGATGAAACAATACACACACACACAGGCCGAGCGCCGTATTTTCGCGGAGTGTTGCTACGAACTAACACCACACCAACCGACCGATAATGAAGTGTCATTAGCGAGTCGGTCGGATTACGATACTCTCTTTGGAGCCAAGGCGACCCCCACTAACACACACATCGAACCGAGCCCCATGTATCGGAATTGGCGCCCCACCGCGCCGCCGCGAGCTCCCCTTTTCGGCTAGGGACGGGATTCCTTTTCGTAAAACACAAAGTTCGTGTTGTGTTCGGGGTTTCGACCGAGCGCCAATGGCGAGCTGGAAAAGGGGCGGAGCCTATGGAGATAATTTATTGAAAGGGGGGGTTGGGTGGTGGGGAAACAAAGCGTAAACAGGCGCGGAAACTCTCTTTTTTTTCTATCCGCCATTGGCCGCGATAGGGCAACGCGAGTGTGTGTGCGCGCGTGTGCCACTGTATCCGCGTGTGTGTGTGTGTGGTGCGGATGATTGCCGAGATCGACGACACGGTGGCGGCGGGGGGCAGTGGCGGTCGCCGGTTGCTGTGATCAATTTGAAGAGAACGAAAACACTCGCAGGCTCCAGGAGCAGGATGCAGGACCGACGGAAGGTCCCGGCGGCGGCCGGTGGTGGTGGACTCGGTCGCTTAACAAATGGGAGGTTTTTCTTGCGCCTCACCATAATGGCATATATTTACTTTATTTATTATATATTATTAGAAGCTTGTTAAAAGTTCATTCCATAATTGCTCTCGCTCCGCGTTATTTGGTGTTTTATTTTCGTTATTATCGCAATTTGCTCTTTCTTGCCCAGCCTGGGTCGGCCAAGCACCGAGCCTTGATTACGAGGAACGCAGCAGCCGCGGTAAAGTGAATGGCGCAAGGACTCGCCGGCAAATGGCGGACCGGGATTGTAGCGGACGCCAGGCACACCGCCAACCGTAATTTCAGGATCACGGAGCGCAAACCCCGGGCTGTTGTTCGACGCGTGAAACGAATTTCACTCACTCGTTTATCTTCCGTGCAGCGCTTTTCCGTTTCCCTCCGTCCGCTGTGGCGCTGTAAATATGTACCAATGTGCGAATGATTTTTCACAAACCGTGCATGGTTCGCTCCGAACGGCAACTGGTTTCGGGGAATTGCTTTCGATTATTTTGCTACCACGGCGCGTAAGTGGATCAGATTATACGCATCATTCATTCATTCTTAAGGCAATCGGGTGCAATACTGTTGGAATATGTTCGTACAGTGATCGACCCTTTTTTCGATAAGGGCTTTGTTTTGGAACTAAAACAAATATTAAGTGTAGAAATTAATTCTTGCCGTTTTTTTCGACATTTGTGACCTAATTACAAGAACAAAACGTATGACTAATTTAATGAAAGTATTGCCCATCGTTAGCTGCTACTTTATCCCATCTTTTAGGTAGTTTCTCGATTCCGTGTCGATAGAACTTCTTATCTTTAGGAGCGATCCAATAAGAGACCTATTTTTCTATACATTCATCAGAACTGAACCGTTATGCTGCCAAATCGTTACTCATGTAACGGAACAAATACTAGTTCGAAAGAGCAACATCTGCTGAATACAGCGGGGGTATAATCAGTTCCCATCACACTTCAGGGGTCGGTTTTGACCGGTTTTGCGAAGTGGGTTCGAGCGTCGTCATTCTGAAAAATCAACTTATTATGTCTTTTATCCCATTCTGGTTGTTTTATGGAGAAAGCTTTGCTTCAAACGCATTAATTGTTGTCGATGGGATTGTCCATCAATAATTTCAAGAGGTTTTAGAAGCTCACACTACACCACACCTTTCATATCCCACCATACGCACAGCATAAACTTTGCGCAGTGAATATTTCGCTTTGGTTGCGATGGACATGATTCACCAAGCTGTATCCAGGCTTTTTTGCATTTAGGATTCTCGTAATAACTCCCCTTTTCATCACCAGTGACGATTCGGTACAAGAAACCTTTTATTTTGTACCGTGCAAGCAGAAATTCCCAAATGGGTTTCCTTCTTTCAATGTCTCTTTTTTCGATTCTTGTGGAATTCATTAGACATTTTTTTAATCATTCGCAGGGCACTCAGGTGAAGGGAAACTGTCGTGTGGTGAACTCCTAACATTTCTGCAAGTTCTTTTTGCATCTGACATGCATTCGGATCGAGCAATGCTACCAATTCTTCATCATCAACCTTTCTTGACTGTTCAGGAGGTTCTTGGTCTTGCAACCCAAAATCACCACACATTCTGTCAGTAAGAGCAAATTAACCATAAACTTCCATTAAAATTGTATGACTTTCAGTAGAATTTTTCTTCATATTGAAGTTATGAAAAAGTACTCTCCATCCACCATGAACAAAACTTGACATGTTAAAATGCTCAAAAAAGGTATGGTTTAAACTTTAACAAATAAACCTATACTGCGTAAGCTGCGTAATGACATTAAAAACAAATTTGTAAAAAAAACATTCTTTAAAAAAAGTGTTACATTCAGTGAGTAATGCCATCCATTGTAAAACAGCAAGAATTAAGTTCTACACCTAATCATTTACTCAATTATTCAATATCTTAAGCATTCGAATGCTATTCCAAACCTTTCAATAGAAACAAATCGATAGTGACAATTCCAAAACACATGTCCACATACCATGTTACTCCTCGCTGAAGATGAAAAATATTGTCCCCATCGTCAAACCAAAGAGTGTTCGTATTTAGCGACCAAAAGCACACATTAAACCAACCGTTTCGAATCCGTTCTCATGCTCATGGAAAAAGGACCGACTTTCGACGAATTGTCAACCCATGCAACAAACTGTCTGCTAACGCCACAGTCACACTGTCTACGCCACCTGAACCCGCAATGTCTCCCAGGAATCAGATCCCAGGCCCTCTCGGTGCTGCATTCTTTGTCCTCCCATCGCACCCATCGCATCCTTCGATTCTGGCCGATCGAAGTTATTGGATTGACCACCACCTGAGGCCACAGGTAGCGTGACACCGTGGGCGTACCTTCACGGAACTCCAGCTCATTAGACCCGGTTCACACCTTTCCCAATAATGAATAACAAACACAGCCAAGCTCCAGCTGAGCTTTGTTGTGTCCTTTTCGGTGGAAGAAAAAACACGACGGTCCCAGCCCGGCCCAGCCCGGGCACCTTTCTCTCGGCACCCCAAAAAGGACCTTCCGTGAAAAACGATCTGCGATCGATCGGGCCTCGGCCCCGTGCTGTTAAGCACCACTTGTTGTTGTTTCTTTGGTTTTTTTTCAACGTTTCCTTCATCATTTGATCAATTATTTTATTAATCGACAACCTGTTGCTATTCGGCCCCGTGGGTCCGTGTGCAGTGCAACGCCCCGGGGACCAACTGGAGGGAGTCCTTGCAGGCGAAAAAAAAACACGAACGGCCCGAACCGAACACGGAGAAAACAACAGCCATTATTTCACACTCTGGCCACACCCTGGGGTTTCTCCAAGGAAGAAATTATGATCCAACAGTAACATATATATCAACAGACCGGCCTGTTGCAGCGGACACATTCTTCGCAGTGCGAACGAGATCTTCTACGGCGATGTGGCGGCCGTCCTGTTCCCTTGTTGCGCCCATAGCGCCATGCGTTGGGAACGGCTAAGGCACCCCCCGTTGAGGGCTATTATGTTGACCCTTCCAAGGAAGTATTAACATGTTACGGCCAAGTGAGCAGTAAAATCAATCGTAGGCGCGCACCTCGATTCGAAGA
Source organism: Anopheles cruzii (assembly GCF_943734635.1). Classification (NCBI taxonomy): domain Eukaryota; kingdom Metazoa; phylum Arthropoda; class Insecta; order Diptera; family Culicidae; genus Anopheles; species Anopheles cruzii. The sequence goes on from NC_069145.1 coordinate 31,947,291, forward strand.
TTGATTAAGGCGTAACGCATTCTATTTGTTTTATTTCACGCTATTCAAGGGTCGCTGTCTCGGAAGGCTACCTTTCGCGCGATCAAAAACAATAGAGCGGGCGTCGAAAAAAAAGCAAACATGCTAAACCATTATTTACTCACAGACGCACTTCTCACTGGGAGAAGAAATGTGCCAGTCGAGCTTTCTCTTCGTTCACGGCACCCGTCAAACTTGTGTCGTCAAAATTGGCAATCCAAAAAGGGTGCCCAATCGTTAACGGGCCTTTCTTCCTGACCTCTTCCAACGAAGAACGACACCTCGGCATGGTTCCGTTCGGCCCTTCGCTGGCCGTTGTTCGATGTACGGTTTCCATTTTTCCGTCCGCACCACCAGCCCCGAGTCCCCGACCAGTCTGGTTGTAATGCGTACCGAACGATAATTAAAACATCACACGATCAGACATTTTTCGGACGCTCGCGTAGCGGGATAGCGCGCAACGAGCAACGGCAGGCCGGCCGTGGGTAAATAAATCAACGCCACCAAACCACCGAGAACACGGCTGCAGGACGCGAAGAAATTAAATATTTATGATGAGCACACCCCGTACGGAACGGGGCCCCGGCCCGGCCGATGATCAGCGGAGGCCTCAGCCAACGCGCGTGATGCGCTGCTCGGTCAACACTTTGCGCCCGGGCCGGGGGGTTTTTGGGGGGTTTTCTCATTCGTCCTGACGGTGGAATGCCAAAATGACCGAATTGCTTGATGATTTACTTCATTGCCCTCCCGCTGATCCGCCGTTCGACGCGGTCCACGTCCACATCCCGGGTCTCCGGCCGGGGTCAGTGGTGTGGCAAATATTTGCTTAAGCCCATCACCCGAGACCCCCTGGGTCCCCCGGGGGAGTGGCCGCTGATCCCGAGCTCCCCGGGCCGCCCTGCCATTAGCATTAGGCGGTAAATTTGGAACGAACGAAAATTAAATTTTCCCATCCGCCGGGAGATAAATCGCGCAGAATTATGACACGGCCACGTGAAGCCACACGGGGAGCCAGCGGGCCACATTGTGTTGTTTGTGATGAGGCGTAATAAGCGGAAAATATGTGCACCGAAGCGGGCACACCATGCGCGGACAGCGCACGGAGAAATCGGATCGAATACACGGAGCTCGAGAACGAACCGCATCATACGGCACGGCCGCTGATTGAGACGTTCGCTTAATGTGGCCACTTTTCCACTCCGAAACGGCGCTCGTGACAGCTGGAAATCAGTCTTCCGAATTTCAGCGGCTCCCGCTCATCTCGATTCTCATTTTTCGCCAACTGGCGAGTGTTTCTCGTTTGATTCAACCACCAAAAAATCACACAAGTTAGTTTGTTAAACAATAATTTTTGGTAGAAGTTCAGTTTAAAGCTGTGTTAAAAGTACTTTTTTTATCTTTCGTACTTACTCTAAGAGTCCAACCTATTCTATCTTAACCCATCTGAAGGGCAGTAGATAGCGCAGACGCAATTCCTGTGGACTCGAGTGGATTTTTAGCCGTCATTAAATGCTTGAAACGTCTCGTAAGTGGCATTATCGGAAGTGCAGCCCTGCCAGTTACTGCCCATTAAGGGGGCAACCCGTTACCAGACGATAATTCATAAATGTTAATTACTTTTCTCGCTCAGCTCGCTCGACCACAAATGTCGTACAAAATGTCGTTTAATGTCGGCCCGCTTCGAAAAGTAAGGATTTTATGGGCCATATCTTACGCAAAGGAATCGCATCAAGACGATTGTGGCTGTGGAGCGTCAACAGCAACATCGCGTCAAACTGTACTACGAATTGGAAGCAAACATTTATGAAATAGGTGGACAGTGAGCATTGTAGATAAAATTAAGAGAAACCGCTAAATTTCGGTTTCGTGTTTCATTTAATTTTACTGATTACAAATTTACTAAAGTTGCTATCTCTTCATATATTCCCACTGTTTGAATAGGTAAAAAATGTTCAACACTTCCAGAAATACACATGTTAAAATAAGAAAGTAGAATAATATAACAAGTTTTCTTCTAGTTTTTCTAGTATCACAAAAATAACACTACGTCTTTCAAAACGATTTGAACGATACAAAATTAGTCTAACTTTGGACAGATTTATCACCCAGTCTTCTTCTAACGAGCCAAATGATTATGAGATTTCACAGCGCTAAGGCGTCAGGTCTTACCTGTTAGTCCAACTGAGGGTTTCTAGAACAAGGTCTGGGACACAGAAACGCCAAGACATCATTTCAACACACGTCTTCCTATTCAAAACAAGGCACGAAACTACTGGACTGTTTTGAAACCCATGCGCCTTAGTTCCGGTCAACTGAACGACAACAAACCGCTAGTGAGAAAAAAGAATAACCCAACGGGGAGCTGCTCGTCCCAGATTCTGCTTCAATCGTCCGGCCGCTTCGGGTTTCGCTTACACCGGACAGCTGTAGAAATCCATCAAGCCGCGCCAGCCGCGCAACTTAATCAGCATAATTTAGCCTCTCATTAAGTTTCATGTGTCGGATTTTCTTATCTAAATTTGATAATAACTTTATTGCTGTTTTATTACCACACTCGGCGTCGCTTTGCATGGCTCTTCCGGGCCATGGCGATTGCCGCTCGCAGTCCTCGCAGTCGCCCGTCCCCCAGTGGCGCATCTGATTATTGTGTGGTTTTTGAGTGTCCGCGTCTCCGGCGTCATTGTCCTTCAAATACACCGACCACTGGCCTAAAGTGGCGCGATCGGCCGCGGTTTGATTTCCAGCTTCGGTGGAAGCGCGGCTCAAAATCACACCCCAAAGCTACGATCGATCGATCGGGAAGCTGTGGAACACCAGAAGTCTCTCCGGGCCAGACCGTTCGACCCGGCTGATAAGTCGCCGGGCCGGGAAGATCTTCGGTGTCCCCCGGATGTGGCAGCCGCGGCGTCGTAAAACATTCGAACCCGCGTTTATGGGTTTCTGGGGTTGCGCTTGCTGGTGAGCGAACGGAGCGGCTATTTCGCCGCCGTCGGTGTGTTTTTGTTTGTTGTTTAATGTTTTTTTTTCTGTTTGTTGTTTTCGCTCCGTCCCGGGTGCGCTGCCTCGAAGCCGGTGGTTTTATGGGATTTTTATCAATTTCTCGTGCGCGCGCGCCCGCGGAGGATGCACGCTGGAGGATGGAAATATGGGAAGAAAACAACGCAACGCGCGACCCATCATTAGTTAATTAGACCGCGGACGGCCAAGGCCAAGGCAAGGGCTCCTTCACCGTATCAGGCCCGGCCTGGATGACATTCGTGGAAGAAGGAGCGAAATGACGGGCGCGCCGAAGTCATGAGAATCGACAAAATTAACCGTGAGTTTAATGTCTCTCTTCGCAGAAACCGATCTACCGCCACTGATAAGGGCCGGCCACTGATGCGGCTATAGAGGACCCCGGAGTCCACGTATTTACATCCCCGTTTCGTGCCCCCGGGTTGAGGACGGACGAAACACTCGTCGGTCGCAGGGAAATCGAGGAGTCCCACGCCGGCAACACGACGGCTGATTAGTGGCGTTCCGAACCTGACGGAAAATGGCTTAATTTAAGCAAAACCGGTAACGCTTCCACTAATTTGCTCACCGATTGTCGAGACGAGAAAACGTCCTCCAGCTCCTCCTGATGGCCAGTGCACCCCATCGCGTTTGCACAATTAAGCTCGTAAAGTGTGAGCCAATGGACACGTAGTGAGATCGGTTGCCCGGAGTCCGGTAAAGGTAACCAGTCCAGGGTGAACAAGGGTGCGAAGGCAAATAGGCAACCGACCGGGGGGTTAGCCAAGCACCGCGCGTGTGAAGAAACGGGAGTTTTGATTTGAGGTACGGTCCGAGATGTCCCAGAGAGAGAGAAGGAGAGAGAGGCAGAACCACAGGGAATGAATTTCTAATTAGGCAGATGTACTCCGGCCTCTTTGATGACCACTACTTTTCTCGCACATACTCGGGTGAAAAGTGGTGATTCCCTCACGGCCAGGGCGATAATTGACATGGGACTTGGGAACCATTTTGCTTTCCGGAAGGTTTGTATGGGTTTCCAGGTTCGCAGTGGGTTCATCACACACCTGAGCCACTGTGGAACGAATTCGAATGCCGATAATTTTCTACAAACGCAGTTAGAAGCAACACATTTTTGGTTTCTAGTTTGGAACACTTGGTAAAAATAATGATAAACGGTTAAAGTATTTGGTTGGGGAAAAAGTAATCCATTATTTTCTCGGTAGATAGCTTTAGCGATTGATATCTCGTGAAGTATTGATCGTACAGTTCAAGTCTAACTCGTTGTAAAGCTTATACTTTACACTTAAAACATGCCTTCGTTGTTTTTGGTTTGTTCAATTCGTTTGTGAGTCACAGGGTGTTAGCAAAGGAAGTGAACAAAGAGAAAATTCGGTACATTTTACAGTTTTTCCTCGATAAAGGCGAAAACTTAAGCTAGACCGCTGAAATTTTGCATGATGTTTATGATCCCAATACTCTAACAGCTAGTAATGTGCAATTTTGGTTTCGTTGACCCGTTCCAGTTATTTTTTATGTTAAAAATGCACCTCGCCCAGGCAGACCAGTAATCGAAAATGTCGATAAAACCACAGAAATAATCAAAGTTGATCAGCATGTTAATAATCCAAGCATCGACCAGGAGCTAAAGATTAACCATTAAATAGTTTTAAGCCATATGCGCAAAGCTGGATTAAAAAAGAAACTCGATGTTTGGTTGCGACACCAATCAACACAAAAAAAGTTATGAATAAAATTTCCATCTGCGAAGTTTTGGTCAAACGGAATGAAATCGACCCATTTCTCAAACGGATGAGTACCGGAGATGAGAAATGGGATACGTACGACAATACTGTGTGAAAACAATCATGGTCTAAGCGTGGTGAAGCAGCCTAAACGGTGGCCAAACCAGGACTTACGGCCAGTAAAGTTCTACCGGGTATATGGTAGGTCTTGAAAGGAATAGTTTATTATGAGTTGCTTCCGTGTAGCCAAACACTACATTCAGATTTCTACTGTCAATTACTGCACCGTTCGAAGAATTGACCAGAAACTACCAGAATTGGCCACCAGAAGAGGTGTTGTGTTCCATCAGGACAACGAAATGTCACACGCGTCTTTAGTGATTTGTCAGAAAGTCCACAAGCTTGGTTGGGATGTTTTAATGCATCCACCATATAATCCAGACCTTACAGCAAGCGATTGACACCATTTTCGCGAATTACAAAATTTCGTGAGTGATGAAAAACTGAGATCAAAAAAGGATTGTGAAAATGGATTGCTCGAGCCAACAACGACCAAGCCTTCTAACATAAAATACAACGACTCTATCACAACGAAGGTTACGCAACAAAGACCTTTTAGTTTATTAATTCTCATCAGCAAAGATCTTGTACTTTTTCCAACACAATGTTCCAGCAAAGTTGTACATCGATTAATTACGTCCAGTTTTCTCTCTAATGCCCGTGTGCTCTACAAGACTTCTGCGCTCCTAGTAGGTTCGCTTCCGTCAATCATTTTGTCCCTGTCATGCCGAACAAACGCCCCTTCCGGTGGCTATCAACAGAATTCGTTACCACTAGACTCTCGTGTTCTTCATCTGCATCGATTGCCCATTCGTCAGAGTTAATTTATCGTTACTTCCGAGGTAGCCGAACATGAAAAGGAGCCCTTTGCGGGGCGAACGAACCCGTACGAACGTTCATTACGTTTTCTGAAGGGGAAACCGAATAAGATGTCACTTTCGGCCAAAATAATGGTTTCCCTGCTGCGCTCCTCCCAGTCCACGGCTGTGTCCTGGTCCCTGTAATGAGCTATACAGTGAGCAAACGGTAGCATTTGAATGATCGACCCCTGTGACATCACCAAGCGACGCCATCGATCGCCGGACGAGAAGGAACCAAATGGAGGCAACGTTCAGCTGTTCGGAGCATAATGCGATCGTTTCACATTCCATTCTTTTGGGCCTCATATTCTTGAGGTGTTGTGCAAAAGCGTAAGACCCAAAATGTACCATAATGTACTTCATCAAGCGCTGATTTGGACGCCCGCAGGCAGCCTTTTCGTTTCATCGATGGTACGTACCACCACACCGAGGTTGCTGCTTCCCACAGGATGTTCGTACAGGGTTCACGATCAAGAAAACAAATATTTGGCCTCCATCGCCGCGACCACGCCGATGCCCTGCGCCCGATGGCAGGCAATTTGGCAACTACTTTTTGGTTTCGTTTCGCCCTTTTTGAAGGGGGTCTCCTGCAGGAGCGGCGTAACCAGCCCATAAAATCACCATCCTCGTCACCATCATCATCATCATCAGCAGCAGCAGCAGCCGCAGTATCATCATTATTATCTTCATCCCGCGTGAAGCGTGATGAGAGCAGCACCAACCGTGATGAGCGGTCAGTTATTCGGCGCGTTCTGAATTTAGTCTCGCGGACCACTGGCAATCGCTGGTCAAAATGGCCAAAGAAAGGCACACACCGGTCCATAAAATCGTCCATCAGTAATCGCCGCCGCCGAGCGTAGATGGGCGTCCTCGTGATTCTCGGCGCGGTAATGTGACTCGGGCCAAGAGCATCGACACGATCAGGGAGGATCGTTCGCCTGGCAGGCTTCACGCTGTTTCTGCTTTGCGCCTGCTCTCTGCTTACGACCGTCCCATCCATCGGAATCGTCCCGCGGTGCGATGTGACTTCGCTCATAAATATTTCATGTTAACGCGTTGATTTATTTGTAAATAACGCCAAGCTTATGCCCATGATGTTTTAATTAATAAAGTGGTAAATTTGTGTAATATTATTCTCACGCTGTCGCGAATAAACTGTTTTTATTTTGGGCTCTACCCATAAACTTGT